>NC_142873.1:163965000-164320000 GCF_051225735.1 Oryctolagus cuniculus
CCCTGCCCAGGCTCAGAGGCAGCCACGTGGTGTTGTGGAGCCTGGGGATCCAGTCCAGCTGTGCCCCAGCCGTGGAGCCCGTGGGCGTCTCTGACCCCCGTGACTCTTCCCGCACACGAAGTCACCCAGAGTCCATCCGTGGGCTGCGAACACCTTGAGGAGCCCCAGCAGCGGGGCAGCCAGGGCCTCGTGGAAGCTTGGGCGCCAGAGGGGCCTCTGCTCCCTTCTTTCTCCAGCAGCCCCAGGAAGCGGGGCGGAGCCGGCCGGGAGCCGTGGCTGGGGCGGGGCCTGCAGGCCCTTGCATTATGGGGGGGTCTCTCTACTTCAGCCAGGCTCGACCTCAGCCCCGAGGTGGCCAGGGGAGGGGGCTTGGCTGCCCCTCCCAGGCCCTGAGACTCCAGGCCCCCTCCCCAAGCAGACAACTGAAGCGGGCGCTCCTCCGTCCCGGGGCTGGGGGCAGAGGCGCCTGCGGTGAGCTCCGCACCGGCCCAGCATCCTAATCCCGGCCCCGGCCCCCCAGTGCGCAATCGAGGCCTCGAGAGCTGATAAATTAGTCTCGGGAAACGAGGCGGCTTCCCCGTGTAAAGGTCACCCCGACTTTGTTCTGGGTGAGGGTTTATCTCGGCCGCAGGGAGACAGACAATGCCTGGGGCCAAATGGCAGGCATCTCAGCTCCGCTGGTGAAATGACTGTGCTGATAAAGGCAGAATGGGCTTCAGAGAGATCTAAATGGGAAAGGAGTGGATGTAGGTATTTCCGAACGCGATTGAACAGGGACAGCACAATGGAACGCACAATTAAACCGGGCATTAGCGGGGAAGAAGAGACGCAGCCTGGAAGCCAGACAAAGGGTGGGCCCGCAGCCCCGCGTGGGGCTGGTAATCCCTGCCCGGCCCCGTGCGGCCGGGGCGGAGGGCGAGCCGGAGGCAGCGGCTCCCGGCTGGGGGCCTTCCCCAGACGGCGGAAGGCGGATGTCACAGCCCACCGGCTCCTGGAAGAGGGGCGCCGGCCCACAGCTCGCAGGCAGCCCCCCAGGGCCCCCAGAGTCGGATGGCGAGGATGCTCCCGCCGTGCCAGCTACACCCGGGGTTTCCAGGCCACTGCCGGGGGCGCCTGGACGCACAGGACGCCAGCTCTCAGCTCGGACTAAGCTCACCCCCGAGAGACGCACCCTCGGCCGCCCGGAACCCCGGCTGCAGCTACCCTCGGTCAGAGCAAAGCCAGGTGCGACTCGGAGCGCACTCTGGGGCCATGAGTGTGAGCAGGCGGGCAGCCAGGCGGCTGCAGGTGGACAGTCCCCTGCTCGGCCCCTGGGGGAGGGGCCCTGAGAGGCTGTGCCGCCCGCGGCTCTGGCTGAGGCCAAGGTGTCCGGGACACGCGGAGCACACATTCCTGCGCCGGGGGATGACCGCACACAGGAATTCCCACCCCCAGAAGCTGATAAGCGGGCGAGGCCTGGCTGGGCCAGCAGGCCCCAGGCTCACATCTGTCCCTGTCCCATGACCCAGGAGACCTTTTATGGCCTGGAACGCCCGCCCAGGCTCTGGTGTGACCGGCGGGGGGTGGGGTCCCTGGGGATTGTCCTGGCCAGCAGCAGCCCCACCCTCACAAGCCCGGCTGCCCTCACGGGCCCTGCTGCTCCCTGTCGGCCTGGCTGCTGGGCGGTCACTGGAAACGCGCGCACGGCAGGCACAGGCGAGGGGCACCGGGGAGGCTCCGTCCCTGTGCTCACCGGCCCAGCCCACGCTGCAGGGAGGGTGAGACGGGTCAGGCCCTCCTGCTCCGGGTCTCACCGAGAAGCTGGGAGCCGGGGGCCCAGGAGCTGCAGAGCTGGGCGGATGGAGGCCGGGGGCGGGGGGCCGGCGGTCATTGCTGTCCGCGTGTGTTTGGACCGGACCTGCAGAGCTGGGCAGACGGAGGCCAGGGGCGGGGGGCCAGCAGTCCCTGCCGTCTGTGTGCGTCTGGACAGGACCTGCAGAGGATGTGCCTGGGGGTCGGCCTGGCGCTGTGCCCTGGGGCCGTGAACCTGGGACCCTGTGGGACTTTCCTCCCTCTCTGGGGCCGGGGCCCAGCCGCATGGCGAGGGAGGAAGACGGCGGTGCCCCGAGTGTCTTCCAGGAAAGCCGGAGCCCAACCGGACCTGGGCCCCCACTGCCACGCCCTGGCTGCTGTGCGGGGTGCGGGGGTCGCAGGGCCCCCTCCCCAGCCTGCACGGCGGTAACCCCTTTCTCCCCAGTGCCCCGCCCACGGCACGGCCCCCTCGGTCGCCCACCCCTCCCTTTGTCCCCCAAGTCCCATCAGGGGCCTCAGCTTTCTGCGGGTCCTCTCCAGGGGCGGAGGGGAGCCGAGGTGCCCCTTTCTCAGCCTGTCCGGGGATTAGAAGTTGGGCTGCTGGGACCACCCCAGGAAGTCTAAGCCGCGGGGAAGAGGTGCGGCCGGGCTCCCCTGGGGGGTTCTCAGCTGTTGGAGGACCCTGGAAGGGGTCCCTGGTCCAGGGCCCAACACGGCTCCTTCCTGACCCCGGCTTCAGGCTGGTGGGCAGTTCTCTGGACCTGGGGATGTCCAGGGCGCGAGCAGCAAGGGCCCCGTGTGGACAGTGCCCACTCCCATCAGGGCCCTGCCTTAGGAGCCCAGAGTCATGGCATGGCGCCCGCTCTGGCCCTGTGGAGCCCGCTCTGGCCTCCCGGCGCCCAGAGTGCCCACGTGGCCACGGCAACAGGCTGGCTTTTCTCCACCTGCCCGGGGTGGGGGGTGTCTCACAATCCTGGCCTGGGAGAGGCTGGGGAGGGGGCGGGGGGACCCACAGCAGCTCCCTCTGTGACACTGGTGGCCAGGGAGCTGACAGCACCAGCGGGGACCCCGGGGCACAGTTGGCGCCCGCCCCGGCAGCTCTCCCCCTGCCCGGCGGCCCTCGCAGACGGGGGGCTTCGCCAGCTCCTAGAGAAGATGGAAGGGGAGGGGCCCTCGAGGGGGAGCTAGCGGGGAGGCAGCCCAGCCCCCTCCCCCGGCTCTATTCCCACCTCCCTGGTCCCCGGCGGCCAGGCTGGAGCTCGGGCTCCGCTGTCACTGGGCTGTCACCGGGTGTGTGAGCGTGTGGGTCAGAGGGCACAGTGCCATTTAAGAAGCTGGTATTCGTGGGTGTCTCTCGAATATGAAAAGAAAATATTTATTTCCTTTTTCGCTTGTGAATCAGAGTTGCTCTATTTAAAGAAAGTCCCTCTGCTGCCTGCGGCCGAGTTATTTCCCCTTAAGGAAATGGAGAGCAGGGCTGGGAGGCATTCTTAGTCATTCCGTCTCCTTTTTTCTAAAATTCCTTATATACCCGTGCTCGGGCGGGCCGGAGATAGTGCCGGCTCTCATGGCATTCCTGGGCTGCGAACGCCCGGACCTGATGTCACCGTGCCTGCCAGGCAGCCTGGGGACAAGCCTGAGGTCTGGTTCCGCGCTCGCCTGGCTGACGTCCTGGGCGGCCGGGTGGGGGTGGGGGCCCTGCACTCCCCGGAGCCCAGGGCCTGACCCAGCTCAGGACCCTCCTGGGGCACCACCCTGGGGCTGGAGCGTCCACTGAGGGCCGTCCACGCGTGGCCGTCCAGGGCGCTTCCGTCCCTAGGAGAGCCGGGCAGAGAGCCGGGCAGGTGCCACCCAGGCTCCTCGCTGTGAGTAAAGCCCCCGGCAGCAGGCAGGCCACGGGCGCTCCGGGGGCCCAGGTCTCATCCCCGGCATCGGGCAGGGACCAGGAGCAGCGTGGCCCCAGTGTGACATCACCTGGGCTCCCGCCCCCAGCTCCAGCCCCTGCCCAGCCCCTGCCCAGCGGCTGCTCCTCCCCCCACCCTCCCCCGCCATGAAAAGGCTCAAACCTCAGGTGAGGAGGCCCAGGGCCCCCGCCCGGCGCTCAGCTCCAGGGTCCGGGCAGGAGAAAAGTGACGGCAGAGCTGTGTGTGCGGCAGTCGCAGCGGGAGGGTGTGCACGCGAGTGTCCCGGAGCCCGTGTGTGCACACGTCGGTGTGCATGTGTGAGAGCCCATGTGTGTGCACGTGTGTGCATGAGGCTGGCGTGTGGGAGCGCACGGGGTCCGAGGAAAGAGAGGGAAGTACGCCCCGCTCCCTGCCGTGGCCTGGAGCTGGCCCCTGCCCGCCTCCCCCGGACCCGGGCAGCCTCAGCCCTGGGCCCGCAGCAGAGTAGCCGGCCCTGCAGACTCCTCTCAGCTGGAGCCAGGAGTCCCAGCCCTCGGCCACCCCTGCGGGCTCCTGGCTCCATGGTCCTCCTGCCACGCTGGACAAGAACAGACTCCCGGCGTGTGCTCCCAGGTCTCCTTCCCCAAGGCCGGAGTTGGGTGAGAATTGGCATTAAATTCACAGGGGTTCCCCAGGACCTGAGTGTGGGGCTGCAGGTGCCCACAATGCCCCCGGCCCTCTGCACCTGGGAGGCCAGGCTTGGGGGGCCACAGGATCGTAGCACTAGAGACCCCAGCAGCCCCCGGCAACTCCCCCTCCCCAACTCCCCAGAGCGTCTCCAGTGCCGGTCAGGTTTGTTGACTGAATATACGAGGCCATTTGAGCAAATTCTGCAGATAACCGAATTCCCATCACTTCTCAGAGACAGACTCCGACTCATCGCAAGAGCACCAGGAGGGGCTTTCTGGAGGACCCAACAGAGGACAGGGACTGCAGCTGGGACCTCGGTGTCAGCGGGAAGCCTGCAGCCAGGAGCCCGGCCGGGCCCCCAGCCTGGCGGACCTGGGACCTAGGCAGGGGCCTCCCAGGCAGCAGCTCCCAGCTCTGCCTCCCCCACTGTCACCTCCTCTTAATTAGCAAAATAAATAGCACAGTGACAAATGTCCTGATCTACTAAAATGATCAAATCATTGTTTCCTCTGACCCCAGGCAACAAAACGCAATCACGGGAGGGGGGCAGGGACATTCCCTGCAGGGGGAGGGATGGGGGGGCTGATCCCAGCACAGGGGGGGGGACTCATCCCAGCACGGGGGGGGGGGACTCATCCCAGCACAGGGGGGCTCCACGGTGGGGGGACTCATCCCAGTACGGGGGGGGGCCCAGGGGGGACTCATCCCAGCACGGGGGGGGGGGACTGATCCCAGCACGGGGGGGGGACTCATCCCAGCACGGGGGGGCTCCACGGGGGGACTCATCCCAGCACAGGGGGGCTCCACGGGGGGGACTCATCCCAGTACGGAGGGGGGGCCCAAGGGAGACTCATCCCAGCACAGGGGGGCCCCAGGGGGGACTCATCCCAGCACGGGGGGGCTCCACGGGGGGACTCATCCCAGCACGGGGGGGCTCCACGGGGGGGGACTCATCCCAGCACAGGGGGGCCCAAGGGGGGACTCATCCCAGCACGGGGGGGGGCCCGGGGGGGACTCATCCCAGCACAGGGGGGCCCAAGGGGGGACTCATCCCAGCACGGGGGGCTCCACGGGGGGGGACTCATCCCAGCACAGGGGGGCCCCAGGGGGGACTCATCCCAGCACGGGGGGGGGGCCCAGGGGGGACTGATCCCAGTACGGGGGGCCCCAGGGGGGGACTCATCCCAGTACGGGGGGCCCAGGGGGGGACTGATCCCAGCACAGGGGGCTGACTCCTTTCAGGGGGGATGGACGGGGCTGGTGGAGGCTGAGCCCAGCTCCTTCAGACAGAAGGTGGGGGTGCACAGCCAGCTCTGGGCCTCTGACACGGGCGTGCCCCATCCAGAATGGTGAGGGAACACTTCCTGGTGCCCCCCGCAGAGACGGAGGAGCAGACGCCTGGGGGCCGCACGTGGGAGTGGGCACCGCAGGGGAGGCTCAGCTGCCCGCCCAGCCCTGTGCAGCAAGGACTGTGAACCCAGATCCCTCGGCCTCTGTGCCCGAGGCCCCTCGCTCCCTCGTCTGTAGGGCCCCTGGAGGGGAAGAGGGCCCCCTGGGCAGAGCGTCCCCGGCCCCGCGCGCTGGCCGGGCCTGGAGCCTGCACCGCATCCCAGCTGCGTGGTCCTGGGCCAGACCTTGCAGAGCAGGAGGATGGCCACGTCCACGCGACCTCAGGAGCGGCACGGAGCCCACGTGTGTCAGGTCCTGCTCCTGTCGCTCTCTGTGGAGGTGACCCGACCCCCAGGAGCGGCACAGCCGACGGCAGATCCTCCCCGGATTTGCCCAGTGTGCGGTCTGTTCCTTCCCAGGAAACGCAGGCTGTGTGCAGTGCGGTAAAATTGAACCCGACTCACACTGCCAGCCCGAGAGGCCACAGTGACACACGGGACACACGGAACACACGGGACACAATGGACACACATGACACATGGGCTCACGGGACACAGGAGACACACGGAACACAGGGGACACACAGGACACATGGGACACATGGGGCACACATGACACATGGGACACACGGGACACCGGGGACACACATGACACGTGGGACACATGGGACACAGGAGATACATGGGACACACAGAACACAGGGGACACACATGACACACGGGACACAGGAGACACATGGGACACACGGGACACACGGGACATACGGGACAGCCGTGAGTGCACACTTGGGCTGTGCTGTCCCTGGGATCCGCCCTGGCTGGTCCTAGCCTGACCTGCTTCCCCTGCTGGCCACACACCTGCACACGCAGAGGCCCGGATGGGAGCGGCCAGCCGGTCAGACCCTCCTGGTCAGCAGCAGGGGCCGGGGTGGCTGTGGGAGGCCCCTCGAGTGTCTGGAGTGGCAGAGACTGGGCAGCGGGGCCTGGATTCTCCCTCCCGCATCCTGGCTGGGCCTGCAGTGCACCGGCCGGCCTGGGGCAAGGCCCCGAGAGGGTCTCCTGCCCCGCTCGGGAAAGGGGAGAAGACATGGGAACGGCAGGCGTGGCTTCAGATCACAGAAATCCCTGGGGAGGCGGTCACCATTGCCCCGAAAGGCCCCCACTGAAGTCTGTGGAGCTGGACAGAGGCCCCCTCCCGAGCCACTGACTCCTGGCCAAGCAGGGCCGAAGTCTCCAGGCCACCTGCTCCCTCCCAGCTCCTCCCCCCCCCACCCCGCCACGGATCCCGCCATTGCCCCCGGCCCCCGCCCCAGCACCAGGACACAAAGAGCCACTCCCGCCCCTTCTGCCAAGAAAACTGGGCGACGAGATAGCGCCCAGGAGGACGTGGGACGGAGGCGGAGAGGTGGCCGAGAGGTCAGGACCGCGGGCGGTGCACGCACACACGCCGACGGGAAGTCAGACCACAGAGTCAACAGGTGTGGCCCGGCCAGGCCTGGCACGGAGGGGGCTGCGCAGATACGCGACGCGCTGTTTCTTTAAGGGAAAGAGAAAGGCAAACAGAGAGCAAAGGCAGCCCAAGGTCGTCGGCAGCAGCCCCCCCACGCTCCCCCCAGCCTGCGGCAGCCGCCGACCACCTACACAGTCCAGCCGCGCGCTGCCCGTCACGCCAACGCCCACCCGCTCCTCTGCACGCACCGGGCAGACAAGCGTGGCCACGGCTGGGTCCACTCCTCCACCGTCAGGGGCTCCACGCCCAGCTCTCTCCACCTCCTGCCTGGCCTGGGCCCTGGGCCCTGGCCCGCGGCCAGCCCGTCCTGAGGGTGACCTGCCCCTGAGTCCCCGTGTCCCACACACACTGGCCTGCCACCTCCAGGCAGCAGGGGACATGCCCCATCACCATGAAGTCCAGCTGGCCCTATTCTCTGTCCAGCTGGTCAACCGACCTCCCAGCTGGACTCCGAGTCCCGGCACTCAGGCCCCCTGAACGCCCAGGACGACAGCTGCACGGGACCCCGTGTGCTAGCATGGACCACCGCCCCCCTGCCCGCCTGCAGGGGTGGAGACCCCAGCCCTCTCTGCTCCGAACCAAAGCACTGACTGCTGAGAGACGCGGCAGGGCCAGGGTGGGGCCTGCCCCACGGACAGCACCCCCAGGACTGCGGCCCCTCCCAGGCGGCTGGGAGACGCCCAGGGAATCCAGCTTTGTATCCTCATTGCCAGCAGGTCCCCGCACCACACGCCACGGGAGCTGGCTGCGTGGGCTGGCGCAGGGGGCAGGCCAAAGAGGGAACCGCCGGGACCCCCTCGAGAGCCCCAAAGGCAACCTCTTTCCTGGCCAGGGCCCCGAGCGAGGTCCCTCCCTGGCAGGTGCGGCCAGCAGGTGCAACGCTGGGCGGGGGGTGGGGTGAGGCCATGCTTGGGGGGGTGGGGCAAGCAGCACGGCGCTCATGACGGACACATGTCCGCCCAGCCTCCGCCGAGCCTGTCGCGCCCTCCGAGCCACAGGATAAAATAACCCTGGGAAATGTGACATTCCAATGCTGTCCCCACGGAGCCCTCGCGACGGAGCCCCCGCCCCGGGCAGCGGCCACCCGCCCGCTGTATACACAGACGATCAATCACTCTGGTCACGTTCGCTGCTCACCTCCCATCCGAAGCCGGCCTCCTTCAGCACCGCCGGGGGCGCCACCGTGTATGGCCCGAACCGCTCCCCGACCTCCATCCTCTTCTTGGCCCAGATGCCCAGGCCGGCGCCCGGGATGGACGACTCGCGCAGCTCGAAGTCGGGCGGCACCGGGATGTCCTCCGGGATGTAGACGGGCGCCTCGTAGGGCGAGCCCTCCTTGGGGGTGAAGTCCTCGCTCGTGGGGAAGGGCGACGGCGGCCCCACGGGGATGGGGGACATGATGCTGTCTTCCGTCTCGTCCTCGGCGCTCTGGCCGGCCAGCAGCTCCGGGTCAGGCTCGTACATATTATTTACAATGTCGCCGTCACCTGAGGGAGACAGGGCAGCGTCAGCCTCGGCGGCACCCTCCCCCCCCACAGTGGAAGGAGGGCACAGCAGGTGCCCAGCCAAGCCGCCACCCCCAACGGCGGTCGCCCTCAGCGGCCCCGCGAGGCCGAGCTCCCAGCAGGAGCGGCAGTCGCCCCCGGCCACTCCCGCCCTCCCCAGGGCCCTGCGGCCGCCTGAGCTCGGGTCTGGGGCTCCTGCGGCAGGAGGACCCGGAGGGAGCTGCCCGCACCGCCCACGTCCAGGGACGGGGTGAAGCCGTCCGGCCACACCGACCAGGGCTGCTGGGGGCTTTGGCCCTGCACCCCCCGCCCCCGGCTCGCCTCTGTAGCCCTGGGAGGAGGCAGAACTTGGGCTAACGGGCATTTGCCGAGGGCTGCTGTCCTGACATGCGGGCTGCCCTGGACATCCCGCCGGGGCTGCTGGGCCCAGGGGGCGGTTCCTGGAAGTTCCCCACGACCTCATGGCCCCTGAGGTCAAGGGCACGGGACTCGCAGGGAGGGGACCGAGCACTGGGGAAAGGCTGGCCAGCCTGTCTGGCTGGAACTGGCCTGGTAGCGCCACCTGGCCCGTTCCCCAGGCAGATGGACCCCGGGCAGGATGCGGCAGGGGAGGGAGGGGGCCGGGGCACGGGCAGGAGCCGGCCAGGAAGCAGGGGCAGCGTCTGCCCGAAGCACTGGATGCAGGGACTCCCGGCAGCACTGACCACCAGGCAGAACCACCAGGCCCGGGCGGCCGCAGCGCCGGCGGCAGGGACGTGGGGGTGTGTCCGCACTCTGACAACGCCCCGGGCACTTGGGGCGTCTCCATGAATTGCTGCGAATGTCAGCAGCAGGTCCCTCCCGTCAGACCCCGGCTCTGGGCCGGTCACCCATGTCTGCCCGGCCCCAGCCCTCCCTGGCCTCCGAGGCCACGGTGACCGTGTGGTCACGCCACTCCGCTCCCCACAAACACACACAATGACTTCCGATTAAAAATGTCTGAAAACATCACACAGGAGCGTCACGGTGAGGGTCCTCACCAGCAGCCGGGAGGTGGCGGGGCGGGCGGGGGCCCGGGGGAGGCCAGCGCCAGGTGCGGGGTCTCCTCTGGGGACGAGGGGGGGCGGTGTTTACGCCCCTGCACTGCTGGCTTTCAAACGCTGACTGAACTCAGGTGAGCGCTGCCTCCATCAGAGAACGCAGGGTGGGGGCGGGGGCAGGACATGGAGAGCTCGGCCAGAGCCGGACCCCACGGCTGGCTCCTGCCTGGGCGACTGCTGACCCCCGACAGGGGTCATCCCGCCCGAGTCCCTCCTTCCGCTGCGGCCAAAGTGACCCTCGAGTGGCGGGTCCAGGGCCCCGGGCAGCTCTGTGCTAAAGCTACGGAGCGTGGTCCCCGGGTGTGACCGAGCGCAGGGGGAGCGCCGTGGGGTCCCCTCGCTATCTCAGTGGGCTTCACGCTTTCACTGGCCGCCCGGGGGTCTCTGCAGAAACCAGACACGGAACTGCCGCGTGGCTCCCTGCAACCCAGAGACCCCCGGGGCTGCTGGGGTTTTAACAGAGCAGCCCAGGGTGGGGGGTGCCTGCGGGCTGTGCACGGTGCCACGGCGAGGGGCTTCCGCCTGAGCCGTTGCCGCCCAACCAAAGTCAGGCTGCACACAGCAGGTCCTGCCCCAGCCCGCCGTGGGGTCGCCCACCGTGGGGGTCCCCGTCCCGGGCACATCCACCGAGGGGCTCTCAAAGACAGACGTTTTCTGTCCCGCTCTGGTCCCACTTCCGCAATGCCCCCGGGCGGCAGGGACGTCCAGGGCAGCTTTAATTCCTGGTTCACAGTGCAGGGGAGCGGTGCTGCTCCCCGCTGAGTGGGGCGGCTCTGCGCGCGGGGGCCTGGGGACCCCGGCCTCCCAGCCCTGTGGTCCAGGGGTTAAGTGATTGCCCGCAGCCTCCAGAAAAAACCCAACTCCATTTTGCATCCGAGCGGTTGGGGTCTCCTGGTTCCAGGGTGGGTGAGGGGTCACTTAATTAAGTGTGCAAAGGCTGTTCAGAGAAAATGAGGGGCAGGGGGCAGCCCCCAGGCCCTGAGAAAGCAGAGGCCACTGGGAGGGGCCGGGGGCAGCCGGGGCATCGGCTCAAAGCTCAGCTCCCCTCGGCCACAGGCGCGAGCCAGGACGGCCACGTCAGGCCCCTGCCCACCGTGCACCAGCCTCGGTGACCTGGTACACTTGGCACAGGAAGTGCCAGGAGCTCTTGCCGGCCCTGGCCCTGGACTGCTGGGGCCCGGGGGTCCTTGCTGGGTCTCGTGCTAGGGCTGCGTGAGCAGGGCCCTGTCTGGCCGTCTGCAGCCTTGGCCGTGGCCGTGGCCGGGGGCACCAAAGGGACCCTTCTGGGTCAGGGTGTGGCCCGCTGCAGTGCCCCGTCCGTGGGGCCAGCTGTCCAGGCCTGGCCATCACACCTGCAGCCCCCCCGAGGGTGTGTGATGTGTGAGTGTGCATGTGACAGCGCGTGCTGCATGGGGGTGAGCGTGTGCGTGTTGAGTGTGTGGATGGGCGCGGGGTGAACGGGTAGGAGGACCTCGCTGTCGTCCACTGGGGACCCTCGCCAAGAAGGGAGAGCGAGACGGCCAAGACAGGTCCAGCCAGAACCCAACCCAGGCTCCGGGGCCCCCGGGACCCCAAGTACCCACTGGAGGCGTCACCGTGAGCGACGGCTGCCGCCGACAGGTCCCGGGCAGGGACTCAGCCTGCACCCCCTCGCCCCTCCCCCACACCACGCCTCCTTGTGCCAGGATCTGCCCCTGCACCTGGACGCTCCGCCCACTCCAGCCCATGGCAACCCTCGGACGGCGGCCCCCACGCCCTGGCACTGCCGGCCTCTGCAAGGCCCTTGGGAGCAGGAAGTCAAACAACTGAAGGGGACCAGCCACACGGCCACGCAGCCACGCTCAGTGGCACCGATGCAGGCACGGGCACCGGCTGCTCCTGGAAGTGGGAGGGGCTCCCTGTGAGGGGAGGCAGCGGTGCAGCTGCAGCTGCAGCAGGGACAGGAGACCCGGCGCTTCCGCAGGCGACACGGCCATCGTCGCCATGTCCGAGAGGCTGGACACAGACTGACCCAGAACACGGCCCCACACTGCGGCAAGGGCCTGCAAACGCGGCAGCACCACAGCCCCGCAGGCACCGCAGGTGGGGAACCCGGGGCCCCGCGGTGCCCAGCTCTGCGTCGGCTCTCAACCGCGAGCACCGAAATGCAGCACAGCCCATGCAGCTGCCTCGCCGGCCCCTTCCTGTGTGTGTGCAAAACCACCCATTCCTGTGTGTGCACAGCTCCTTCCTGTGTGTGCACTGGAGCCACTTCCTGTGTGTGTGCAAAACCACTTCCTGTGTGTGCACTGGAGCCACTTCCTGTGTGTGCACAGCCCCTTCCTGTGTGTGCACAGCCACCACTTCCTGTGTGTGCAAAACCACCACTTCCTGTGTGTGCACAGCCGCCCTTCCTGTGTGTGCACAGCCTCCACTCTTGATGTACACAGCCCCTTCCCGTGTGTGCACAGCACCCTGCAGCCACGTCCTGGGAGCTCTGCCCTCTCCCTGTCGCATCGCCATCGTCAGGGTCAGGAATGGCAGCAGGTGCACCTGTTCCCCTGCAGGCTGGGTGGGGGCCCGGGGTGGGGCCTGGCCTCTGGGTCACCTGGCAGCTTGGCCTGGGCACCCCAAGCCCCCGCCTGTGACAGCCCGTCGGTCTGTCCTCCCGGAAACTGCGCTCCACTGACCTGAGGCCGACTTTGGGGAGGGGTCACCCGTTCCCCAGAGTGGGGGAGAACAGAGCGTGGGAGGGAGGAGGGGAGGGACAGCCCCGGCCTCCAGCCCGTGGGGACAAGGGGACCCTCAGAGGTCACGCAGGGCTCAAAACCCAGGCCTGCTGGCAGCCATCGGACGGTGGCGGGCAGCATCCCACAGGCCCTGCTCTTGCCAGCCAAGCCCATTTGCTGTGGACACCAGGGAACGGCCCTGCCCAGTGAGGACACCTGGGCTGGACACAGCCCACCAGCGCCCACCCTGCACATGCTGCTGCCCTCACGGCCCCTAGAACCGAGCCCCTGCAAGACCCCAGCCCCGGCCTCACAGCTCCCCCAGCTGCTGGAGGTGGGCGTGGCCAGCACAGCAGCCTCTGCGTCTCCCCTGGGAGCAGCATCTTCCCCCGAAACTGAGACCCACAGGCCCACCCTGGGCCCGTGTGAGGACCCCATGACCACACGTGTCCTGCTGCCTCCCGCGGAGCTCTCCCACAAGCCCCGGGGCGGCGGCGGGTCCAGACCAGGTCCCCAGGTCAGGCACAGGCAAGCCCTGCCCAGCACCTGCCACAGCCTCCACCCCGGACTGCGGTGAGGCCTCCTGGAGGCCGGGGGCGGTGCAGGCTGTGCCGAGCTCGTGGCTTCCTGCTGTGGGCCTGGGAGCCAGGAGAAGCCACAGGACGCAGAGGCCGTGCCAGGGTCAAATGGAACAAAACCGGCCCTGAGGGGACGAACTGGGGAGGAGCTGAGGGCCCAGGGGCACCGGGGGCACGACGGTGTCCAGGTGTGCCCAGGCCACGTGCCAGGATGTTCACGTGTGGGAAGGGCATGACTCCCCACAGAGGGACCCACAGCCAGGCCGGCCCCAGGCCCCTGCATCGAGTTGGATGCGTCACCAGGCGGCAGGAGCGGCCTCTGAGCGTCCACCCTGCCCACTGACCCCACGGACTCCTGGGAGGAACAAAGAGGCCCCCGGCCCCCTGGGAGGGCCTGGCCTTGCTGCTTCTGCCGGGGCAGTGGGCACCAGTGGGCAGGGCAGGCCTGTGGGGACACAGGCAGACACATAACGCAGGACCTGAGGCTGCCGGGGCTGTAGGGGTGGGGAGGGGACAGAGGCTGCCCACAGCCCAGTGGCCAGTGGCCGGCACAGGCCTAGAGCCCTCCTCCGGGGCGCACGTGGCGTGGGCTGTCAGAGCCCCTGATGGCCGTGTCGCAGCACCCAGGGACTTGGGTTGCTGTGGCCCAGCGTGCGGAGGAGGTGGCAGGGTCACCTCCTGTTCTGACCCCGGAGGACGGCGGTGCCGACGTGGCCTCCCAAAGCTCCCTTCTCCCCTAAAGGCGTCTTCACAGGCAAGGGGGAGCCGGGAGCTGACGGCACTGGCATGAAGGGGTCCCACGTGGCTCCACACGGAGCGCAAGGTTTCAGTTATGGTAAAACCCAGGGCTGGCCGAGCCCCCCGGTCCATTTGTCAGTGAGGCCCCTTTGCTTCCCGGTCGGCCGGCGCTGACCGGTCCCCGGGACGCAGGAACCCCAGACCGCACGTCTCCCCGAGGAGAGCCAAGACCACAGGAAGCCGAGAATTCAAAACCCAAATGCACCGGTTAATTCCGGCCCAGCCCATAGAGAAAAGGTGGCCGGGAAGGCGAGGCAGCGGCGTGGGCCGACGGCCGGGTCCCGCAGAACCAGGACGCGGAGCCCCGCAGCCACACTGCTCAGGCCCGGGACTCCCAGCGGCGACGCGGGAGGCAGCGCAGGGTCAGGCCTGGCTGCCAGGCTCCCCAGGGGGCCCAGGCACAGCGACAACAACGACGGGCTGCTTTGGGGACGCACCCAGGACAGGGCCCGGGAGCCGCTGACCCCGCTCTCGCATGGCGGCTGCACCCAGCTGGTGCGTCAAGCGTGTGAAGCTGGGAGAGCGCCGGCTTAGCCAAGGCCACGCGGCTGCCTGGGGCCAAGGTGGGAGCCACGATGCTCAGGCTCTCAAGGGCCATCTCCGCGACACCAACGCCCTCGCTGCGCAAGCAGACGTCTGCAAGTGTTACTGGGCGGTGGGGGGACGTGTGGACGTGGGAGTGGACAGGAGTGGGTGGATGGGTGGATGGAGAGACAGAGGATGAGTGTGGAAATGGACGGATGGGGATAAGTGGCGGATGCATGGGCAGGGAGGTGAGTGGGCGGATGGTGATGGGTGGATGACGGATGATGGATGGATGGCACAGATTAGTGGGTGCTTGGATGGACTCATTGATGGGCAGATGGGCAGATGGTTGGACGTGAAGAGGGACGGGTGGACGGGTGAGTGGATGGATGGATGGGCAGGTAGATGGGTGGATCGGTGGGTGCATGGATAAGTGGATGGATGAGCGGGTGCTGGGTGGACTGATTGGTGGGTGGATGAGTAGATGGACAGATGGGTAGGCGGTGCATAGATGGGTGGGTGGGTGGATGGACAGACAGACCGGTGGGAGCACCCTGGGAGCAGTGCTTCACTGGGAAGATGCCAGGCACCCCCCGCATTCTCCCGACCCCTTCCCTGGCTTGCAGCCCCCTCCCCAGGACTCCCTGGCCGCCTCCCCTGCCGCTCTGCCTCGCATCTACAGGACCCCTGGGCAGGCGCAGTCCACTGCTCCATCGAGCCTGGCCCTTGGCCACCCTCGGCCCACCCATGGGGCAGCCATGGCCCCGCATCCCAAGATGGGCGAGCACAGCCCCGAGCCCAGGGCTCCACACTCCCACCAGAGCCTCCCTGGAGACGGGGACACCCTCTTTTCCCTCTCAGCGCCGAGCGGGGAGCCACACGGAGACTCCATGGAGGCTGTGAACCTCACAAGCGTGGTCTCGCCCACTATATGGGGGAGGGTCCTGGCGGGAGGGGAGAGCGTGTGGAGCACGCAGCTTGCACCCCCCCCCCAGCAGCTGGCAGAGCGCAGACCAGGAAGCTTGGTTTCTCCGTCTTGGGGGGGGGGGTCCGTGCAGCCACATCTCCGCCTCCCCCACCACGACAGCTCTTGGGACTGCAGAGGGTGCCCAGAAACCCCCTCCCCGAGCCCCGTTCACTGGAAAGGGGAGCCCCGGGCTGGGAACGGCCCCTCTGCCTTGACTGCCCCGCAGCCGGCCGTGGCTTGGAGACCAGAACAAAGCGGCCGTCACTCCAGGGGCCCCTGCCAGCCAGGCTCATTGCCATTCCCCTCGCCGAGCCCCCGAGCCCAAGGCAGGAGCGCGGCTGCTCCGAGCACAGCAGATTAACGGCGCCAGGAGAAGACGCTTCTGCAAACACGCGAAATAGGAATAATAATCATCGTCGCTCACAGTCCGCGGCCTGCGCCCAGACCTCGCCCACGGGGCTGGGGAACGGACGGGCTGCCATCGGGCCGGGGCGGGGGTGCTGTGCGGCCTCGGCGCCGGCTCGCCAGCCCCGGCCGGCCTAGGAACGAGACTTCCCGATGAGGAGGAGGAAGGACTTCCCGCCGATACCCTGGCCCCCCCGGATGCGGGCACCTGACCCTGCTGGCACCACCCACAGCACGGCCCCTGAAGGGGTGGGATCAGATCAGCCTGGGCCCCAGGTACCCAGAACCGAATCCCCCAGGGATGTGCGCAGGTTTCTGGGGTGGGCCCTGCCCTGATGGGACAGGTGTCCTCTGAGCTGGGGACACAGACACGCCCGGCGCCCAGGAGCCTGTGGGGGAGACGCAGTCCTGCCCACGCCTTGAGAGGGACCTGGTGCCCAGAGCTGCCAGACATCAACTTCCATGGTTTCAATCCCCCCCCGGGGGGGGGCAGAGTTTCGTCACTGCTGCCCCAGGAAGCGGCGTGCAGGCAAGGAGGGAGGGTCCCCAGGCCCCAGGGGCCTCCCTGCCCCCCAAGTCCCAGGGGCCAGGGCCAGCCCAAGTCACAGATGAGAAGGAAGGGCCAGTGAGGTGTCCAGGCAGCAGCACCCCAAGCCTGGGGGCCTCTGCTCGAGCCCCCCGCTCTGCCCAGGCCCAGCCTCAGGGACCCATGCCCATGTGCCTGGAAGGAGCCTGGGGGAGGTGCCCAGCCCACAGCATGGCTGCCAGGAGCCCCCTGCCGACCTGAGCCCCTGCCCGGCCCCCGGCCCAGCTGAACCCAGCCCAGCCCGGGGCACCTGGCCTCTTAGAGCCACAGCTTTATTCTAAGGCGGCATTTGTCCCCCGAAGCCCCGGGGACAGCGGTGCTCCGGCGGCAGCCGGCGTCTCCCGCGTCCTGGCCGCCTCCATCGCCCCGGGCAGGCGGGGAATGGCTCGCGATGCCACTGTAATTTTTATCAAGGCTTGTTCCCGCGAAAAAGCTTCTTTGTTTCAGAGATGGGATTTGGCCTTTTCCCCTCCCCTTTAGTCCTTGGTTAATGCCCCACTTCCCCGAGCCCTGGGGGCAGCGCCGAGCCCACCGAGGGCTCAGGTCTCACTGTTTGTCCTCTCAGTCACAGCGAGACCCCCCCCCCATCCTGATCGGGCGCCCTCGTAACCCCCGAGCTGCCCCGACCCTGAGGGCATCCCACACCATCGACGCTGGTGCTGGCTCCGTAGCCGAGAAGTGGCGACTCGGCCGGCCGCGCCGCCACCCCCACCGCCCTGCTGCTCAGGGACTCCCCGCGGAGGGGACCCCACAGGCTTTGTCCTCTGTCCCTGCTGCAGCCCGGCCCTCGAGGCTGCATGGACACCTGGCGGCCCCCCGCCTCGGCTGCCGTGACCTGGGGTGTGCAGTCTCTCTGGGTCCACACTGCCACCCAAGCATCAGCAAACCCCCGCACACAGCGGCCCAACCCGGCTTCCCCACCAAAGCCACGGCCCTGGGGTCTCTGGGAGGAAGGCGGGGTCACAGCCCCTGGCGCCCCGCAAAGGTTCTATTTCCTCTCAGCCAAGGCGAGCGCCTTCCGCTGTCCCCGCGGGCACCGCCGCCCAGGCCCTGGGCTCCTCCACAAAACAGGAACAAAGCTGCCCTGGAACATTAGGTGAGAGGTCAAAGCAGCAAGGCCCCTGCACTGGTACCATTGTGTGGTCAGGCGGCCCCCACACGGTACACGGGCTGAGGCCAGAGGCCGGCGCGGCGCCCAGCAGCCGTGGGCACTGTCGGCATCCAGCACCCGCAGCCTCCTGCTGTGCCGGGCACTCCCTGGGTAATGGGACCTCACGCCACTGGGGGGCTCCCGTGTCGGGGCGCAGGGCCCCCACGAAGCCTGGGTGCAGCCCAGGGCCGGGCGCTGCTGCAGGATTCTGTGCCCGGCAAGGCTGGGTGTCCAGCCAGGGGCACTGAGGTCCTTCCGGAGCTGACCAGACCCCCATGGGACCTGGGCTCACGGGGGCTGAGGGGGCAGGACAAGAGCCGGCTCGGCGCGCGGCCAGGGCAGATCTGGCACCTGTTTCTGCCGTCGTGGAAGTGGGAGGCAGAGGGGATGGCCCCGGTCGGGGCGGTCGCCTGCCCAGGCCAGACCTCTGGGCACCAGATGCCTGTCGGTGACGCTGGCCTCGGGCAGCTCAGCAGAGGAGCCGGGGCTTAGGTGCTGAGCACAGGCCTGGCCACCACCACCGCGCCAGCTGCCTGGCAGGCCGGCCTCCCTGGGGTGGCTGGAGGGATGTGGGGGTCCTGTGGGACCCCAGCCAGCCCCTTGAGCAGGCCGGAGAGCCGGCCCAGCCGGGAGACACCCAGGGAGCCGAGCGTCGGGCCGGACTCCCATCTTTCCTCTGTGGCTGTGTGGCCACAGCACGGTTCGGCGGCTTTGTTGCCAATGGCATGCACGAGTCCAGGGCCCCGCCTCCCCGGGCACCCAGGCAGCGGCTCCCTGCCCCTCTCCGGCCGCCCACCCAAGCATGTGGGGGCAGGGGGCGGCCAAGACGCTCAGGGCGGGCATTGACCCCAGGGTGCTCCAGGCGGGGGCCAGGATCACCTGCCCTGCACCTGCTCCGGACTCCCCCCCACCCCGCCACCACCACCTCCTACACAGCCTGGGTGAGACGGGTCTGCCGTGGGCGCCGGGGTCAGCCCGGGGGTGCCCCGCCCCCACCGCGAGCGGCTGCCTTTCACCCTGATGAAGGTATCACGGCTTCACCCATCAAATAAAGCGCTTAACTCCACACAGCTTCGCTGCGGCTTCATTTAGCAGGCCAGTGGCGAGAGGGGAAAAAGGAGAAAGAAAAAAATTCATTAATTTTTATTAACAGGGAGAGCCATTTGTTCCCTGTGACAATATTTGACTTGTCGAAATGATTTTCACCTCTGCCACGAGGTGCGCGCTCCCTACATACATCACCCGATTACTCGGAGCGCGCCGGCCGCAGTCATTAGGCAGTGAATTAACGACAGACCCACTGCTATTAATCACCGTGACAGAGGCGCTAGCGCCACTGACCCGCGCGCGGCCCGCGGACACGGCAGCCGGGAGCGGCCCAAGCCCGCGCTGGCACCAGGGGCTGCCTCGGGCCCAGCCCGCACGCCCGCACGCTGGGTTTCCTCTCTACTCTCCCCCCACCCTGCCAGGCCACGACACCGTCGTCTTCCTCGTCTAACTGCCCATCAGCCCGCGTTGCTGTCCCATTTCACGGAGCAGGACCCGGGGCTGGGTCACAGCCGTTCGCAGAGCCGGGTCCCAGGGGCCCCTCCTGCGTGTTAACCCTGCAGGCTCAAGACCAGGGTGCCCAGGGTGAGGGTCCGGAACACCCGGATTCCACGAAGCCAGGTGGCCCCGCCCATGGCGCCCCCGCTTCCGCCACACCCCGGCACACGCTAACCAACGCCTGCACCTCCGTCCAGTCAGTCACCTCCACCTGAACCCAGTTGTGGGGTCCGTGCGTCAGTCTGGTCTGAGTGGGGGAACGCGGGCTGCGGGGGGAGGCAGGGGCCCCGCAGGGGGTCTCCCCCATGTTTCTCGCTTTTACGCCTCGGCAAATTTCCCGATTTGTCCTCATTTGCAAGCCTCCGCCACCTTGCCCCCTGTTCCTGCCACCTCGGACCTGCAGGGTCGGAAGTAGCTACTGGCTGACTGCTGGCACCCCGAGGACCAGGCAGGGCGGGGCCGGGCGTCCTCTGCACCCAGAGGACCCTTGGGGAGGAGCACCGACCCTCCCCCTCCAGCCCCCTCCACCAGGGGCTTCCCCGCCTGAGGTGGGCCCCATGCCAGGCTCAGGGCCTGACTTCCAAGAACCTGGGTCTCGCCTGTCGCTGACATCGGGGCTGGATTTGAGGGGTCCTGTCCAGAAATCCCGGGCACGGCGGCCAGAGGCCCAGGGAGGCCCAGGAGGGCTGGAGGCCTTGGTCCCCGCCTCCAGCGCTGTCCTGGGTAATGGCACTGGGAAATCGCTTTAAGGAGCTTGCTCGTGCCAGCAACGGTGCCAGGTACCACGCGGCCCGCCTGGTGCACTGGAGCGGCTCCTGGGGGAGGGGGACGAGGGGCGGGGCCGGGTGTGTGCCCAGGCTTCCTCCTGCGTCCGGCGGTGTTTTTTCGGGCCCTGTGGCAGTGCCACGTCACGAGCGACCCAGACACACAGAGAGCCTGGCCGGGGTCCAGCCACCTAGAGTGGACGCTGGGCTCCGCCTTGTGCGGTGTGGGGCGGGGCCAAGCTGCCTGCAGGGGGGCATTCAGCGTCCACTTTCCCTGCTTGGGCCACCAGTGCAGCGTTCCTGCCAGGCTGAGGGGGCTCACGGGGGCTCCTTCCCAGGACTCCCGGGAGCTGCGTCGCTGGCCTGGGGGACGCTGGGGGTGTCCCAGCAGTGACTCCGCGAGGGGCTGGCAGCCTGGCTCTCATTACTCGCCCGCACCAATTTGATTTTCTCTGCCGAGCGCCAGGCTGTGGAAAAGGCTGGGTTTGGAAATCCATGATTTCCTGCCAGCTAATGAATTTCAGCCAAACGGAAAGCGAGGTGATGTCCGGTGCCCAACTCAGACCAGGCCAGGAGGGGGCCTGACCCGCCCTCCCCCACCCCACCCCCGCCGGAGGCCTTGCTGCTGGCCCCGCCCCGAGCCCAGGTGGGCCCTGGTTCCTGAGCCCAGTGCGACCCCGGGGCAGGTGCTGCTCACGCTCAGGCGAGGCCAGGAAGGGCCACGCAGTGTGCGTGGTGGGGCCCTGCCCTGTGACACCCCTCCCCCAGGACCTGCCCTGTGACACCCCTCCCCAGGACCTGCCCTGTGACACCCCTCCCCCAGGACCTGCCCTGTGACACCCCTCCCCCAGGACCTGCCCTGTGACACCCCTCCCCAGGACCTGCCCTGTGACACCCCTCCCCCAGGACCTGCCCTGTGACACCCCTCCCCCAGGACCTGCCCTGTGACACCCCTCCCCCAGGACCTGCCCTGTGACACCCCTCCCCAGGACCTGCCCTGTGACACCCCTCCCCCAGGACCTGCCCTGTGACACCCCTCCCCAGGACCTGCCCTGTGACGCCCCTCCCCCAGGACCTGCCCTGTGACACCCCTCCCCCAGGACCTGCCCTGTGACACCCCTCCCCAGGACCTGCCCTGTGACACCCCTCCCCCAGGACCTGCCCTGTGACACCCCTCCCCCAGGACCTGCCCTGTGACACCCCTCCCCCAGGACCTGCCCTGTGACACCCCTCCCCCAGGACCTGCCCTGTGACACCCCTCCCCCAGGACCTGCCCTGTGACACCCCTCCCCCAGGACCTGCCCTGTGACACCCCTCCCCAGGACCTGCCCTGTGACGCCCCTCCCCCAGGACCTGCCCTGTGACACCCCTCCCCCAGGACCTGCCCTGTGACACCCCTCCCCAGGACCTGCCCTGTGACACCCCTCCCCCAGGACCTGCCCTGTGACACCCCTCCCCCAGGACCTGCCCTGTGACACCCCTCCCCAGGACCTGCCCTGTGACACCCCTCCCCCAGGACCTGCCCTCTGACACCCCTCCCCAGGACCTGCCCTGTGACACCCCTCCCCCAGGACCTGCCCTCTGACACCCCTCCCCAGGACCTGCCCTGTGACACCCCTCCCCAGGACCTGCCCTGTGACACCCCTCCCCCAGGACCTGCCCTCTGACACCCCTCCCCCAGGATCTGCCCTCTGACACCCCTCCCCCAGGACCTGCCCTGTGACACCCCTCCCCAGGACCTGCCCTGTGACACCCCTCCCCAGGACCTGCCCTGTGACACCCCTCCCCCAGGACCTGCCCTCTGACACCCCTCCCCCAGGACCTGCCCTGTGACACCCCTCCCCCAGGACCTGCCCTCTGACACCCCTCCCCCAGGACCTGCCCTCTGACACCCCTCCCCAGGACCTGCCCTGTGACACCCCTCCCCAGGACCTGCCCTGTGACACCCCTCCCCCAGGACCTGCCCTGTGATACCCCTCCCCCAGGACCTGCCCTGTGACACCCCTCCCCCAGGATCTGCCCTGTGACACCCCTCCCCAGGACCTGCCCTGTGACACCCCTCCCCAGGACCTGCCCTGTGACACCCCTCCCCCAGGATCTGCCCTGTGACACCCCTCCCCCAGGACCTGCCCTGTGACACCCCTCCCCAGGACCTGCCCTGTGACACCCCTCCCCCAGGACCTGCCCTCTGACACCCCTCCCCCAGGATCTGCCCTCTGACACCCCTCCCCAGGACCTGCCCTGTGACACCCCCTCCCCCAGGATCTGCCCTCTGACACCCCTCCCCAGGACCTGCCCCCCAACACCCCCTCCCCCAGGACCTGCCCTGTGACACCACCCAGGACGTCCCCACACCTCCCTGTGGCAACCCCAGGACCTCATTTCTCTCGGGGTCAGCTCACCTGACCAGGCCTCCTGCAGGCCACTCGCCTGCCGCTCCCTCTTAGCCCACAGCAGACACGGGGGGGGGGGGCTCGCTGCCTGCCGGCAGGGCCTCCAGGAGGGAGCACCAGCCGAGGGGACCCCTGACCCCGACCCCTGAGGGGTCAGCACTCCCGGGACTGCACGCCCCACACTGTGCTCGTGTGAGTGGACGAGGGGGCAGAGTCCTCCCGCGCAAGGCCTTCACCTCGCTTTGCCTGTCACTGCCGCCAACCCCAGCACACCGGAGACGACCTGAGCTGCCTTCCACCCCGCAGGAAACCACAGAAACAGGTGGGGCCTCTCCGTCCATCACTCGGACGGCGGGGCCCAGTCGCGGGAAGCTTCCTCTCCAGGGGCAGGGGGCTGGTGGGCAGAGGCTGGGCAGCGTCCACGCCGGCCTCCCTGGCCACAGCAGCCCCGTGGGGCAGGAAGCCCGGAGGCCCGGGAGGGGTGTGGTGCAGCTGGGCCTTCACCCGCTGCAGTGGGCTGGATCGCGCCCCCCCCCCAGATTCTCGTCCAGGCAGCTGCTGCACTGGGGTCATCGGCTGAGCTTGTCCCCTGTAATCGGGAACCTGGACAAACCCTCGGGTGGGCAGGACCCTCCCGACCCCACCCCACCCCAGCACCAGGAGAGACCCGGGCGATGCTTCCCCCTCAAGGGCAGCCAAGCAGCAGGACCTGGAGTGAGGGTGGCCGACGCCCGCTCACCCTGCTGCGGCAGGTGCCCCCGGACGCACACCCCCGAGCCCTGTGACCGGCCTTGGTGCCAGGCAGACTGGGGAGCCCGGCCCGGCTGGGGACTGCGGTGCCTGGGGAGCCGAGAGCTGGGCTGAGCTTCCCAGCAGCCGGAGACGCCGGGGGCTTCCACGCACTCCGCTGCTAAGCCCACTCCCCAGACAGCTCCTTGGCTTCTGGGTTCCCACACTTCTGGGCCCACAATGCGGGGACACCAAGTCCCTGCCGCACAGGCTGGCCCTGGCTCTGCCGTGGAGGACGAGGGGGCGCCCTGCTTCAGTCGGGGGCGCACTCACTCCCGGGAGCGGGGCCTTTGTCGGAACCAGGCCTCCCACAGCCCGGCGGAGCGACCATGTACCAAGCAGGAGACGTGGGCTGGGCGGAGTTCAGCTCCCTTTCGCTTCCTCAGGATAAGTTTTTCCACCTTAAAAACACAGCCAGGAAATCTGGGAAGCGAGAACAGGGCCGCCAGGGTGCCCGGTTGCTGCTGGCGATGCTGACGGTTTGGGGTACGGGGCGGCAGCGACAGCCACACGGCACGGGGTCCACACGGAGCGAGCCCCTGGTGGTGGAACGCGGGACAGGGAGCATCCTGTCTGCTGCACTCCCGGGAAGCCCCTCCCCTCCCCTCCCCTCCCCTCCCCTCCCCTCCCCTCCCGGGAAGCCCCTCCCCACACTCATTCTTGGTGGCACTTCTGGGCAAAGTGGCGGCACCGGCAAGGAAGGTGGCACAGGAGGGAGCCGCTGGCTGACACAGCGGGCACACCGGATGCCCCGGTGCAGGCGCGAGCCAGGGCAGTAGCTGTGACGAGGCGTGACACACGGGACCCCAGGGGCCACCAAGGACGCCACCTGACCGCGGACGCTTCCCTTCCCCTCTGTGGGACGTCGTCAGGGGTGCGTGGAGACCTGCTGCCCACACACGGCAAGGGTCCACGCCAGGAGCGTCACGCGGGAGCCACGGCACTGTGGCCCAGGTCCCAGAACGAGAGCCGCGCGGTCTGCTCTTTCCAGCAGGGCGAGTCTGGCCGCTGCCTGCGGGGGCTGGGCCGGCCGTGTCTGCTGACCGGCCTGTGCCGGCCGCGGGCAGGGACACCCTCTGTGGAGCCGTTAGCTGGCAGGAAGCCCTTCCTTGTCCAGCAGGCAGCCAGCATGGTAATGAGACAGTTTCTATGGAAATGAGCTTATAACTATTCATTTTCTCCCCATTCCCTACCCATCCACAAAGAGGTTTCCAAAATGACCCCCATTTTCCTACCTCCAGCATCTCCTCACGCCATGGCCCGACCCGCTAATCAGCTCGTGCAGAAAGGAGAGGAAACAGGGCCTTTGACAAGCTGTGGGAAACCACCTCCACTGTGCCCGCGCGGCTGTGCCCGGCACACAAAGCACCCTGCCCTGGCCGGGCCCACTGCCGAAACTTCTCCCGGGCGCTCGCCAGCGTGTGCGAGCCTGTGTGAATGCGTGCGTGTGTGCACGCATGTACCTGTGTGTGCGTGTGTGTGTGCATGTCTGAGTATTTGTGTGCTTGTGTGTGTGTGTGTGCGTGTGTGCACCTGTTTGGGTGCACATGTGTGCACATGTGTGCCTGCACTTGTGTTCACGAGTGCACGTGTGTGCGTGCGTGTGCCCGGGAGCCTGCATGGACACAGGGAGCGGCTGCAGTGCCCCTCTGCGGACTTTTGGGAAACTCTGAGCTTCTGTTCTGTTCTGGAACATTCCGCCTTGGCCTCCGTCCTGGCCGCCTGCCCCCACCTGTCACCTGCCTTCCCAGGAGACCCTGTCTTCCTCAGGGCAGGAAGAGCTGGGCAGGGGCCCATGGTGGGGAGAGAAGGGTCCAGCAGCGCTGACCCCGCCCCCTCCGAGGGTCCCGGGGTGCAGGGAAGCCCCAGGCTGGGGGGGGCGGTGATCCCTGGTAGACGGCAGCACAGCGCAGCCCCGGGCTGGGCCTCCCCCGGCTGTGTGGCCTGGACCAGGGGCCGACCTCTCTGAGCGGCAGCTCTGCCCAAGTTGTGGTGGGGGGGCAGTGTCCGGCCTGCACAGCGTGGGGGCGGGAGGGGGGCTCTGGGGCCATCCTGGGTCAAGGGCAGCCTTCCAGGGACAGGCCCTGATCTTGAACAAGAGGAGGCAGCCCCTGAAGGTCACTGTCCCCTCAGGGCCCTCGTGCGGCTCAGCAACACACGTCCCAGGCTGGCTCCTTCACCGGGGACTGCGAGACCAAGGACTCCAGGGCGAGGACCCTCCGGGGGTCCCCGTGGCCGGGCAAGGGCTCAGGCACTGGGCAGCCACACGTCCTCCTTCCACCTGGATCTGTCCACGCAGCACCAGGGCAGGGACTGGGGTCTCACGCGGGCTCCTGGCAGGGCCTGCCCAGCTCTGGGGGCTGTGGCCGACGCCTCCAGTGCCCCTGCGCCTGACGCCCAGGTGCAGGATCCTGGCACTGCCCTGTGGCAGCCCCGGCAGGGCCCAGGCCCATGCCGCTGTGGGCTCCACCTCGGCCTCCTCCAGACCGACGAGCCGTGCCCGGGGCTGCAGACCCAGACAGGGAACTCCGTGAGCCCCATGAGCCCAGTGAGCCCTGAGCGGCAGCCCCCGCCCCACCTGGCCCCCGCCAAGAGCAGCCGCGCCCGTGACGACAGGGTCCTCACCACCCGCTCCGCTGCAGCCACGGACAGCCACAGCCAATTCTAAATTCAAGTGACTCAGCAAAAACCCTGAAATATCAGCGGCTCCGGCGAAACAGGACGAACGTTAGAAGCCGCAAATGCCTGATTCAAAGACCCTTGCTTGCTGTCCACGAAAGACGGGCTTTAACCTTCACATGTGGTCTGGCCCCCTCTTCGGGAAACAGGTGCAGCCGGCTCCCGGGACCCCTGGGGACGCCTGGAAGTTGTTTATGGCTTGGGAGGGAACCGGAACCGCCCGTCGCGTGTTCTGCACGAGGCTCCTGTGCGCGTGTGTGCGTGTGTGTGCATCCACGCACGATACACCCAGCCCGTGGGCTACCTCGGCAGCCTGCCCACACCGCCTGCCCCGTGTGCTACAGCGAGCATTCCTTATAGGGCAACTGTATCATTTTACCACTTCCAGAACAACCAGGTTTTCATTTCTATCTGAAGAAAGGCTGACCTGGGGCCAAGGTGAAGTCTGGAGGCAGCAGCTGCTGGGCTCACCTTGGAGAGGGGCAGGGCGGAGGGGCAGCGGCCAGGAGCAGCAGCCGGCCTAGACCCTTCCCTCGTCAGAGCTGCCTCGGGGCCATCCACACACAGCCCCAGTGTCCCACAGGAGCCAGTCCCAAGCCTTTCGGCAGCCGCGCTGCACCTGCTGTGACCCACGCCCGTGACTCGGCACGCACCTGCGCTGCTGACCTGTGGCCTCTTCCCACCAGGCCCTGATCCTGCCGACACCGGCTCCAGCCCGAGTCAGCTTGGGGAGGGCACCAAAGCCCCCTCCCCCACACCCACAGCAAAGGGGGCTGCAGGAGGACGGGGAGCCTGGGTCAGGGCTGCCACTCAAGATGCCGGAAATACAAGTGAATAAAATCAAACCAAACCACAAAGATGAAACGCGGGCTGCGGGACGCGCTTGTCCTAACCCCCACGCCGTGGATCTGAAGCGCAGACCTGCCGAGGCTGCCCGCCCGCCCTGAGCGCCTGGCTCTGCTCCAGGCCAGCCTCCCCCGGCCGCCCCTCTCCTCCACGTCCTGCCCTGCGAGCTGAGCGGCCTGCTTCAAGCAGCGGTCACAGCCCCTGTGCTGGGAGGCTGGGCAGCCAGCGCCAGCTCCAGGTCCTTGTCCTGGGCACACACGCAAGCCCCTCTGTGGGGACACGGCGTCTCCGTGTCCCCCCACACACACCCTGGCCCCCGGCCAGTAGCTGCAGGCTGTCCCCATGGGCTGGAGCTGGGCCTGACCCCAGGAGGGAGCAGCTCTGGGCTGTGACTCGGAGGGGCCACCCCTTCCTGGGCTGAGCGCCCCCCCCCCCCCGCCCAGGTCAGCCTGCCTGCGGGCAGAGAGCTGAGGCTTCTCGCAGGCTCCAACTCTCTGTGTCTGCAGATTTAAAAAAATGCAAAAGCAGGACTCGTTCCCCTTCCCGGCTCCTGCAAACGCACGGCCAGGGCCTCCCCAGGAGAGCGTCCTGATGCCCCCGGGGGCGCCGACAGGGCTCTGGGCGGCTTCCTCTCCGCTCACACACGCAGCCGAGAGGCGGCCTCCCGAGCTCCGCCGCCACCGGGTCACCCACAATCAAAGGGACCACAGTCGGCATTCAGGGTGGCCGCGGGGGCCTGCAGCAGCCCCATCTGTTGCTCGGGTGCCCGGGACCCTCCTCGGATCACACCTCCAAACAGGCGCCCCGGACGCTCGGGCGAGGACGTCCGGGAGATGTATTGGCATCAGGGGACATCCGTCACCGCCTCTGTCTCCCCTTCCTCGGGAATACGGATGATGAATTTGCAAATGGCCCTGGATTATGACAGAGCTGTTTTCTCTCTTCATTATTTATCCCTTCTCCGAGCACCTCGATTAGGGCCACAGTGACAAACGCATGAATAAAAGGCAAAGACAATATTTTAGCAACGCGTTGTAAATCTCCCTCTCCCCCTTATTAATTCCGGGAAGTCCATTACGCCCTGAAGAGGAAGACAGGGGTCACACGGGGGTGGGGCCCACGCCCGATCGGGGCGGAAGGACGGAGCGGGGCCTCCCCCAGGCCCCTGCAGCCCCCTGGCCGCCGAGGTCCCCGGCGCCGGCACGCTCTGCCCCCGGGAAGCCAGTTCCTTTCTCGCTGTGGCGCTGGGGCACGAACCCAGAAAAGGGACGGACGGCGACGGGTGCCGGGCAGGGGCGGTGGGGACGGCGGCCCCACGGCCAGGCAGGCGACGGGCACCAGTGCCGCGAGCCCGAACCCCAGGTCCTGACGCCGATCGGCAGCAGCCGAGCCCTGGGCCCCGGCAGGCTCTTCTTTGCCTGCTTTATTTTCTTTCAAATGCTCCAAGAAGGGAGAGCGGGCCCGGCCCCTGCCTCGGCCGCCTGGTGCCTCCTGCTGGGACCCAGGCTCTTCCAGCCCCACCAGTCCTGGGGACCCGGGAAAGAGCTGGGGTGGGGGGGTCACCCGTGTGAGCGCCAGGCTGGCTTTGGCTGTTTCCTTCATTTTGTAACGACGGAACTTGAGTTTCTTTCTCCTTTGCTGGACGAGCGTCCCCTCTGGGGGCAGCAGAGCCTCGTGCCCCGCGGACTTCGCGGGCAGCACCGCCCTGCCCGGGGTCCGGCCCGCAGGTGGACGGCCGGGGGCCCCGGGGGGTTCTGCGTGTTCCTCCGCCTGGGCGGACACCAGAAGCCCCCTTGTCAGCACAGGGGCTGCCCTGTGAGGCCGGGAGGGCCCAGCACGTGGAAGCAGAAAGCAAGCCCCCTCCCCACGCTAGGCTGGCTAGAGGGGTCAGGCGACCTGAGACAGCAACGCCGTCCTGGGGCCCCACCGCCCCACGCTGCAGCCGCTGGTGCAGCCCCCGCCCCCCCCCGGGGGGGAGGATGTCACCATGCATCCCAATGGCCCCGGCAGGTCCCGGTGACGCCAAAGCGGAGCCCACGGGAAAACAGCAGCTCACAGACAAAAGGGCCCAGGATCTCGGGGCTGGACAGGAACCAGCGGGGCGTCCTGGGCTGGTTCTACCTCATTCTCCGCTCACCAGCCTGATTGCCCCAGCAGCCACCGGAGCTCCGAGCTCGCTGGGGACACCGCCCTGCCCCCAGGCCGAAGCTGCCTGGATAGATCTCGGCGAAGGGCTGCCCACGTCCCCGGGAACGGCCTGCGCCCTCGGCTCCACGTGAGCTTAGTATTCAGCTGGGATCTGCTCAGCGTGCGACTGTTCATCAGCGTAAATCAAATGTGTACTCCAACCCCCACTTAAAGACGCGCTAATTATTTTTGATCCAAACAGAGAAGAGGGACTCGGGGCTGTAGGGGACCGGATCCCAGCGAGCGGAGCCGTGGCTGGCGCTGGGGCCGGGGCTCCGGCGAGGCGCAGCCAGTGTTTCCTTCCCCAGTTTTCCCGGTTCCTTAGGCGCTGCGCCTCGACCAGCCTGGAGGCCTCTCCGGTGCCAGGGAGCCGTCAGGGGACGGCTTTTCCCCATGGAGGGCTTGCTGCAGGTGGGGTGTGCGACGCCCGCGGGTGCTGTCCCTGGGCCATGGCCCCAGGACAGGTGGCTGGACACAGCACACACACCCAGCATGCGGCCTCAGCACAGGCACACACAGGCACACCCAGCCTAGGACCCTCCCAGCTCACAGGCCTCACCCCTGCACGGGGGCCCAGCCCTGCCCCTGCCCCTGGTCCGGAGGCAGATGGACTCAGCCCAGTGCTGTCCTGAGGAGCCGCTGGCCCCTGCTGAGAGCCCACGGGGAGCACAGCTCTCTGGAGAAGGGGACTCAGCCCCACAGGGGGCAGCACAGCGGACGTGTGCCCCTCCTCTGAGCCCCTGCACTGGGAGGGAGGCAGGAGGTGATCCAAGTGTCTGCTCAGAGCAAGGCTCTCAGTGCATCTCTGCGCACAGCTGGGTGGGGGTGGGGGGTGGGGGGTGGGTAGACGGAGGGATGGATAGGTGGGTGGATGGGTGGGTGGATGGTGGGTGGATGGTGGGTGGATGGTGGGTAGATGGATGGATAGATGGGTGGATGGGTGGGTAGATGGATGCATAGATGGGTAGATGGGTAGATGGGTGGGTGGATTGTGGGTGGTGGGTGGCGGGTGGGTGGATGGTGGATGGGTGGTGGATGGGTGGGTAGCAGGCTGACGGGTGGAAGAGCGGGTGGATGGATAAGCCAGTGCCTCAAAGTGCGGGTCCTTGCTTGCTAAGCTCCGAGTAGCCCCAGTGTGACCTCGCCTCGGGGACCCTCAGCGCCCCTGGCCTCTGCACCAGCCCGGGACCCTCTGAGCCCGAGCGGCAGCTGGGACCCTGCGTTGTGCACAGCCTGGACCTCACCCTGCGTTGGTTTCTGGTTTCCACAGTGACACCCTCAGATCAGGGTCTCAGCAGAGCCTCAGGGAGGCACAGAGGAGAGAGACCCTCTCTCTCTGAGAGTGGGGTGTTGGCCCAGAGGCAAGCACCCCTTCCCCCACTCTGAGAGCCACTGTGTGGACGGACGTCAGAGACGCAGGGAGAGAGCCCAGGCCTGTGCGATGCCACGCTGGGTCTCCGGGTGCCGGGGTGAAGCCGGGAACGGGCCGAGTCCCTTCCTCCCGGAGGTGACGTTTGGCAACACCGAGCCCTTGTCCTGTGTGGGCACTGCTGCCCTGACATCTCCGATGGGCAGGTGACAGCCGGGCCCCGCTGGCTTCTGCCCCGGTCCTGGCTGGGAGGCGGCTGACGCCTCACCCGGGGACTTGACCCGTCTGTGGGTGGCTGCAAACCCATCTGGATACAGGGGAGAAAGAGCGTCGCCCCCTGGCGCTGCCTGCTGGGTCCTGAGACCAAGGCGGCTGGACGCAGGACCGGGGCGTGGAGCAGGCCCAGCCACACGTTCCTGGTGAGGAGTCGGCAGGGGCTCGGGGACCCTGACTCAGGGCAGCTGCTGAGACCTGGCCCCGCAGGCCGAGTGGGCGGAGGCGCAGGCCCCACGGCGGTGAGCCAGCGCCTCAGGAAAGCCTCACCGTCTCCTCTGGGCCCACAGCTCCAGCACGGGGCTGGTGCCGGGCCAGGGTGTGGGGCACCCTCCTGCCAGCAGGTGCACCTGCGAGTCCCCCGGCTACAGTCGCGGCAGGTTCCCTGTCCCTGCACAGCCTTCAGGTACGGAGGCCACCAACTCTGGAAGCTGCCCGGTGCGGAGGGGAAGTCGCCTGCTGTGTGCGGTCACCCCCAGAGCCCCGGCTCCCAGCCTCGAGTCCGGACACCCTGCGTGCACGGCGGCCGCCACCCGCGCCTCCTGCTCCACCTGGGCGAACCCCTGGGCTCCCCCAGCTCTGGGTGCCAGCAGGCAGGCAGCCAGGCAGAGCCTGCCCCAGGCCCACGGGGAAGAAGCTGCCCGGAGCCTCCCTCCCTCCACAGCAGGGTGGGGCTGCGAGTGAGGAAGTGGATCTGTCAGTCTCTAATGAAACAAAATCCCGCACGGTCTCGCCGCGTGCAGACGGGCGTCCCTGCCAGGGAAACTCGGGCAAACCCTGGGGGAGGTCCGGCTCCTGCCTCTGCTGGGGGCGCAGGGCCAGCGCACACCTTGCTATAAACACAGCTGAGTCCTGCCTGTGGGAGCCCCGCCCGGCCCTCTGCCCACCCCCATCCCCTCTGCCCACCCCCATCCCCTCTGCCCACCCCCATCCCCTCTGCCCACCCCCCATCCCTTCTGCCCAGCCCCATCCCCTCTGCCCACCCCATCCCCTCTGCCCACCCCCATCCCCTCTGCCCAGCCCCATCCCCTCTGCCCAGCCCCATCCCCTCTGCCCAGCCCCCCAGCCCCTCTGCCCACCCCCATCCCCTCTGCCCACCCCCCATCCCCTCTGCCCAGCCCCCCATCCCCTCTGCCCACCCCATCCCCTCTGCCCAGCAACCCAGCCCCTCTGCCCACCCCCAGCCCCTCTGCCCACCCCCATCCCCTCTGCCCACCCCCATCCCCTCTGCCCAGCCCCAGCCCCTCTGCCCAGCAACCCAGCCCCTCTGCCCACCCCCAGCCCCTCTGCCCACCCCCATCCCCTCTGCCCACCCCCATCCCCTCTGCCCAGCCCCCCATCCCCTCTGCCCACCCCATCCCCTCTGCCCACCCCCATCCCCCCATCCCCTCTGCCCAGCCCCCCATCCTCTGCCCAGCCCCCAGCCCCTCTGCCCAGCCCCCCATCCCCTCTGCCCACCCCCATCCCCTCTGCCCAGCCCCCATCCCCTCTGCCCACCCCCATCCCCTCTGCCCAGCAACCCAGCCCCTCTGCCCACCCCCAGCCCCTCTGCCCACCCCCATCCCCTCTGCCCACCCCCATCCCCCCATCCCCTCTGCCCAGCCCCCCATCCTCTGCCCAGCCCCCATCCCCTCTGCCCAGCCCCCCATCCCCTCTGCCCACCCCCATCCCCTCTGCCCAGCCCCCATCCCCTCTGCCCACCCCCATCCCCTCTGCCCAGCCCCCCAGCCCCTCTGCCCACCCCCCATCCCCTCTGCCCAGCCCCCATCCCCTCTGCCCACCCCCATCCCCTCTGCCCAGCCCCCCAGCCCCTCTACCCACCCCCATCCTCTCTGCCGAGCCCCCCATCCCCTCTGCCCACCCCATCCCCTCTGCCCAGCCCCCATCCCCTCTGCCCACCCCATCCCCTCTGCCCAGCCCCCCATCCTCTGCCCAGCCCCCAGCCCCTCTGCCCAGCCCCCATCCCCTCTGCCCAGCCCCCCATCCTCTGCCCAGCCCCCATCCCCTCTGCCCAGCCCCCATCCCCTCTGCCCACCCCCCATCCCCTCTGCCCAGCCCCCCAGCCCCCCTCTCTTCGTTCACGGGGGCTCAGTCCACTGAAGCTGCCCTCATGTCCAGTGGTCTCTGTGCAGCTGCCTGCCCCTCCCCACGCCTGGACCATGGGGCGAGTGAGGCTGAGGGTGCGCACATCACAGCCCACCTTGCCCCAGTTTCCCACCACAACTGCAACACAGCCCACGGATGCAAGGCATGGACGACCCAAGTGACCCCCAAAGGCCAGAGGAACCGAGACAGACGCCCCCTGCCGCCGGCCCCCAATCCCACACGGTCTCCACCACCACTCACCACCCTACACCCAACAGTGGTCCCCGCCCCCACTGCAAGAACGCGCATCCGCTAAGGCACTCGCTTTCTAGAACTTCAGTACCGGGCGACTGTGAGGAGCTGCCCGGTGCCTCCGGACAGCCAGGCAGCCGGCGAGGTCTCCGTGGGAACCCAGCAGCACCGGGCTGAGACGCTGGCTGTGTCACCCACAGGACTCACCCAGTGGCACCAGTGGGAGATGGGGCGGGGACCCTTCTCACCAGCTCTGGACACCTGCTCCTAGGGTGTGGGCGGGGCCGGGGTGCAGCCTGCAGGACCATGGGAGCCGGTGCCAGGTTCTGGTCTTGGTGGCCCCCAAACCCACCCCATCGACCCTGTCCTCGCTCAGGGCCCCTCGACCCCAGTTCTGCTGCAAAGCCAGGGCTGTCGGGTCCAGGTCCCACTCGCACCCGCACGGCGGTCACAGGAAAGGTTCTCCAGTCCCCCGTCCCGTCCCCCTGAGCACGGCCCTGGCACGTCCTGACTCTGGGGGAGGGGTGGGCAGAGCCCCAGAGGCCCCGTGTGCCTTGGCAGGGGGAGATGGGCTGGGAGCCCCAGCCACAGGGCCGTTTCCTGTGGAAGCCCAGCAGCTTCAAGGTCGTCCAAGGTCGTGGCACCCAGCACCCTCCCCCACCCACCAAGCCCCGGAGCAGGTGGGCAGAAGGTTCTGGTCCGTCCACAGCCATCACAGTGGCCCCATGAAGCCTCTTGTCCGTCAAAGGTCAAGCAAGAGAGGAACTTCCCAGAACTCAAATCGTGAGGCCCCCCCCAGCACTCCTGCTGCTCACGGCCCCAAGACGCTTGACCTTCACGGACTTTAAACCCACGAGGCAGAGACCCCCCAAGGCTCAGGAAACGGGGGCGCAGGGGGGCAGCCCCCACAGGCTGTGGGCAGCGAGCGCCAGGGCGCGGCCGGAGGGGCGGGGCAGCTGTCCAGTGGGACCGCGCTCTGGCCCCTGCAGCAAAGGGTGAGGCCGGGGAGACTGACGAGCTGCGTGGCCCCGGCCAGCGCGTGGCCAGAGCACAGGTGACAGGTGGGCAGCGTGAGACCCAGCACACGCGTGTGCTCCCACACCTCGCTCCACACATCGCCACCTCCGGCGCTGCTGTCGCTGGGGCGGGCTTTCTGGATGACTGACACAACTGCCCCCACCTTACCTCCGCATGAAGTCGGGGGTCCACACCCACCCCGGGGTGGGGAGTGAGGACCCCGGGGGGCGGGGCGGGTGGCTCACACCTAGGTGACCCTGTGACCCAGAGGGGCCCCGGGGACAACACCGCAGAGAGGCAGGGCCGCAAGGACAGAGGAGATAATTAAATGGACCTGGCTGGATTAATAGCACTTCCATAATGAGGTTCCCGGGAGCCCTCGGTGGGCGACAATGACCTCACCGCCGGCCAGGCCCGAGTCAGGCCTCTGTGGGCTTGGGCGAGAGGCCCGGGGACACATCACGACATCAAGGCCCTCACATCTCGCCCTCTGCAGTGGCCGTGGGCGGTGGAAGCAGCAGGCGTGCATGGGCCCTGCCCGGCCTCATTTCTCCAGACTCCTGCTGCTCACCAGGCGGACAGGGACGAGGGTCAAGAAGTGACCCCAGGAGACCACCCCCGCCCTGGACCCCGGACCCTGCTCTGCAGACAGCCCAGCCAGGCTGCCACCCCCAGGGGACACAGGCCAGGCCCAACGTCCCCACCCTGAGAGGGCCAGGGGATGCCGCCACCAGCCGGCTCCTGGCTTCGGGTCCCCACTGTCGACCCCTGCAAGGCCCTGGTAGAGGCAGGCCGAGGGGGCCCCGGGGAGGAGCCTGCACCATTCCCACGTGGACGTTGGGATGCCCCCCGTGAGTGCTCCCGGGGAGCCACTGGTGATCCAGACCAGAGAGGAGCAGGGGTCGCTGGCATCTCCAGACAGGCTCCGGTCAACACCTGGCGCTGAGCCCACGGGGCTGGGCGGGGTGGCGGGGGTGACCTGTGAGGCCGGCCCACCCTGGGGCCCTCTGGTCAGCTCTGAGTCTGAGGCTTCTAGGTTGGTCCCTCCCAGACCTGTAGCCAGGAGGGGGGGGGTGTTGAAAGGGATGGGACGCGTGGGTTGCTTGTCCCTTGGCCCTGCCACCACCCGGTGTGAGAGCAGAAGCCATCCTGCCTCCAGGTGACTGGGGCACGCCGTGTCTCGTCCGCTGGGTCCTGGGTGGCTCCTGGGGGTAGCCTCGGCAGGTCTGAGCCAGGTCAGGTGCAAACCTCGCTCCAGGTACCTCCCGGGACGGGGAGGGGGGTGGGGGGGCGGGGGGCGGGCCTGTGACGGACAGGTGTGGGCCGCAGTGCGTTCTCACACCTCCTCCTGCCTCAGCGGTCATCGTCCGGACACAACGCCCAGTGCAGGTGGGAGACACACGCGTGCCCGGCCACCCCGCCCAGCTCCCCCCCACACAGCCAGGAGGCCAGGCCGTGCCCCTCAGCCGACCGGGAGAGAACCTGCACCCAGAACTCCGCCCATCAGCGCCAAGGCTCCGAGCCCTCCCCTAGCGGCACCCCAGGAAGTCCCGCCCACAGCTGCCCTCAGACCACACCCACCCTCTTCAGTGTCACTTAAAATGAAGACGGCCAGAGAGCTATGTGTCTGTGTGCCCGTGTGTGTGCCCATGTGTATCTGTGTGTGCCTGTGGGTGAGCCCGTGTGCTCATGTGTAGTGGTGTGTGGTTGTGTGTCCCTGTGCATCTGTGTGTGCCTGCGCGTGAGCCCGTGTGCACATGTGCCCGTGTGTAGTGGTGTGTGTGCGTGTGCCCGTGTGTGTGCCCATGTGCATCTGTGTGTGCCTGCGCGTGAGTCCGTGTGCACATGTGCCGTGTGTGTCCCCAGCACCACGTGATCACAGAACATGGCCCACATCTGAGGAGGAGCTGTAGACGTCCCCCCGGCAGACCTGGGGGACCTGCATGCACCCGCCTTTGGGGGGCCGGAAGGGGCCCTTCGGGTCCACGCGGGTCCCCGTCCGGCGTGCACAGCGGCCTCCGTGAGGGCTGCTCCAGGGGGTTCCTCGGCTCGGGAACCTGCGTCCGTCCGACGCCGCCGGCTCACTCTGGGTTATTCCGGGAGCTGCCTGGGCTCCCCCCGTCGGGGTAAACGCACCCATGAGGAGCCCCACACTCAGAGCCGCAGGACACCCCAGCCGACGCCCGGGGCCCGGCCAGTTACCGGGGGACCATGCAGCTTTCGGCACCTCTGCCTGGAAAGATGACAACCGCAAGATGCCGCAGCACGTGCAGCCAGGCTGCGGGCCCTGGCCGCGTCCCCGCGCCGTCCCCAGGGCACAGAGCCGCCCCAGGCTCTGGGAGGTGTGCGGGCGCCCACCCCCTGCAGGCCTGGTCGGGCATGGGTGCCCCGGGGCGCTGTGCCGGCGGCAGGGGGGGGGGCGGGAGCCCAGAGGGTGGGCCTGGCCGCTGTTCCGGAGAGTTCTGCCCGGTGCTCTGCGCTCTCCTCTCTCAGGCACGGCGGCGACGGGCCACCCCTTCCCACGGGATGCATCACGCCCCTAACGGGCCGGCGGCCTGCGTTATTTACGGCGCGCGTGCGGGGATGGGCCCGGCTGCCCGTCCCAGCCGGGGCGGCCGAGGAGGGCCGGCCGAGTGCGGCTTCCAGATCTCACTGATAACATATTGTACAATTAGATCAATTTGACAATTTCCATTACGGCTGATAAAATATTTATCGAGCCTTGGAGACGAGGTGTGACCGCGGAGCCATTTGTTCTGCTAATGGGGGGGGCGGCCGGCGCGGCCGCAGAGGGGCTCCTCGTGCCCCCTCCCCATTAGGTTTGCAAATTGCCGGCACCAGCCATAAATTACCGTGGGGCCGGGAGATTGATGTGGGGCTGACGGGGCAGGTGGGCGACTCGAGATGACTGTGTTTCGGAGGAGCATTAATCACGACGCAAAGAGAAAATGCGCTCAAATTGGCCCACACGTCCAGGCCTATCCAGGAAGGAGCGCGCGGCTGCAAATCGGGAAATGAAAAACACTTTCCATTATTTAACAAATCATCCTGATAATTTCTAGCTCCCAGTGCCGGCCCGGCCGCGCCGGCAGCAAGGGACGCCAGGAGCGAGGAGCCAGCCGGGGCCGGGGCTCCAGCCGGAGCGGGAGCTGGGGCCGCCTCTGCCCAGGCGCGGCCCCCAGCACGGCCGCCCGCTGTCCACGGCGGCACCCGAGGCCCGGCCGGGCTCTGCTGGGGACCGAGCAGGGCTCTGAAGGCCGAGGCCCCGCGGGGTCTGGGCGCAGCAGCCGGGGACAGGGACGCAGGGCCAGGGTCCCGCCCACACCTGGGAGGAGGGGCGGCCCAGGTCCCCCACGCCCCAGCCCGCCGCAGAGATAAACAGCCCTGGATGAATTGTCTGTTACAGATCTGGTGCGGCTCTAACGCAGGAGAAAAATAAACATGTCAATAAGGGGGGGGGGGGGCTGCGTCTGGGCCTGCCTCTCAGCCCTGACCCGGGGGTCAGGGGTCAGGGTCTGGGGCTGAGCCAGCCCCGCCCCGCGCCTCCCCCTCCCCCGCCGGGCTCACACCTCTCCCAGCCGCAGGCAGCGGGCGCTCATCCTGGAACCCGGGCCTTGCGAGACCCCGGTAGCCACATCGCGGCTCAGAGGCTGCAGTGCAGAGTAATTAAATTAAATTAAATTAAATTGATGCTGTCCCTGCTTTGAGCCCACCCTTGATTTAAGGCCAGAAAAGGAAGCAATTAAATTTAATAAAAACCAGGTTCCTAAACAGAGATATATGGCAAATGCAGCCATCCGAAGACCGCGTCCACAAGGGACAGAGATGGAGGGAGAGGGAGAGAGATGGAGAGAGGGGGAGAGAGAGGGAGAGAGAGGGGGAGATGGAGAGGGAGAAGGAGAGAGGGGGAGAGAGATGGAGAGGGAGAGAGAGAGGGAGAGAGAGAAGGAGAGAAGCAGAGAGAGGGAGAGAGAGGGCGAGAGATGGAGGGAGGGGGAGAGAGAGGGAGAGAGAGAGAGGGAGATGGAGAGAGGGAGAGAGAGAGAGGAGAGAGAGGGAGAGAGGGAGTGGGGGGAGGGGGAGGGGAGGAGAGTGACAGGTCTTAAATTAGGGAAGTGACCCCTCCTGGAGCCTGGGTCTTTCTAGACCGGCTTTAAAACGCCGCTCGCTAACGACTCTGTCACGGTCAGCGCCGCGTCCACCCGGAGCGTCGCGTCCCAGTGACCGTGGTAACGACGCCGACCTGCTTGTCTGGCGGCCATGATTAACAGTGGCCGTCAGGGCTCAAGGTCAGGGTGCGCCGTCCCCGGGCCGGGGGATGGTGACCCAGAGGGGACCAGGAGCCTCTCCCCTCTGACACAGCCGCTACGGTCCCCGTGGACGGACACGCGGCCAGCCGGCCTCGGCTCCGAGCGGCTTCTGTTTGCCCCTGGGGTTGGCAGGAGGAGGGTCCAGGGCGCCCGGCCTCAGGCTGCTGCCCCTGAGGGAGGGACAGCCACAAAAGCAGGCGGCCTGCTCTCAGCCTGCTGCCCGCTGGGCACGTGGTCCACGACGTGAACCCGGGTGCCGTGCAGCAGGGCTGCTGCCCCACGTCCTCACGCACGCAAGCCTGGGGCCGTGGGGCAGGGGTGGCAGCCACCCCCCACACGCATGTCACTGAGCGGAAACCTGCAAGTGTGGCTGCATAGTGATTGGCGCGCTGGGCTGAGTCGTGGGGACACAGTGGGCGAGCGCCAGGCTCCCAGCCTCTCCGGGAACAGAGGCCCCATTATCCCACCCCAAAGGTCAGAGCGTTACACCCACGCCACACAGGGAAGGGAGGGGCGGCAGGACTCACGGCCCAACAGCCGCAACCCCCAGGAGGGGCAGGCGGCCCTGAGCCGCGAAGGAACCCTCCGTGGCCACCTCACCGCGCCAGGAACAGGGCTGCAAGGCCTTCTGGAACCTTCCGAACTGTATCCCATGCACCCCTGCAAAGCTGCAGTGGTGACAAGTCAGGCTCCCAGCTGCTCTCCGTGGGGGCTGCTCACGGCCCCCACGGCCCTCAGTGAGGACACGGGGGGAGGCAGGGATGCCCCCTGCAGTCTCTGCTCCTGGACAGCACCTGGGGACGCGGGCGGGGTGACCCCAAAGCCGACCCTCCAGCCCGAGCGCCTCGGCGGAGGGACACGGTGCCTGTGCCTCCCCAGGCTTCCCCCAGATTACAGAAGGGGAGGGGGTACAACACGGCTGCAGGGGGCAGGCTCTGTGGGGAGAGACCCCGACTCCCGGCCACTCCCCCTCCCCACTTGCAGCTCTCTCTCGGGCCTGGCGGCCTGGGCTAGGATGGCTGGGCCGGGCGTGTTCTGCAGCCGCGTAGGGACCAGGAGGCATCTCCGGAAAGCTCTGGGGTCCCCAGGAAACCACCTCTCCTCCTCCCCTGCCAGCAGGTGCGGGGCCTGGGGTGGGGGTCACAGCCGGGAGTGCCCGGGACCCCCAAGAGAAGCAGGCCCCAGGCTCTGCCCTTGTGGGTGGCAGTGTCCCGTCCCCGGAATTTCTCCCCCACACGAGGCCTTGCTGGAAGGAGCAGGGCGACCGCATTCCTGCTCTGCCTAAATCTGCACCGTGTGACCCACCTCACATGCTAGCGGGGCCAGGCGGTGGCCAGGTCAGGGGGGAGAGCCCGGGGCTGCCGGAGGGCCCTGGACACTGGGCGGGGAAGACGGCCTTGCACACTCCTGCGGGCTGGGGCTGGACGCCCCTCCTCTCTGCCGCTCTCCGTCCGCTCCTGTCCACCCCAGCCCTGGGTGAGCGGCCCCGCCCTCCGCAGCAGCCACCTCTTAGCCCAGCGGCTGCACCTCTGTCCACCAGCTGCAGGTCAGAGCTCAAGGAGCACCTTGGGCCAGCGTGGACCCTGACCAGGCCAGCTCCCGGCACCCCGGGGCCCTGGGGCTGCCAGGCCTCGCCCAGACCCCTGCCCCGTCCTCCACTTCTTCCGGGTGATCCCAGAGCTGCTCTCTGGCCCGGCCTGCAGGGGGCACAGAGGCAGGTGGACGGGGACGGCCCCTGCCTTCGTGACCCCCGCTGTCCCCGCTGTCCCCTTGGCCTGGGCTGGGCCAGCACCTGCAGCTCAGCACTGCCTTGTGCTGGGTGCCACCCTCGGCCTCCCAAGGACCCCCGCTCTTCCGGGGGGCAGCGCCTGGGCCCCAGCCCCGCCCCCAGCCTGGTGTCCTGTGGCCGCCGGACAATGCCGGGGCACAATGTCCTCGCACCTGGCCCTTGGGTTTTAGCTGCTGGAAAGACAGCCGGAGCCGCCCTGACCCCCGCCTTGGCCGCTGCCAGGCCGCCCGGTCCCAGTGCCTGGGGTCCATGATCAGGGTCAAGGACCAGGGGAGGTGTGGAGGGTCCCGGGGAGGGCCGGGAGACCCAGCCCAGAGAGCAGGGTGCGTGGGAGAGGGCCGGGGAAGGCCGGGTCCGGCTCGCTGGGGGTTTGGGCGGAACAATGTGGCTACCTGTTTCTCGGGGTAACTGGAACCTGTAATTAGGCCTCAGCCCGGGGGTGTGCGGGGCCCCCGTGCTCGGGCCGGGTGAAGAGACCCTGAATTGTCAGTGCCACACCAGGCGGGCCGTGTCAGGGGGCTCGGGTTACTGGGCGCACAGCTGCTGTGCCACCTGCCCCGGGGTGGGGGTGGGAGGGCTCCCCGCGGCCGAGGCCCAGCACCCGGCGCCCAGCGTCTGCCCCAACCCTTCCCTGGACTGCGGCGCGGCCACTGTTTGTCCCCAGATAAGAAACGGGGCTCCTGTGTTTTCTTTGCTTGGGAAAGCGCTGGGCCCGGGCACGGCGTCTGCTAAGCAGGAAGAGCCAGGCCCAGGGGGAGGGCCTGGCGCGGACCCCCGGCCCCCACCCCCGAGACACAGGAGGGGCGGCCCTGGCCAGGTCTCCTGGCCGCCTTTCCGGGGTGTTCCGAGCGTCCCAGGCCCGGCCCGTGGGTGGCCAGCGGCGGCCCCGCCACACCGGCAGCTCTGCCGGCTAATCCCCGGCAAACATGGCCAATTCCTCGGCCGGCGTGCGGGGCGGTGGGTCCCCGGGCACCCCACGCGGGCTCGGGGGGTCAGGCCCCTCCATCCAACAAAAGGCCGCCTGTTTCCTGACAGCGGCTTAAGGACATTTTTGTCATTTTTGACCAGCTAATGTCTCGAAGAAGAAAAATACGGCGTCTAATCGCTTTAGGTTTAATCTCCGCTCCTCGTGAACACGCTGGGTGCCGAAGCCGACTTCCCCGACCGCACAGGTCAACGTCCCACCGGCCGCAGCCCCGAGGCTCGGTCGCTTTCCACGGCCCCCTCGCACCCGGGGCTGGTCACGCGGGCTGGGTCCTGGGGCCAGAGAGCACCTGAGAGGAGGGGCCGCAGCGTGGGCCTCGTCGTCCCCACCCGCGCCCACCCAGCACCTGGGCCGTTCCTCCCCTTTAGGGATCGGGCTGGGCGCTGTGGTGAGCATCTGGGGATGCAGGGCCCCTCCCAGCCCAGGCCCCCCAACTCCCAGTCCAGGTCCCTCCCAGCCCAGGCCCCTCCCAGTCTAGGCCCCCCCACTCCCAGTCCAGTCCCCTCCCAGTCCAGGCCCCCCACTCCCAGTCCAGTCCCCCAACTCCCAGTCCAGTCCCCCACACCCAGTCCAGGCCCCACTCCTGTCCAGCCCTCACTCCCGTCCAGCCCCCACTCCCATCCAGCCCTCACTCCCGTCCAGCCCTCACTCCCGTCCAGCCCTCACTCCTGTCCGGCCCTCGTCCCCTCACTGCAGGCTGGGGCAAGGGGAGGCCCAGCTTCCCGGGGACAGTGGGGAGCGTCCTGGACGAAGGCAGCCGCTGGTTTCCCCTCGCAGGGCTGGCGCTGGGCCTGACCGGCCGGGCCGTCCCTGGCTGAGTGACCGCTGAGAGCCCATAGCCTCCCTGCAAAGCCGAGTGAACAACTCCGGTGTGGGATGACGTGATGTGGGGAGGGTCCCGGCTGGGGGGGGTGGAGGTCACCAGGAACCACTTCCTGGTCGGGGTGGCGCTCACTCCATGGCAGTGGCATGGGTGCTGGGTGGCAGTTCTGGAGGGTCCTGCCCTGGGCACACGACCCTGCCACCCAACCCCACTCGACGAGACAGCCGGGCATTTCCTGGACAGGGTCTTGGGGGGCCGAGGCCCCGCAGCTCACCTTCTCCAAGGGCTCCTCCCGAGGCTGGGAGGGGCAGCAGGGGACGCCTCCCCCACCCCCAGGCCCCCACCGGGAGCTTCTGCAAGTGCCTCCTTGGGAACCTCCGTGCCAATGTCCTGGGGCAGCCTGCAGCCTGGGGGCCCTCCCCTCCCCCGCCCGCGGCACAGTTTCAACTTCTCTGGATCCCTGTGAACAGTCAGCGACAAACACAGCCCAGCGTCCATCCAGTCGGGGGTCCCCGGCCCGGGTCTCTGAACTTCAGAATGCCATGCGTCCACTCCCGCCATGCGTCCACTCTCGCCATGCGTCCACTCCCGCAGGAAGCCTTGAGCGGGCACCAGTGTGCAGAGGACAGCTCTAGAATATTCCTCAGGGCTGGGGAGGAGGGCCCAGACCTGGTGCTGAGCCACCCCCTCCGCTCTCCACGCAGCCCGTCCGCCAGGCGGCCCCGGGGGCCCTTCTGGAAAGTTGCGGGAGCCCGTGCACCCTCCTCCCTGCTGGGCAAGATCTCTGTAGGCGGGGACCAGAAACCTCCTCGAAACGGGGTGGGGGTGGGGCTTCCCCCTGCCCCCGAGACCAGAACGCGGACTCCAGACCCGAACTCGGATCCGCGAGGCTGCTCCTTTCCCAGCTGTGTGACCGCACAGAAAGAACTCCCTCCTCCAGATTAAGTGGCAGTAATTGGGTTTGCAAAAACCTAATTTAAATACTAAACCCTCTGAAAAAATTTGTCATTGCAACGCATTGTACACATCAGGGGCTGGTGGGGGCGCTCCAGGGCGCCCGGTGTTGGGGCCCCGCGGCCCCAGTCTCCGATGGGGGCCCTGCCCAGACCCCGGGCTCCGTGCTCACGTGTGCACCGCAGGCATCATTGCCCCTTCCCTGCCAGGGCCCCTCAGAGGGACCCGAGACCCGGCCGAGACCCGGGCCGGAGCAGCAACACGGGGGGTCCAAGTGCTCCACGGGAAGCACCGACCCACACAGCTGTCCGTGGACACGCGTGGGGTTCTGTGTGCTCCGTGGGAAGCACCGACCCACACAGCTGTCTGTGGACACGCGTGGGGGTCCGTGTGCTCCGTGGAAGCACCGACCCACACAGCTGTCCGTGGACACGCATGGGGTTCCGTGTGCCCCGTGGGAACTACTGACCCACACAGCTGTCCGTGAACTCGCGTGGGGTTCCATGTGCTCTGTGGGAAGCACCGACCCACACAGCTGTCCTTGAACACATGTGGGGTTCCGTGTGCCCCGTGGGAACCACCGACTCACACAGCTGTCCTTGAACACGCGTGGGGTTCCGTGTGCTCTGTGGGAACCACCGACCCACACAGCTGTCCGTGAACACACGTGGGGTTCCGTGTGCTCCACAGGAAACACCGACCCACACAGCTGTGCGTGGACACGCATGGGGTTCCGTGTGCCCCGTGGGAACCACCGACTCACACAGCTGTCCTTGAACACGCGTGGGGTTCCGTGTGCTCTGTGGGAACCACCGACCCACACAGCTGTCCGTGAACACACGTGGGGTTCCGTGTGCTCCGCAGGAAACACCGACCCACACAGCTGTGCGTGGACACGCATGGGGTTCCGTGTGCCCCGTGGGAACCACCGACCCACACAGCTGTCCGTGAACACGCGTGGGGTTCTGTGTGCTCCGTGGGAAGCACCGACCCACACAGCTGTCCATGCCCCGCCTCTGGCCTTTTCTTAGCTCACACAAATCGACTTCGAGACTTTCTAGGTGAAGACCCAGAACTGGACGATGAGCAGAAGGCCCCGTGCCGTGCGGAGCGGGGACCTCGGTCTCCTGTGAGTTCTCAGAGATGGGAAACACGAGACAGACGGGGCTGGCCCGGCGGGAACAGCCGCTGGAGACGGCCGGCCTGGAGAGGGGGAAGGAACCCACAGCAGGGGGGAGACACAGGCGATGCCAGCCCCGTGTCTCGAGGGGAAGCCACAGGGCAGCTCGGGCAGCTCAGAGTCCTCCCCACCTGGGCCTGAGACGGAGGGGCTGAGGACGCCGGGCCCCAGGGAGGGCCGGGGTCCCAGGCAGGGCCGGGGGACGGTGAGGGTGAAGTCCCCGCACCCCGAGATCCCAGAGCTGCAGGTCAAGGTGGTGCAGCGTGGCAGCAGCTAAGCCGGGGGGAGGAACAGCCCAGGCCACGCCCCTGAGGCCAAGGTGTCCCCTGCCAGCTGCCCGCCCCGCGTGCCTGTGCCCTTGGGTCTCGTCCTCGCTTGGCAAAGGACGCGCTGGGATGTGGGTGACAGCGGTGACAGGAGCTGACTCCAAATTCCCTGCCTCTCCCCAGGCCCACGACAGCCTGAGACCCCGGCGCCCCTGCCTGCCCGACCAAGGACGAGGACCGCGGTCTCCCTGGCCTCCCTGCTCCGAGACCCTAGGCCCCAGGGTGCCGGGGGGAAGGGCAGGCAGCCGGCCTCCTGCGGTGGCCACCCGGTGGTGGGCGTGTCGCTGCCTCAGCCCCTCCGCTGCGCCCCGACAGCTCTGTGCCTTGCCTGCCGGGGCAGGGGGGGGACGCCCTGGGGACAGGAGTGTCTGTCCCCGTCCAGGGCCCTTGGTGAGCGAGGATGGGCGGTGTGGCCCCAGGCCCTGCGGCCAGGTTGGGGAGGGGAGCTCCTGGCTCCCTCTCCTCACTCTTCGGGGTAGAACAGGGATGCAGCGTTGACACAGCCATGTGAAGACACTACGGAGCAGACGGGATCGTGTGTGCATGTGCTGTACATGCGTGGGTGTGCACACATGTGTGCATACAAAACACGCGCCCACCCTGCTCCCTGAGGCCGGCCCTGGGCCCCCGCAGGTTCCCCTGTCGGGAGAAGGACCTGGCTGACCTAAGCACCCACGGCTCCTGGGCTGCCCGCTGCCCCGCACCCAGCACGCAGCATCCACATGGCCACACCCACTTCCCAGACGAGGAAACCGAGACTGTGTCCCCCCTAAGCCAGCCCAGGCCACGTCTTCCTCATGGGGTGCTGCCAGCCAGCGCCCAGCCACCAGTTCCCAGCAGGGCACTCAATGGGTCATGGACAGCTGTCCGTCCAGGCCGCTCCATGGAGCCGGCTCAGGAACACTGAGAGATGGCGTGGTCCCCACTTGGGGTGGGAGGCGGGATCGTCCCCACGAGCCGGGCATCGCGGGGCGGCTCTCGGCCCCTGGAACCGCGCCCACCTGCCGGCCCGCCTGCCCAGGCCTCTGTCAGCAGAGGGGTCTGAGCACAGGTGGGCCCAGACCCCTCCTCCTCACTGCACGCCCCTGCGCCGGCGTCCACACCTGCAGCACCTGCACACACCTGGCGAGCGCGCAGCCAGGCTCTCTCCAGGGGAGCCGCAGTGCCAGGGTGAGTTTGCCTGCCTGGCGGCAGGGTCCCCGCGTGGACAGGGCCCCCCGGAGGCCCTGGGCCATCTGCCTCTGGGGCGTCTGTCAGGGCCAGGGAGAAGGGGTGCAGAGGCCACCTGAGTGTCCCTGGGCTCAGCCAGGAAACGGAAGCTGCCTGGGCCCGAGCTCGCCAGGCGCCTCCAAACCTCCCACTGCCCTTCCCCTCGTCCACGGCTCGGCGACGCGGGCCTGCGGCATGGGCCGCACCCATCTGGATCTCAGAACCCTCAGCCTGGCCGGGGCCCAGGGGCTGCCCGGGGGGAGGGGAGCTGGGGCTTTGGTTCAGTGGCCCTGAGGTAGGTAGAAGTAGCTTGCAGCAGGCGGGGGCAGGGGTCTCCCCTGGGTGGCCCTCAGCTCGCAGCCCCCTCCCCTGTGGCCACGTCACCGACTTCCCACACAGGGCAGCCAGGCTGAGCCCAGTCCCCGCTGTCCCCCTGCACCCAGGGACGTCCTCCCTGCACATGGACGACGTCCTGCTCGCACAGGCAAGCCCGGCACGGCCACGACGGCGGTCTGCAGCGGCCCCACCGTCTCAGAATGAAACCGGAGACCGGGTCTGATCACGGGAGCTCGATAAAGATCCCCCAAGTGCCGGGGCGGCCGGGGTGGCCGGGGCGGCCGGGGCGGGGCAGCACTGGTGACGGCTTCCTGTCCCCCAGACGCACCAGTTGGGCTCGCTGCGCCCACGCGGTCCAGGGGTGGGGGCCATCTCAGGGGGCCATCGTCTGCGTAAGCCGATATCCGATGTAGCAGACAAGGAAAGCAGAGTTCAAGAAACCGACATGGGTTGGCTCTTGGCAACATCTGTGCGCGGCCGGCGGTGCCAGATCGTCACAGGCTCGCCGTGCCAGCAGCCAGGACGGGTCAGGCGAGGACCTCGCAGCCGCGCGAAGATTTGTCTTTAAAAAGCTCGGCGCTGACATCTATTTTGAGTTTTGCAAAACAAGCGACGTCTGGGCCTCCCTCTCCCCTCTCCCGTGTCCCTCTGGCCTTTCCCCTCAGTTTGAAAACTGGCAGCCGAGTCCGTTCCCACCGCCGGCCTCCAGGCCACTCCGGCCGAGCCCGGGGTGAGAACAGGGCCCGGCGGAGGTGTCCAGGACCGGCGGCGTCCTGCCCAGCGCCCAGCTGCGCCCTGGGGGAAGCAAGCTCCCAGCCCTCCAACGTCCAGCCCACAGCGGGCAGTGGGGCTGACGGCGCCCACCTCGCCCTGCACAGAGCGGAGGGCTTTCCGGAACATTCCCACACACCAGCGCCCCCCTCCATCTCTGCCTGCGAGCCGCGCCACTCCAGGCCTGGCTGGGAAGCGGCCTCCGGTTCTGGCTCCTGGCCAGTCTCCTGTCCCATGGGACGTGGTCCTCCAGCCCCGCCTCCCACCCTCCAAGCTGCAGCACCTGGGGACGCCCCATTTGGCACAGGCCCTGGGGGGGGGAGGCACCTGCAACACAGACGCCACCACTGGCTCTGCGGCGGTACCCAGGCCTCACCGTGCCTATCTGTGCAAGGGACCAGCACCAGGAGCCTGGCGAGGCAGGCGCCACGGGCAGCCGCGGCCGGGGGACCCGCTGCCACCTGGGGAGCCCGGAGGAGCCGGGCCCTGAAGGCAGGCCAGCAGTGTCCGGGCCCACAATGGCCCCTTTCTCCGCGCCGGTGCTGACAGCTCGCCCTGGAATATTTAAGCAGCTGCACATTCACAGCTTGTGCGGAGAGGGAAGGATTACCTAACGCGGAGGTTAGCGATCAATGCATAATCAGATAACCACTCTCCAAGCCTGCGAGCCCGGACGGCCTCACACTCATTCCTCTCGCTAATTAAGCAGCCCGTTAATTGCTCCCGGCTCCAATGCCCCCGTCAGCAGGACTGACAGCCGCGGCCCGGAGCTCAAGCCCACAAAGGAGTTGGCCCTAATGAATCGGGCCAGCGTGGGGACCCCGGTCCCATTGGCCCTGCGCCGCGCCCGCTCCGAGGGGCCGGCACAGTGGGGTCAGCGCCCGCCAGCAGGCTGGGCGCACTGCAGATGCCCCAACCTGTGGGACCCCCGGCGCGCGGCCGAGCCCAGGGGGCCCAGGAGGCCGCCTTCTTTCCTCCCTGAAGGAGAAACTGGACCTCGCTGGGCCTGGACCCTGCCGCCGGGGGCTCTGGAGCAGGAAGCCCCGCCTCCTATAGCCACAGCTCCCCCCAGGGACCTGAAGCCCTGGGACAGGACCAGCAGCTGTCCAGTGGGGAAGGCCCAGCGCCCCCTCTATCCCAGGGGTCAGAACCAGGCTGGGCCCCTCTGGCCAGCTGTGGGGCCTCCCCGCCCACAGCCCAGGGACCAGATGCGCACTGTGAAGCCAGGCTCGGCCAGAGTGACCAGAGGTGTGGCTGCCAGCGCCTGGCCGCTGACCACCTGAGGGCCTCGGGGACGCGGCAGAGTGTGCCGGGCTCACATCGTCCTTGACACCCTCCCTGGGGACTGGCAGGATGGCCTGGGGGCGTGGCCAGGCCTGGCACGAGGCTGCCTCCCAACGGAGGGGCTCTGTGTGGCCAAAGGACACTGCCGGGGCTGCACTCGGCCTGGCCCCGCCCCCAGCCCCGTCCACCGTTGGTCATGGACAGGGAGTCCACTTGAGGTCACCAGGGAAACTGTCCTGCGGCAAGGTCGCCGGCCAGCCCGGCTAGGCCAGGGGCTCAGGAGGCTCCTCCCTCCCTGACCCCACGTGGGCAGTCCCTGGAGGCTGCTCCCTGTCCTGGGCACCAGAGCAGGCCCGCGGGGTGGGGATGAGCCAGGATGGCCACGGCCTTCCCGGCCTCCAGGCGAGCAGAGGCCATGGCGTGTTCAGAGCTCGGACCGCAAACCAGGGGCTCCGGGCAGCAGGGAGGAAAAGCGCGCCCGCCTCCCCGCCTCACGTCCCGGCTGTGCCAGAGCCCTGGGCTTCGGCCGCCCGGGGCGCCCCGCCCCCTCCACATCCAGCTGACCCGAGGCCTGGAGGAGACTCCGGGCTCCCTCACCTGGGGAGGGGCTCCTGTAGGGGACCTGAGAGCTGGGGGCGTCCACGCCACAGACGGACCCCCGGGAAGGCCCCTGGGCTCGGGGGATACTGCCCACGCGGGGAGGACCTGGACGACACGGAGAGACGCTGGCAGACGGCCTCCCCTTAGGTCCAGGGCCCTCTGGGGCAGAGCCAGACACACCTCCCCGGAACCCGGCCCCAAGCACCTGCACCCACACCGAAGGGCGCAGCTCTGAGGCCAGCAGTGCTGCCGCGGAGCCGGGAAGGCGGCACCCGGGTGGGCACAACCCCGGAGCCGACGCGCGGCCGTCTCGGCCCGGCCCCTCGTGCCCCCTGCCCGCAGCACCAAGGCCCGGTCGGCTCCCAGCTCCCAGCCTGCTCTGCAGCCCCAGCCCCCGGCTCGGGGTCCTGGTTTGAATTTGCGAGGCCGGGCTGGTTCTCATTGCCGGCAGCCGCCTTGCCACAGCCCTACAGGAACATTCAACCTGTTCAAAGTCGAAATAAAATAAAATAAAATACAACAGCATCTCTCCACCCCTTATTAAATTAAAAATTCTGGCCAGTAAGGGAAACCCTAAATTTGATTTCCTTTCCCGGGCTGGTGGCGGTGGGGGGGGGCTGGGCCTGCCGGAAGGGGGCTGGGGCGTTCACTTCTCCCGTTCTTCCTCTTGCAGGCACTGGAGCTGTTTCGCCCAAGCCGAGGCTCCCGCACGGGGCTGCTCGGACCCTGGGCTGGTCACAAGGCCCTGGAGGCAGCGGCAGAGGCCCGAGGGCAGACGCTGACCCTCCCTGAGCCCAGGGAGACCAGGGTCGGCTGCCGGGGGCCGGGGGGCAGCTAGCGGGGAGAGCGGCGGGGCCAAGGTGTCTCCCGAATCCACCGAGGCGGCCGCAAAGCGCGTCTGGCCAGGACGGGCAGGTGGGCAGGCCGCTGGCTGGAGCCTGACCCCCTCCGACGCGGCCTGCAGGAAGCGCGGCTCCCCTAATAAGATCCACATTCTGCCGGGTGCGCCTCTAATATAAAAGATCTGGCGATACCACCGCCCGCGCCCGGGCTCTGGGCCGACTGAAAGGCCTTTGTTCGGGAGATTAGAGTAGGATTGCTTTCATTTCTCATGATGCTTCACTCACTACATCACCGGGGTCACCGGCGTGGCCGCAGCCCCTCCCCCTCCCCGCCCAGCCCTGCATTCCAGGGGTCTCGGCCCCCCGGGCAGGGGGTGCCCGCTGCAGGGCGGCAGGCCCGGACCTGATGCAGCCAGGCAGGGCCTGGCCCTCGTGCTCCCGGGCTCGGCTCGGGGGCGGGGATGGGTCCCCACACCGGCGGCCACGCCCCCTCGTGGGCACCGGCACACATCTGGTTCTCGGCACTTCCCAAACCACCTTCATTTTTCACCGCCACCCTTTGTCCCACACTTCCCGGCCCCGGCCGCGGCTGGGAGCCACACGGGGCGGGCAGCGGGGCCTGGGAGGCGGGAGCCGCGCGCGGGAGCCCCCGGAGGCCTGGTGTTGCCCGCCTGGGAGCCCTGGGCAGCCGCGTGCGCCTTCGTGCCACCCACTCCCATCAGGGACTGCTCTTTCTGCCACCTCCGAGGCAGGAGGCCACTCACCAAAAAGCTGCTTTTAAGAACAGACGCGGTGCCCGCCCTGCCCCCACCCACTGCCATTCCCAGAAGGGGAGGGGGCGCTGGAGACGGGGCAGCCACCACCCGGACCGGCCGAGCCCACGCAGCTGGAGGACCCACGGCCGCCCCGCCACGGCAGAAGGCGGAAGCCTCCGCTCTGCCAGGGTTCGAAGAGCCCAGAGGGTCAGGGGCAGGCGGCGGCCCCCGGGCCCCCAGGACAGGAGCAGGGGTCCCACGGCTCTCCCCGGCTGTCCGGGTCGGGGGTGGTCCTCTAGGGTGACCTCCCCGGGGAGTCCAAGCCTCTCCTCCCAGCCACCACAGGTCCCCGGCTGAAGCGCCTGAGGGCACCCCCACCCACGCCGTCCGTTTTGTGGCCATCGGGGGCGATGACAGTGCCCGCCTCGGCCGGGGGGGGGACTGCCAGACGCTGGGGAGGCGGGGGACACATGATATTTGTGGAACGACACGATAGGGGGCCCGCCGGAGACGTCCTACAGATTTAATCCGTCCTCCCCGGGACTTGGATTTCAAGCTGGGGACTGATAACTCGGCCGTCAGCGTCGTGGTTCCCTCTGCACCGGGCTCAGGAGCCACCTGCGGAGCCCGTGGCGGGCGGGAGCGCCCACCACGTCCACCGCCCCCAGCGGGAGCCCAGCGCCCGCCTCTCCCCGAGTCCCCGAGTCCCGGTCTGAGCGGGGGTGGGCTCCCCTCCTCCACTCTCCCCAGAAAGAGCCTCAGGCGGAGGGGGCCGTGGGGGGCTGCGGGGACCCGGGCCGCCCCTGGAGCCCGCTGCGTGCTGGCGTGGTGCAGCTGGGCCGTGTCAGCCGCCAAGCAGGAGCCAATACAGCGTGACGGGGTGGGGTGGGGGCAGGCCTTTCTCAGCTTCTGCCACAATTTTCCAACACTTAACTCCATGGATCCCATTGAGAAAAAGGGTCTGTCGCGAAAATCTCACTGTGTGAAAACGTGGCGCCCGGCTGCACCCCGGCGGCCCTATCAGCCGTCAGGTTCTAGAACCTTCTGCCCAGCCGATGGCAGCCCAGGCTCATTCAGAAGGAAATGCAGCACTCCACACCCCCACCTCCGACCCTGGCACACAGTCCCCCAGGAGGCCTGACCCCTAGCCCACCCCCTTCCAGGGGAGCGACTTTCCAGGCTGTGATGGAGCCCAGAGGGCCGGGCCCACCAGAGGCGCCGTGGTGTGCAGAAGCTCAGCACCGTGAGTGGAGACCACGGCTGGGGCTCCCCAAGCAGCACCCGGAGCGGAAGCCGAGTGAGGCGCTCGCGGCTCCGGCTACTCCAGACAGGAAGCAGCAGGCCGTGCCAGGTGGCCCATGACCGCCAGCGCCAGCCCAGCGACTCTGACCACCAGGGACATTGGCCTGAGCCTGACCAGGGCAGGGGAGAGGGGCCGGGGATCCTCGCCACCTGCCACCTCCTGCGCCAGCCCCTCCCCACTGCTCTGGGGTGAGGGGTCCCACAGCCCGACCAGGGGCCCAGCCAGCTCTTCCTTGAATGGAGTCTTCAGTCCCACACACAGACAGAGGCGTCTCGGGTCCCCAGTCCACGCACCTGCAAACACGCACACGCATTTACATACACGCGGGTGTGTGCCACGAGGCCCCAGTCCACGCACCTGCAAACACGCACACACATTTACATACACGCGGGTGTGTGCCACGAGGCCCCCAGGCTTGAGCCGGCTCTGGGGTCCCCCAGCACCTCCCCACAAGGCAGCCCCCGAGCGGGCGGCCAAAGCACCGGCTCTGACCGGCTCCTCTTCCCGCATCCCTGGCCGCTGTCTCATCAGCCAGAGCCCCACCAGGACTTGGCGGCCTGGCGCCCCCACACAGGGAGACGTCGGCCACCTCTCTGCTTCCCCAAGGCTGCCCCAGGCCCGCTGGGCCTGAGGAGGGGGTGTCCGGGCAAAGCCAGCCCCCCACCCACCCAGGGAGACAGGCAGGGCTGAATGTCCCCAGGGCTGGCGGGGCAGCACCGTCTCCTCTGGGCAATCCGGGTTTTGGTGCTTGGAGCAGGTCTGCGTGTGTGTGCACACGGGCGCATGCTCACGTCTGTGCATGTATTGTGTGTGCACACGTGTGCCATTCCTGCACGTGACTGCACATGTGTGAGCATTTGTGTCTGAACACATGTGTGTATGCGTGTGAATGTGCATGCATGCATTTCTGTGCACGTGTGCATATCTGTGCATACACACGTGTGCCATTCCTGCACGTGACTGCACATGTGTGAGACTCTGTGTGTGTACATGTGTGTTGTGTGTGCATGTGTTTCTGCCTTGTGTGTGCATGAGTGAATGTGCACGTGTGTGCATGAGTGAATGTGCATGTGCACGTGTGTGCGTTTCTATGTGAGTGTGTGCACGTGTGTGCATTTCTATGTGAGTGTGTGCACTTGTGTGCATGCGTGCATGTGTGCTCACACACAGCCTTTCCCAACCGCATGCAGCGTGAGCCCTCAAGCCACGCCCCCCTCCCACACGCCTGTCCATGGACTCCTGAAAATGGGACCCAGCACGTGGAGGGGCCAGGGTCTTGGGGGCCCCCAGAGACCAGTGAGCCCCGGGGTCTGTGTCCCCTGGGAGAGACAACACCCGAGAGGATGTCCACGGCCCATCCCCGCAGAGCCTGGGGACCCCAGCCCTGTTCCGGGCAAACACAGGGGGGTGCTGGGAACCACAGCCGCTGGAGGCCACGCAAGCGCCCTGCCCACCTGGCCCCCGCCACTCCCACCCCCGCGGCCGGAAGATGCCGGAGCAGAGAGGAGGCTTATTCCCACCGAGTGCTCACCAGCGGCCCCCGGCCACCCCAGCGCAGACCCCGGGCACCCCTGGTTTCAATTGGCCCGGTCCCTGCACGGTCTAATCCGATTTCCTGCCCTAAGGCAGGCCTGGGCCGTGACCACCGGAATGCGGGGGCCGGTACCCCGGCCCATGCTGCCATATTTGTATCCTAAGTGCCCTTGAACCCGGGCCAGCCTGGGGCAGCTCTCACAGAGCCAGGCGCCGCGACGGGAAACCAGGAATGAATTATTCGGGGGGTGAGGCTGAGAAGGCTGCGGCTGAAGCAGGCGGAGCAGAAAGGACGGGGGGGGGGGCTCCAGGTGGTGCCGGGAGCCTGCTCACCTGTCCCCCCCCCCCGCCGTGCGTGTGCAGGAAGCCCACTCCTCGCCCTGTGCCTCAATCGCCTCTTCTCCACTTCGCCGTGGCTCGGGCCTGGAATTCCTGGCGTGAGCGGGGGCTGGGCTGTGGCCGTGGAGCCTGCCACCTCCACCGCTGGTTCTGTGTGCAATGCCGGGGCGCAGAGGTGGGCCCCCGGTCTCAGGCCAGGCCAAGGGTGTGGCCACGGTGGCCTCTGACCTCACTCCCACCCTGGGTCGGCCTCCGGGCCAGGGAGACCCCGACCACTGCCCTGGGAGAGCGAGCTCTGGCACACACCACGAGGCGCTGTGGTCAGAGCCAGGCTGGGGCACAGACCAGGGTCCGCGGCCATCTCGGAGCGAAGTCCCCTCAGCAGAAGGCCGGGGGCATGCGGCCCCCAGAGTCTGGCGCAGGCTCCGGCCACCACCTCTGCACCTGTGCACCCAGGGCCACCTCGGCTGTGTGCGCCAGGGTTGGGTTTTGTATCCAGCAGGTGCTCAACACCCACTGGCGGGATGAACACACCGGGCTGGTGTCTGTCACATCTGCCTGAGACACCTGGTGCAGACGCCCAGGAACGCCGGCGGTGTGAGACAGGCCCGTTCCAGCTCGTGCCGGGGGAGGAGCCGAGAAGCCACCAGCAGCCGCGTGCCCCAGACAACCCAGGCCCACCCTGCCCTCCCTGGCCCCTCGGCCTGAGGGGTCGGATCCCACAGGGGCCCTGAGCCCCCCCACACACACAGCGGGGAGAGGCAGGGCAGGGCAGGCCGCAGCGCTGGCCTCAAGGCCGCCCCGACGCTGGCCTCCCATCCCGTCCCGAACAGAGGAGAGGAGCCAGGAGGCGAGAGGCAGCCGTGGGAAGACGGCAGCCTGGAGCCGGGCACCCCCTTAGCACCGGGGGCGGGGCTGCGGGGTGCTGACACCCTTCAAGGCCCCCCCACAGGGCTTCTAACAAAGGCACTGCGGGCACCCACCCCGGCCGGAGCCCCCACCTGACGCGGCGTTGCGTCTGAGCAGAGTCCGGTGGCCATCGGTGCGATCCTCCCGCACACCCACGCGGTCGCGCCATTGTCGCCGCCTGCCCTGCTGGGCGCCCAGGAGCCGGGTGTCTGCTTTCCGGCCACTCCATGCCCCGCACCCCCCACGGCGGCCACTCGCCCGCCGCCATGCTCTCCCCAGCCCCCGAGGGTCGCGTGAGCCCCCAGGAGGGGCTGTGGGCTTGGCCTGCTCGTGTGGCCTGCAGGACCCGTAAGCCTTCGGGGGGGGGGGGTGTGCTTCCCGCGTGCCTGCGTGCGCCTGCGTGTGTCTCTGTGTGTCCCTGTGTCTCTGTGTATTTGTATGTGACAGTGTGTCCATGTGGGAACGTGTCCATATGTGTCTGTGTTGTGTTTTCACATGCATGTGTCTATGTGTGTCCGTGTGTGAGCGTATCTGTGCCTGTGTGTCCATGTATGTGGGTCTATGTGAGCGTGTCTGTGTACGTGGGTCTGTGTAAGCGTGTCTATGTTTCCGTGTGTCCATGTATGTGGGTCTATGTGAGCATGTCCATGTGTGAGTGTGTCCGTGGATCCGTGTGAGCGTGTCTGTGTAAGCGTGTCCATGTGTGAGCATGTCCGTGTATGTGGATCCGTGTGAGCGTGTCTGTGTAAGCGTGTCCATGTGTGAGCATGTCCGTGTATGTGGATCCGTGTGAGCGTGTCTGTGTAACCGTGTCCATGTGTGAGCATGTCCGTGTATGTGGATCCATGTGAGCATGTCTGTGTAAGTGTGTCCATGCATGAGCGTGTCTGTGTAAGTGTGTCCATGTGTGAGTGTGTCCGTGTATGTGGATCCATGTGAGCATGTCTAAGCGTGTCCATGTGTGAGTGTGTCCGTGTACATGGATCCGTGTGAGCGTGTCTGTGTAAGCGTGTCCATGTGTGAGCATGTCCGTGTATGTGGATCCGTGTGAGCGTGTCTGTGTAAGCGTGTCCATGTGTGAGCATGTCCGTGTATGTGGATCCGTGTGAGCGTGTCTGTGTAAGCGTGTCCATGTGTGAGCATGTCCGTGTATGTGGATCCATGTGAGCGTGTCTGTGTAAGCGTGTCCATGCATGAGCGTGTCTGTGTAAGTGTGTCCATGTGTGAGTGTGTCCGTGTATGTGGATCCATGTGAGCATGTCTAAGCGTGTCCATGTGTGAGTGTGTCCGTGTACATGGATCCGTGTGAGCGTGTCTGTGTAAGCGTGTCCATGTGTGAGCATGTCCGTGTATGTGGATCCGTGTGAGCATGTCTGTGTAAGCGTGTCCATGTGTGAGCATGTCCGTGTATGTGGATCCGTGTGAGCATGTCTAAGCGTGTCCATGTGTGAGTGTGTCCATGTACATGGATCCGTGTGAGCATGTCTGTGTAAGCATGCCCATGTGTAAGCATGCCCATGTGTGAGCATGTCTATGTAAGCATGCCCATGTGTGAGCGTGTCCATGTCCGTGGATCCGTGTGAGCGTGTCTGTGTAAGCGTGCCCATGTGTGAGCGTGTCCGTGTCCATGGATCCGTGTGAGCATGTCTGTGTAAGCATGCCCATGTGTAAGCGTGCCCATGTGTGAGCGTGTCTGTGGATCCATGTGAGCGTGTCTGTGTAAGCGTGCCCATGTGTGAGCGTGTCCATGTCCGTGGATCCGTGTGAGCGTGTCCGTGTACATGGATCCATGTGAGCGTGCCCATGTGTGAGCGTGCCCGTGTATGTGGATCTGTGTGAGCGTGTCTGTGTGAGCATGTCCATGGATGTGGGCCCGTGTGTGAACACTGCTGTCTCAGCGTGGTGACATGCGCCACTCTCACCGCTGCCCTCAGCCACACCACTTCTGGCCATTCGTCCCTGGAGCCCTGCGGGGCACCGGGGTCTCAGACGCTGGCCCCCGCAGCCCTGGCAGGAGTCGGAGCCGCCTGGGCTCTGCCCCGGGCACCCAGGGGAAGCTGGGGAAGAGGGCGGGACAGGAAGGGTCCCGGGGCCGCAGCCCGGGAGCCCCACGCCAGCAGCAGCACCCGCAGCCTCCTGGGTCCAGACCAGTGGCTCCTGGGACGCCTGCGGCGGTGCCACCCCCAGTGGGGGGGGGGGGGCCAGGAAGTCTCCGGAATAGTGTGCCGCACAGCGCCTCCCACACGGGCTCCTGTGCTCCGACCCCCCCCACCTGTGTGCAGGCCCCGGGTGAGCAGCAGGGGCGTCCCCAGCCCCGCCCGGCCCGGCAGAGGGCTCAGTCCTACTGCGGCTCTCGCCTTGACCTGGGCAGGACGGGCCGCCCCATGGGCAGGACACCACACCCCTCCCTGATGGCCCCGTCCCAGGCCCCCTCCTCCCCGGGCCTTCTGCACACCCACCTCAGGTGGTACCCAGGCCTCCCCAGGAAGGCGTGGCTTGAGGCCCCACCCCCAGGAGGGCTGGGGGCTGGGACTCCGGCCCCTCCCCTCCCTGAGCAGTTCCGATGGCCACGCTCAGAAGGGTTCACCGAGAAAAGTGGAGGCTCCGCCCCCTGGCACGCGGCTGAGCCAGGCGCAGTGGCTGCCCTGGGGTCCAGGCACCTTCCTGCGTGGCCGGCAGCATTGGGCACGAGGTGGGCAGGAGCTGGGGAGGTTTCACAGCCGTGGAGTCACTCGCGACCCGAGAGGCAGAACGTGGAGGCCGAGCGTCCCCTCCACCCTTTGCCGCCCCCTCGGCCTCCGCCTGACCGGTGAGCACCACGCCAGGCCGGCTTCTCTCCTCCCAGGGGCCTTTGCGTCCCGTCCGGGGCACGGGGAGGGGCCGAGCTGCCCGGGAGGATTTCCTGTTGGCTTCCCACCTGGATAAGACCTTAATCGCCGGCCCCAAATCACGGCGCGGACAAGGCCCGGCCCCTCAGCGCCCCTTCCCGACGCCAATTTCCAGGGCGGGATTTGCGAGGAGGTGGCGGGAGGGGACGCGGCCGGCGCTGTCTGGTGGCGGGAGGGGACGCGGCCGGCGCTGTCTGGTGATTGGGCTCCGTGGGGAAGCAGAATGGGCAGCCGCGTGGCGCCTGACGAGACCGGGGCCTTTCAGCCCGCGAAGAACAAGATGAGGCCTCTGACGGCGGGGCTGCCGGCCGCAGACAAAGGGCCGCACCTGAGAGCCGGAGGGGCGCCCCCACCCCGCGCCAGGCCCCTCCCTTCCCACAGAAGCCCCTGCAGCCCCCAGAGCCTGCACAGGCGCAGGCCTGGCCGGGGGTCATCCACCGTGAGCGGGCGCCCGCCCCCGCAGAGAGGCCTGCAGACCCCCCGAAGGGGCATGGGACCAAGCCTCTGCCTTCCACTAGCACCTCATCAGGGACATGGCAGGGAGGGCTGGGGCACTGGCCTGGGGCTCCAGCCAGGACTCGGGGGGCACGGGGCTGGGTTGGATTAAGCAGGGATGTGCGCGGAGGTCTGGAAAAACCCAGGACCTGCACGGACCCCACCTCTCCTCCCTCCGAGTTCATCACCACACACAGGCTGGCTCAGGGCCGGACGTCCAGGCCCAGGGCTCGGAGCCCGCCACCTGCCAGCATTGGCTCCGCCCCCACGCTCATCTGGCCCGGACGCGGTCACGCTCCAGCCTCCGCACGCCCCAGGGCCCGTCTCTGACCTGTGCCCCGCCCCACCCCTGCTCCTCGGCTCCTGGGTGCTGCCTCCCTTGGAGCTCCCGTGCCCCTGCCGAAGGAGACCCTCTGCCTGCTGTGTCTGGAACATTCTCTCGGGACCTCAGGAACCCACAGCCCGACGTCCAGGCAGGAACTGCACGAGGCTTCGGGAAAGCCCTTGGGGCTCTGCTGCCGTGGCCGGGCCACGCTCCTCTCCACACCAGGGAGTCAGACAGGAAGCCCCTCGAGAGGGCCGGGGTGCCCTGGGGTCCCCTGCCCTCCAGCCCCCTCTGGGCTCCTGTTGGTCACTGTGGGTGGAGCCCACCTGGTGCTGCGGCCTCTGGAGCCCACATGACAGACAGGTGACTCCGTCCCACGTGCTGCAGCTCCGGCCGTGTGCCTCCCCTGCCCAGTGCCCTGTGGGACGTGGCCCCTGTGTCCTTGGAGAGGCCAGGGCCCGGGGGGGGGGGGCGGGCTAGTGCACAGCTTGAGAGCTGGCCCCTGCGGAAACTGGTCACTCCCTCTCCGCGGCCTCCCAGGCTGCCCCCAGCCCTCTCAGGACACAAGCTGGGCGTGGGCATGGGCACCCAGAGGGCTTCCTCAAAGCTCAGCTGACCTCGTGACTCCAAGCAGGACAGAGGGCTGGGTCCCCCAGGCTCCGGGAACGCCTCGCGGCCATCGGGATGGGTGGACACGGAGGGAAGATGCAGCGGGGGCCTCAGAGTCCCAGATGGGCTGGGCCTGCCCCTCCCCAGCAAAGCGCCCCTAAAGTTCTCACTCCTCCAGCCCCCAGCTCTGGGGCACCCAGGTGCCCGAAGCCCTCCCTGGACAGAGCGATGGGAAGACAAAGAGGGAGCCGGGACGTGGAGGTGACATGGAGACCCCCTGCAGGCTCCTGCTGGGACCTGGGCCCCCCCATGCCACCCCTTCCCTGTGAAGCGACTGAACACGCACGGCGGGAGTCGGGGGGCTCGCACGGGGGCCCAGGACACGAGCACCATCCCGTCCACCCCAGCGCTGAACACGCAGCCCACATGCAGGACAAATGTGCTTCCTGTGACCGGCGCCCAGGTCCCCAGAGGCACCCGTTTGTCCCGTGGGGGGACAGAGTCCCTAAAACGCCTGCATCCCGTATCAGAGTCCACATCCTGGCTCCACCTCCGATCCCAGCTCCCGGTAACGAGCCCCGAGGGCAGCAGGGACGGCTCAAGTACGGGGGGCTCTCGACACCCACGTGGGGGGCCCGGATGGAGTTCCCGGCTCCTGGCTTCAGCCTGGTCCTCGCCGTCATGGACATTTGGGGAGTGAGTCGGTGGGTGGAAGGTCTCTCTCTCTCTCTCTCTGCCTCTCATATAAATGAGAATAAATCAATAAGCACTGTAAAGAAGGAAGGGAGAACACGTGTCCTCCCTGGACAGCAGCCGGACTTCGGTCTGGTGCTCGGCCCAGCGCAGCCAGGGAGGGCCCGCGGCTCCTGATGCTGGTGCCACACCTGCTCCCTGTGAGTGGCTCAGCCCAGAGCAGTGCCCATGAGGCCTCTTGAGGACCTCCCGGGTCAGCAGCGAGGCCAGCGGACAGTGGCGAGGAGACGCCGGACTCCCAGGAGCTCCCGGGAGCATCAGTTCAGCTTCCGTGCCGGGGACCCGCAGCCTGCATCCCCGGAGACGGCGCTGGCTCTGGGCTCTGGCTGAAGGCGGGGCCCCGAGCGTACTACATGGGAGTCAGAACACGCAGCCCCCACGGGTGCCGACGCCTGCTCAGCCTCGCGCACGGAGAGCCGTGACACCAGGAGCACCCCAGCTCCCCAGGGCACCTCCCAGCACCAATCCGTCATCCCACGTGTGCGACTCGGTTCTGGTGTGTTGTAACTTTAGTTACGTGCTCTGTGTATTTGAAAGGGAGGAGGACACAGAGAGGCGGAGATGTCCCACCCACTGGCTTATTCCCCACGTGCTCTCGACAGCCGGGCTGGGAGCCGGGAATGCAATGCAGGTCTCGCCCGTGGGTGGCAGGCACCCAACCCGAGCCATTGCTGCCACCTCACAGGGTGAGCCTGAGCAGGAACCTGGAGCTGGGCGCAGAGCCGGACCCCAGCGGGGCACAGGGCCGGACCCCCCCCCCGTGACCAGACGCCCCCTCCCCTTCCCACATCCTCTGGCACAGCCCGAGGTCACTGTCTGAGGGGCCTGCCCTCTGCTGGGGTCACCCAGGCTCATGGCCTCTCTAGTGAGACCGCGTGCGTGGCCGTGGCCGTGGCCGTGACGGCGCCCACAGGCAGCACCATAACCGCTCTGAGCCTCTCCAGTGCTCGGCGACCACTCCCACCGACAGGTCAGGCTATGGAAGGGCAGCAAGCCCAGGGCCAGGCCCTGCAGGGTGCGGCTCACGGGGGTGACAGAGACCAACGCGCCTCCTCGGGGTTCCAGGCTAGCATCGCGGCCACCCTCCCGGGGCACGGAAACGCCAGATCCCAACCTCACACCACACACAGACGTCACGGCAGGAGGATTATGGGGATTTGGTGACGGAAAGCAGAAACCTCGAACTTCAGGACGCAACTAGAGGCGATTTCGACCTGGGAACAGGGAAGGATTTTTCAAGCGAGACACCACAGCGTGGCTCCCGGGCACACGTGCGCCCCCCTCGTCCAGCTGCCGGCACCATGGCAGCGTCTCCCAGACGGAAAACCCCCCTAGCAACAGCAGCTGCGGCACAGGTGCGGCCCTTGTGCGCCGGCCAGCCCCCCTGCCGGGCCGGCCAGAGCCCCACTGCCTCCCGCCTCGGGCCTCCCCAACAGCCCAGCCCCAGGCCGGACACACAGCCGGGGCCCAAAGTTGGAGCGCCAGTGGCTGGCGCTGAGCAAGGCCAAGGCCCAGGACAGAGAAGGGAAGCCGACCTGGGCCCGGGGAGGTGGTGGGGTGTGGGCCGCGGGGTTCTCAGGCATCGTGTGAGGGAGTGTGGATCTCGGGTGTCGGTCCAGCAGGGAGGACAATGGGGGATGAAAATCCGCCCAGGACGCATCCCATAATTATCCGGATACCCTAGCGGGGCTTACCGCAAACACGGCTCGTCGGGGAAATGGGCTGAGACGAGAAGTTAAGCAGCAGGTATTTTGAGAAGAGGCCGCTGTTAAGCAGATCTGCAGGCTCCCTGTCGAGCGTTCAATGATATATACTTAAAGGATTGCTCTGTTTACAGTAGAATTAGCTGTGCAGACGGACACCTTCCAAACCCCGAGCCCGGTAATCCCTCCCTAAGCCGCACACCCTGAACCCCCGGGGGCCAACCTCTGGCCCGGCCTCTGCTGGCCCCGCCAGCCCTGCTCCCAGCTCCCTAGGCCTGTGGGCTGGGCCGCGGGCAGTGCACCTGCTGGGTCCCCACCACCAGCAGGGCAGGGGCACGGCAGGCGTCAAGTTCAAGGCCAGGAGCCCTGTCCTGGCCCTGAGAGCGGCCGCAGGCTCCCCGGGCCCCACTGGGGTAGATGCCGATGCTCACGAGGTCTCTCGTGTCCCCACCCTCACGGGGCTTGAGCTGGCCAGGGCTGGCCCCTCACCTTCCGACGCCTGGGCAGCAGGGCTCTGCTGGCCCCCGGACCACAGCCGCCCAGGACCCTGCCCATGCGGGTCAGAGTGGGCCCAGCAGAACACGGGCCACTCCTGCCACCCCCCAAGCCCTAAGACCATCCCGCGGGATCCGTTTCCCACAGAACGGCCACCGCTGGTCCTGATATTTGGGACAGAAACCAAGGGGTGCCCTATCTTTCCGGAATCTCACACACACCCAGAGAGTTCCCGCCAGTTCCGTCTCCCAAAGCAGCCCCACCCCATCTTCCCAACACCTCCTGGACTTCACTGGACCCTGCACCCCAGGCCTGGGGGGACCCCACCTGCCACATAGGTCCTCTGCCCAGGAGCCGCCATGAAAGGCTGGGGGCCTCAGACGAAGACCCCCCCCCCCCGCCCAGGCCTGTCCATCGCCTCCCCAGCCCTGGGCTATCCAGACTCCCGTGGACGCGGCGTGCACTTGACCGCAGCCCACTGGCGGCTGATGCACCTGCGCCCATGCCTACCCTGCAGGGGCTCTGTTGGCACTGAGTGGGGGCTGGGCTGGCAGCCCTCCAGGGCGGCACAGGTGGCGACCACCCCAGCACCTCCCTCGACCCGGGGGACAGGGGTCCTGGGGAGCTGGGGGGACTTCATGGGAGACATGGCCACCTGCACCCTCCACAGCCAGGCTCAGAAGTGGCTCCAGGCTTGCGAGGACAGCCGGGAGGGGGAGGGGCTCTCAGGCCTCCATCCCGGGGCCTCCCCCAAGCCCAGGGCACCTCCAGGCTTCCTGTCCCGAGTGAGGCAGGGGCAGGGGGGAAGGGGGCTGCAGACAGAAGTCGCCTCCTCCAGCCCCTCCCTTCCTCGGGGAGGACCCTCGCCAGGCTCGGCGCAGGCTAATTAGCATGCTGTTTGTGGGCCGAGTCAGGAATGCAATTACGGCAGGAGCGGAGCCTGCCCCAGGAATGCATTTTGAAGGTTACCATAGGAATGCGTGCCGGCCTATTCATCCCGCACAGCGTTAATCGCAGTCATAAGGAAGGGATTGGGGACAGGCTGTAGGTTAACCTCTGATGAGAGCCCTGAACAAAGACCCTGGCACTTGCTCCTTAACCCTTTGGGGTCCAGACCCACGGCCAGCCAAGGGGCCGTTCCCGCAGATCCACCACTTCCGGAAGTCTTGCTGACCGTCACTGGCCGGGGCGGGGGGGGGTGGGGGGGGACGGACGGGAGATGCTGGGGTCCAGGCCGGAGGTGGGGCCAGGGCCTGGAGGAGGCAGACTGGCCGCAACAGCCCCGAGAGGCCAAGGGCTGGCTGGGCCCTTGACCTCGAGGCCCTGGGAGGCCAGCAGGCAGGCTGCCCCCTGCAGACCGGCGCCTTAGGACAGACTGGGCTGACTCAGTGGGGACGCTGTGTGGGCACGGGGCCTGGGGATGGCCCTGTCCTACTGCCCAGACCCTGCTGGCCTCGCCCTGCCCTCTGAGTCCCCCCACTCCTGGCTGGCATTTGTCTCAGCCATGTGTGCATTTATTAGACACCCAGTGGATACTGGGAGCTGTGAGAAGAGGGGGAGCTGGAGCCGCGGCCTGGAAATGCAGAGCCGGTGGGGGGGGGACGAGGAGGCCGAGGAGGGAGTGCAGATCAGATTTCATCAGGAAGGGCCCCCCCACATACACAGGAGGGCTGGGCCAGACCAGTCCCAGGCCCTGGAAGGCTGCCTGGTCCCTTTGTCACCTGGGGCGGGGCTGCGTCCTCCCCTGTCCCTCTCCCAGGCTGGCTGGGAGCTTCCTGGGGCGCTGCCTGGACACCCACCCTCCTGGGGTCCGCACTGCACCTGCTGGAGGTGCCCGTGCTGTCCAGCACCCCATGGGGGCTGTCATTGAGGGCCAGCCTATTCATTTGCAACACGGAAGCTCCCAGAGCAGCCCACACCTGTGCATGGAGCAACCCCCCCCCCCCTGCCACCAGCACCTTCCAGCAAGCACAGGGGCTCCTGGGCTGCCTCCTGGGTTGCCCACAATGCCGCCTGTTGGACTGGAGGGGGGAGAGCCGCACTGAGGCCCAGCCCGTGCTGTTCTGGGCAAACCTCGGGGGACCGGCTCCGAGGGATCCGCCATTCAACGGTGGCCCACGGAGCCCGTGCGATCTGCGCCTTCCCCGGCCGAGAGGAGGAAGGCAATTTGTTTGTGAATTTCGCCCTTTGTTATGGAAAGCTGCCGGCTTTAGGAAATTGCTGGCTCCCAGGGCAGCCCCGCCCCGCGAGGGGCAAGTTTGTGGATGTGTTTATTTCTCTTTGGAAAAAAAAAAATACAGAATTGATGTTAAGTGGCCGTATGCAAATTTCCTGGGGCCTGTTGATTTTGTTCTCTTGAAATCGTATTGAAAAGCCTCAACCCCACAAAAACGAGAAAAACCCGTGCCCCGCCGTGCAGGCCCCCGCGTCCCAGGCTCTGGCCTCGGCCCTTCAGAAGCGGCGTCCGTGCCAACTGCAGACTTCCTGCCCCTGCCGCCCCCGCCCGCCCCCGGCCCGGTGCACCAGAGCCCCCTCCCCCCAGAGGCCCCGGCAGAGCTCAGCACCCCCAGCAGGGCGCTTCCGCAGCAGCCCCTGGGGGCCTGGGTCCCTGTCTTAGACGAGGCACAGGCCTGGCCAGCTCAGCACCCTGGCCCCCTCCCCAGCCTCCGCCCACCAGGCCCACAGGTTGAAGCTGTGACACCAGGCCCCGCCCTCATCCAATACAGCAGGGGTGGGGACACAGGCACAGAGAGAGGCCCAGGGCCGCCCAGGACCTGGGAGAAGGCGTGTGCAGGCTCCCGCCACGGCCACCCCGGGAGGGCCCCCGGCCCCTAGTCAGGAAGCAGCAGGGGAGGGGGTGTTGAGCGCGTGTCCATCATGGGAGCCCTGAGCGCGTGCCGAGCCACGGAGCAATGTCACGGTGACTGCAGTCCTCCCCGGGACAGGGGCTGGGGGCCACGGCGCCTCCATCCATGCCCTGGGGCAGGAGGGGCGGGGCCGCACGGCCGGGCGGGCAGCTGAGTGTCCTGGACCTGCAGTGCTCATCCCGCCCCCCTGGATGGCTCTGCCTAGGGGCACAGTCTCCCATCAAGACCGGGGCTGCCTGCGAACGTGGGCGGAGCCAGCGAGGAGGGGAGCCCCACCCTCAGCACGGACGTCCCAGCACCGGAACCCAGGGCGCCCCGGACCCAGCGGCCCGGCCTGGGGAGGGGGCAGAGGTCCTGTCCGCTCCTGCCCAGGGCTGGGGTGGGGCCTTGGGAGCTCACAACCAGAATCTCAGCCGGGAAGGTGGCATGGGCGCCACCCACGGCCACCTTGGGGTCTTTCTGTGCCGGGCTCTGCTCCGCCCCCCCAGCTTGGGGTCTCTGAGCAGGTGCCTGTCCTGGGCCACTGCGCTGGGGGCACTGGACGGAGCCGGCCTCCCCCGAGGTGGATGGAGCCAGCCTCCTTCCCTCCTTGACCGCCCAGTGGCCGGATGCACTGCCCACCTGCTGGGCTCTCCATCTCCCCCCACCCCCGCCCACTTTGCGTCTCCCACAGGTCGGGTTACAAGGAGCCTCATGGAGGCTCCGCGTCCTCCAAAGACCAAGATGGACAAGGGCAGCACACAGCCGGGACAGGGGCACTAGAGGGGACGGTGTGGGCTGACCTCACACTGAGGCCGCCGCGTACGGCAGGTTCCAAGGCTTCCTCCTTGGCCTTGAGCCTGCGGAGGGCTGGTGCCGCCCCTTCCTGGTCGCTGGCTCCTCCCCGCAGGCAACCTGCCCCAGCTCCTAGCCTTGGCTGTGCCCCGCCCCGGGCTCCCCGCCCCTCTGTGTGTTCCGGGGGCAGCGCCTCAGGACGGCTGTCACCGTCCCCTTCCCCCGTCCGTCCGAAGGTGCCGGGCGGGCTTTCGTGGCTTGTGGTGCAGCCGCCCATTCAGCACAGATAAGCCCCTTTAGAAACGAGGGGGAATTGAAATCAGCGCCTGAGTGACAGCGGAAGATTTATCCCCTGGCCAGACAATGCAGCCCCGGGCGCTAATCTCCCCCGACAATGCGCGGCCCCCGGCCCCGCGCAGGCCGTTCCCACGATGGCGCTGATTAGCAAGGTGCTTGGATGGCAGCCACTATCTCTCAAGGAGGAGTGTTTGCTCGTCCATGGGGTCGGCGGGGGAGCGGGGGAGGCGGCCTGAGCCCATCTCGGCTCCGGCTGCGCACGGCCAGGGACACACCTGGGGAGGAGGCTGCACCTGCTCCCCCCACCAGATGGGGAGTCCTTGTTCCTCAGTGACACCTGACCCCATCTGTACAGGTCACCTGGAGCTTGCTCCCCCCCCCCCACGCCAGCCCTGGTCTTTAGGGGGTAGGGAGACCTGGGGAGACCTGGGGAGACCTGGGATGAGGGCAGACCCGGCTCAGTGCTGCCCCAGGCAGGGCCCCGGACACTCGCAGCCACTCCAGGTCCTCCTGCCTCCTTGGCTGGCAGGTGCCTCCGGCCCCCCTCAGGACTGTGACTGCAGGCCGTGGACGCCGCTGGGGGTGCCCTGTGCAGGGACCCTGGCCCTCAGGTTGCTCCAGGGGTCCTGAGGCTGCCCCCTCCCGTGTCAGACGGCCCCACGCACCGCCCAGCGCCCCAGCAGCGCAGCAGCCCCCACTGCACCCGACAGCACCCCCAGCCCTGTGTGCCGCTGCCGGCACCACTGCCCGCTGCGCTCAGCCAGAGGTGACCCAGAACAGAACTTGAGAATCAGAGAGGCAGCCGAAGCCGCTTTCTCCTGTTTTATTTTTCTAGAGTGAATATTTTATTTATTTATTTAAGCCGCAGACGGACACGCAGAGAGAGCTCCCAGCCGCCGGTGCCCTCCCCCAAAGCCTGCGACAGCCGGGGCCGGGGCTGGCCAAGGCCAGGAGCCAGGAGCTCCGCCCGGGTCCCCCACGTGGGTGCAGGGGCGCAGCCATCACTTCTGCCTCGCAGGTGCGCACCGCAGGCAGCTGGAACAGGGAGCTGGGAGGGGACCCAGGCCCCCAGCCGTGTCGCCCCCAGAAGTCACGTCTTACCACCGCCACGCTCGTCTGCACAGGGTGCCTGCTCCCAGCGGCCCCTGCGGGAGCTGACCCCCGCCACGCCCCCCACCACGACGCTGGCACAGGACTGCGACCCCACACATCCCCGGAAGGCCCCGCTCCAGGTGCAGACTAGTTTGTGCCGGTGTCAAGGAAACAAGGCTCCCTGCCCAAACCTGGCGGGGGGAGGGGGGCGTCAGACACGCAGGCTGCCCCCCGCAGCTGGCTGCAGCACCCCCTTCAGAGCTGGCCTGGGCGTCCCCTCCTGGGGTCCTCCCCCACCTCAACCCCTCCCACGCTGCCTGGGATGCCCAGCCCGAGGCGTGGGGTCCCCCGGTGCCTGACCCGGGTCCAGCTTCCTGTCCTGCACGCTGGGCAAGTGGCTGACCCGGCTCATCCAGGGGAGGGAGATGTGGTCCTGGCAGTGGGGGTGTATCTGGGGGCATCCCCAGGCCCCTGTCCTGCGGGTCCAGGCCCACGTCCCCAAAAGCAACAGGAAAGCCAAGGCTCGGCCTGCAGAAGGCCCCCAGCCCAGCCCGAGATTGGCTGGAAGGTGCTCAAACCTACAGACGGCCTGTGTCCATCCACCCTTCCCAGAGAGCGGTGCGGGGGCGTCCGGCCCTGGTGTCCACCTCTCTGGCCAGGGACTAAGACCACAGGCCAGAGAGCAGTCCTGGGCAGGGGTCCCTCCATGCCCCCTGGAGCCCTCTCTATGCTCCTTAGAGAAAAGGGGGTGGCGAGAGCCAGGGAGAGGGGTGGGGGCAGCGCAGGCCTTGGGAAGCCCAAGCGCTGGGAATGGCGTGGGGAAGGTCCATCACACCATGGCCTGAGCCCTGGTCAGCTGGCCTGCAGCCGAGACCCTGCCCCTTAAAACATGAGGGGAGGGGACCAATGCCCCAGCAGACCCAGGGACACAGCTCAGGGACCCAGGCGCCCCCACACCTGCCACTGTGGGAGCCTCACCCGGGCCACCTGGGCTGGCAGCCTCCGAGGGGACGGTGGGGGACAGCCGCTCACAGCTGCCCAGGGGAGCCCCCGGGCCTGGGCCTCTGCATGCCCACCTCTGCGTGCACGGTTCCTCCCGCTAGGGGCCACAGAACCTTTCCTGTGACCCGTGGACGCAGGCCGAGCCGACACAGGAGGGCGCCTGCTCCCGGGGGCTCCAGCAGGTCTGCAGTGAGGGACGCGCAAGCACTGGGGAGCCGGGAGCCCACCCCTGCCGCACACCCGTCCCTCAGCCCCCAGGGCCCACTGAGCCCAGCCCAGCGCTCGCCTCTCCTCCCACACAGGCGGGGTGCAAGGAGTCTCCGTGGAAACTCTGCATCCTTCGAAGACCAGGATGGACAGGGCAGTGTACAACGGGGGCTCTGGGTCAGGGCACCCTCGGCTGTGCTCTGCTGAGCTCTGCTGGACCTGGGCCTCTCTCAGGGCCCCACGGTGTGTGCGCAGAGCCAGAGTGGACGCCGGGTCCACATATTCAGAGCTGCCTCCTCCGGAGCCCAGCCCCCCCTCTGTGAACGGAGCCCCCAGGAATCTCGTTTTGCAATGAGGCGTTCCCAGGCCCCTGACAGTCTGGGAGCAGGTGGCTGGAGCTCCAGGCTCGGCCGGCGACAGGTGGGCTCCTGCTGTCTCCTCTCACTGAGGTCCGCGGCCACCCACAAGCCTGCTTGCAGATGGGGGCGGGTCCTGGGAGAGGAGCCGGCAGAGTCGCCCCGGGTGGGACCTGCTCGGCCCTCCAGGACACATGGCCAGCAGGGGCTGCAGCACCCACGGGGGTGGGCAGACACGTGGCCAGCGTTGGCCACCCCTGGCCAGTACGCAGGCCCGGAAGTGGGCAGGAGGACGAGTGGCACCTCCTGCAGCGCTTGGGGTTGTTTTACCTCCTCAAAAACCAGGCACGCGGAAGCAGGGCAGAGGTGCCCAGGTCAGGGTCCCTGGGGGACAGACCCCGCCCCCCGCCGGGGCCCTGAGCCCACAGCCCCTAGGGAAGGCAGGCAGGAACCCAGCACTGGTCCCAGACCAGTCACGACGGCAAATCTCACTGGCGACGGCAAAGCGGGGTCCTGACTGGCCCCCATGCCCACCGACGTGTTCCCCTTTCCCGCTACAAGGGAGATGTGGCGGGAGGGGCTGCCACAGGTGTCTCTGGGGAGTCCCCAGGGGGGTGGCAAGAGTGACATCACCCAGAAGATGACGCCCCGGGAGCAGGGGCTGTAGAGCCGGGCCCGGACTCCCTCACGGGGACGCCAGCCCAGAAGCCCACCCTGCGGAGGCTGGGTGCAGTCCGGGAGACTTCCTGGGACGCGGCAAGGCCTCTGTCTGGGCACCACAGCCGGGGCCGGGGCTCCTCATGTCCCCAACCTTCCCTGCAGCTGCCCATGCCGCCCGGGCCCTGGGCAGCCTGCGACCACCCTGGCTTGCCCTGGACGAGCTGACCCCTGGATTCCCGGGGAGAGCTCCTCGGCCTCCAGGAAGTCCTGGCTGCCCGGCTGAGAGACAGCAGCTGGGCTCGGAGGACCCGCCCCCTGGCAGCCGAGGCCTGAGCCGGGGGGCAGTGGGTCGGGGTGGGGTGCGTGTCAAGGTCACGCCTCCTGTGAGGCCATCCAGCGCTGGCTTCTGTGCAGCCCCCGAGCTGCGGGGACACCCGGCCAGGCACGGGGACCACAGCCTGCTCGTGGCGATTACCACTGAGGCTGGCAGCCAGGGCGAGGCCGGTGGCCCCATCTGGAGATGCGGGCGTGGACTGGGACAGGTGAGGAGACCCTGGGACCAGCAACGTCCAGCAGAGGCTCTGCCCCTGGGAGGTCCAGCAGCCCTGCCCTTGACCTCTGCCACCCACGACCTTGGCCACCCAATGCCGCTGCTCTGCCTCACTCATGCCTGCCTGGGAAACGGGCCTGAGGCCCCCGAGCGGCCGCGCACCCCCTCACACACACCTCGCGTGGCCGACACAGCAGACGGAGCTGGGGGAAGGTCCGACAGGTGGGTCAGGGGGAGAGAGGCTCCCAAGGGGGGCCGAGCGCCTGGCGGCGGTGCCCCCCGGCTCTCACCGTGGTCGGTCGTGTAACCCAGGCAACGCCCCCCGCCCCCCAGGACACCGAGCAGACGCTACTCACCCCACACCCTGTTCCAGGAGCTCCCCCGGCCGCCGGCCCGCGCCCAGGTCCCCGGTGCACGAAGGCAGCAGTGGGACTAAGGGAGCCGGCGGGAAGGCACCTGCGCTGGCGAAAGAGGAAGCGGCCAGGCCCGAGGGGAAGCGCAGCCCCGCGGCCTCGCAGCCCGGCGTGGACGTGTGGGTTCTAAAAACAGGCCCGGCCGCCCCCCCATGACCTCATTCCTTCCCGTGCAAGCTCCGTGGAGATGAGGGGGACCCCAGGGTCGGGGACAGCGGGGGGGGGCTCAGGCGGGGAGGGGGCACCGGCGCGGGGCCGTGGGGACGCAGGAGAGGCGCCGCCCAGGGCAGCCCAGGCACACGCCCCAATCAGGAGCCAGGCCACGGGGAGGTGGGTGCCCAGGGCCAGAGACCCCGAGACACAAGGGGGCACAGCCTCCCCCTGCCCTGGGCCCGCAGTGCCCACACCAGGGCACCCCTGTGTAGTGACCCCTGACCCCAGAGTCAGCCCCCAGAGCCACTGGCTGCCCATCCCCCCGGGAGGCCAAACCCGAGGCTCCGCCCAAGATCCACCTTCAGAGCTGGAGCCTGAGCAGCAGGGGCCGAGGGGGCCGAGGGGGCCGAGGGGGCGGCCAGTCCACCCCGCTGCCCGCCAGGATGGAAGCCGACCCATGACCCCACACCCCACCTCCGCCAACTTCCCGCCGCTTCTCCCCGGGGGCGGGGCTGTCTGATGTGCACCAAGGGGAAACTGAGGCACACAGGGCAGAGCTGGGCCCAGGCCACCGCGCCCCACCCCAGGCTGCTGTGACAAGGACACATTGTTCTCCCTCCGTCCCCCCACAGGACTCAGCTGGTCAGCTGAGGGGGCATCAGGCCGCCGGCACCCGACTGCACGAGGCCCTGCCCAGGAGGCATCGCCACCGTTTAGGCCCTTCCCACAGCGTGTGGGGGCCACAGACATCGGTCAGAGCCCAGCTCCCGGCCAGTGCCCCGTGGGGACAAGCCCCAAAGCCAGGGTCATCCACTTCCCACCCACGGGAGAGACGTGGTCCTGCCCCCAGTGCCCAGCCTGGGCCTGCCTCCAGGAACCCCCGTGCTGTCCTGGAAGGGCTGCAGGCCGTCAGCCCAGGGCTCCGGCCTCTGCGGCTCCACGTGCAGCAGGGAATGCCAGGAGGGAAGCCCCAGCCCCTTCCTGGGCCCAGGAGTCAGGCCAGACTCCTCCGGGAGCAGGTGCATCACCGGGCGTCCCTATGCTGGCAACAGCAGCACACCCAGGGGAGCCGGGGAGGAGCTGGGGGGTGCGGACGACCAAGCACAGGTGTGAAGGACACCTGCCCAGTCCGGCTCTGCAGGCAGGGCCCCCTGGCAGGGCAGCTGCAGAGGCCGCCCTCCGACGCCCGGCTCAGGGCTGCAGATCCCTTGTGTACCTGAGACCGGGGGGGGGGGGGGCAGCGGTGCCCTAGGAGCGGCTCTGGTGTGAGAATTCTGGACAGGCGGGGGTGGGGGAGGCTTAGGGGGGGCTACAGAGGCAGCCGGGCCCTCCTGGCCCCCCGGGCGGGGTTCCTCTTTCGCTCGGCCAGCCCTGCTCCTGCCTGGTGCCTGGGCTCCCCCGACCCGGCACACTCAGGTGTGTTTCTGGGTCACGGCGGCCACAGACCGCAGTGGCTGCGGCCACCACTTTCCCCAGACCGAGGCCGCTGGCCACTGCCGCCACTTCTGTCGGGCACTTCCTGAAACAGGCGGCCCGACCACAGGGTCACAGGAGTCCACACGCCCGTGGCGACAGCTAAAAATGCCTCGAGCTCGGGGGCATTTGCCGGGAGCCCCCTCCTCGTCACCGCTCCTCGCTGAGTGTGTCGGGGGTGTCCCGGGCCGGCCCCGCCCCCGGCTGCCCCGCTCCCTGCCGCCTCCACTCTGTCCTATGGCCGCCCTGCACTAGTCACCGCTCAGTGCGGTCAGCACCAGCCGATGTCTGCCACGCATCAAGGGGCCACGGGCGGGCTGTCCACTCAGGCCGCCGGTGAACCCCTCCTGCCAGCCTCCCTCCGCCCTCAGTCCTGGCCTGCTCGTCACAGTGGGGAAGGCACAAGGGGGACGCCCTGCAGCCCTCACGTCCACCCCGATTCGTTCGAGGGTCTCCAGAGACCGAGGGGCGTGGCTGGGCCGAGGAGCAAGAGTGGAGTTTTCTGAGGGCAGGCAGCCCCCTGCCGGGTCACAGCCTGGCTGTGTGGACACAGGGCAGGCAGCCCCCTGCCGGGTCACAGCCTGGCTGTGTGGACACAGGGCGAGCAGCCCCCGCCCCGGGTCACAGCCTGGCTGTGTGGACACAGGGCGAGCAGCCCCCGCCCCGGGTCACAGCCTGGCTGTGTGGACACAGGGCGAGCAGCCCCCGCCCCGGGTCACAGCCTGGCTGTGTGGACACAGGGCAGGCAGCCCCCTGCCGGGTCACAGCCTGGCTGTGTGGACACACAGGGCAGGCAGCCGGCGTCTGCCCAGGGGCCTTCAAACACCTCAGGCTCAACACAGGACCTCAGGCTACTTGACAAAGAGCTAGCCTGGGCTCTGCCCTGACTCTGGGCTAGCCTGGGCTTAGTCCCTGACTCTAGCCTGGGCTCTTCCCTGACTCTGGGCCAGCCTGGGCTCTGCCCTGACTCTGGGCTAGCCTGGGCTTAGTCCCTGACTCTAGCCTGGGCTCTTCCCTGACTCTGGACTAGCCTGGGCTTAGTCCCTGACTCTAGCCTGGGCTCTTCCCTGACTCTGGGCCAGCCTGGGCTCTGCCCTGACTCTGGGCTAGCCTGGGCTTAGTCCCTGACTCTGGGCTAGCCTGGGCTTAATCCCTGACTCTAGCCTGGGCTCTTCCCTGACTCTGGGCCAGCCTGGGCTTAGTCCCTGACTCTAGCCTGGGCTCTGCCCTGACTCTGGGCCAGCCTGGGCTCTGCCCTGACTCTGGGCTAGCCTGGGCTTAGTCCCTGACTCTAGCCTGGGCTCTGCCCTGACTCTGGGCCAGCCTGGGCTCTGCCCTGACTCTGGGCTAGCCCGTGCCTTGTGAGGGGTGTGGGTAGGGGAGAATCTACGTGCCCTGGCCGGGTCGGGGGTGTGGCCTGCAGCAGGCCGGCGCCCAGGCAGGCTCCTTCCCTTCTCGGCCGTCTGCTGTCCGGAGGGAGACTGCAGGCCCGATGGCCCAGCCCCTTTCTTGTACCTCAGAGCCTGCACACTGGGCACTCAGATTGGCCCAGCACTTCAGGACCCCTGGAGCTAAGTGGACGCGGTCCTGCCCCGTCCCTGCACTGCACCTGGGCTGCCCAGCCCACAGGAGGAGGCCCCCAGCTGCCCAGCGGTGCCCGAGGCAGGCTCTCTGGGAGCCACCCACAGAGCTCGGGGGTCCATCCGATGGCCCAGGTGGACGTCCAGCTTCCACTGACCACAGATGACCAGGAGCGGTGCACCTCAAAGACAGGCGCTGAGCAGGCCCCCTGCACGTCCCCAGCCGGTCCCTGCCCCTGCTCCAAGGCGGCTGCAGACCCTCAGGTAAAGGAGGCGGTGTGCAGCAGGTCTGTCGGGCGGGCCCGGCACTCGTGTCCTTGGCAGCTCACCCTGACCTCACCCTGCTCCCCGCAGAGCCACACGAAGTCACTCGTCACCCGGGGCCCCAGGCGCGGTCCCCGGCCCCCTCGACCACCCGTGGTGTCGCCTGTGCCCTGCAGCCTGGTCCCGGGCCCCCAGAGCAGCGGCCGGCTCCGTCTCAGCCCCCACACTCGTCACACCCAGGGCGCTCATGGCAGCTCCCACGACGCACGGTGTCCTCCAGCGAGGCCGCCCCCAGGCGCCGGCCTCTCTGCCCTCCGTGGCACACGCGGTGGGGGTGGGGGTGGCTGCTCAGTCTGCCCAAGGGCCTGTCCCTCACGTCTAGGCCGGGGACACCCCACCCCACCCCCAACAGCGACAGGCGGTCACTGCAGCCCCTCCCGGGGCTGTGGGGCGACCTCGGCAGGTGCTCGGCCTGGGTCCTGGACTCCCTCCGTGAGGGCAGCAGAATCCCTCGGGGGCTGCCGTCCGCAGCAGGGCGGGGCGTCCAGGGGGCCGTGGGACCGCTCAGCCCCTGCCCGAGCCCGCAGGGGTCTGTAAGTGCTCCCTCGGGAGCCGACGTGAGCGGGAGGACGTGGCTCAGAGCAGGACAGGGAGAGGAGCCGGCACAGGCAGCAGCCCTGGCCCCAGCCCGGTTCCTCTCCGGGACTCTGGGAACCAGCACGGCCCAGCCTCGACGGCCCGGGGCTCCCGGAAGAAACAGAAGAGGAAGGAGGCAGCCATCTCCGGGCAGGTGCGGGCTGTTCCTCCCACGGAGGTCCAGGACGGCCTCCAGGCCCCGGCAGCCTCTCCCCGGGACCCGGGCTCCCCACCCACACATCACCAGTGTCCGAGAGTCTGGCTCGGCTGCGTCGTGTGACCAGCCCCTCGGGGCTCGAGCTGCCCAGCCTGCCGCCAGCCCCCTCCCGGCGTCCTGCTCAGTGCCCTCGGGCTCTGGGAATGTAGGGGGAGGCGATCCCGTGTGGAGTGGAGCCCCCGCCCCACCTCGCAGTCCCTGCGCTCTGCAGATGCCCACAGAGCTGCCCGGCGGCTGGCGTGGACGCCCACGACGCTGGCGGGAGCAGGGTCTCCAGGCTCCACAGGAGCCTGCACGGGGCCCCAGCCCACGTTCTCATCTCCACCCCCCCCCCAGGAACACCTGCGGCGGCTTCCGGAACCCCAGTCTGACGTCCCACCCGCTCTCCAGGGAAACATCGCATCCCCTTCGCAACGGAGCCTGGGAGCCTGCGGTCTGGCTCGGCCCGGAGCTGAGACTCACGGGTGTGGTGGAGCCAGGGCGTGCAGGCCGCCTGCCGCCCAGCCGTGCGCACCCTGGGGCGGAGAGGGCACCACAGCCTGGCCCCTCACCTCCGTGTGGGCAAAATGCCCCTGGATCCGGAGGACTTTCCACGTCACACGGGCTGGCCTGGTTGGTGGGATCCGGCTCAGGACCACCAGGAAGCCCCTAGCCAGCCTGGCGGGCGCGTGGCACTTTGCTCAAACCAGAGTCCAGCGCTTGGGTCTCCCAGCTGGCTCCACTGGACGGGGGCTGCAGCCCCTGGGGGAGTCGGGGGCCCTCAGCTTCACCCCTACCCCGCCCAGCCACCCCAGGCAGTGGGGACGCCATGTGCCCCTCAGGGTCTGGGCCCTGTGAGGCAGCCGGAGTGCTCTTCCATCCCCTCTGGACAAGGGGGGGGCCGTGGGGAATTCCCGGGCCATGAGTGGGTGTCGCATTTCAGGGGTGCGCAGTCAGGCTATGAGCAAAGGCGGCGTCACAGCCAAAGATCGAAGGGCGTAGGGCAGGCAGGGGCCCCTGCAAGCCGCCAGGAGGGACGCGGGAACAAACGGGCCCACGGACGCACGGAGCCGTGCGGCAGCGCGGTCACGGCCCCCCAAGGAAGCTGCCCTGCGCGGGCCGTCCGTCCCCTCTGGAGGCGGTGCCACGCCAGCGCCCGCGTCCTCCCCACACTCGGTCCTGGGTGTGCGGCGCAGGCCCGGCCCGGGCCTGGAGGAGACGCGGGGCTCCGGGAGTCGGCCAGCGCCAGGCCGCAGCCCCCCGCCCCCGCCCCCGACAGTGGCAGCTGCCCTAGAACAAGCCACGTGGGGAGCCCTGCCCGGCAGGGGCGCTTCTGCTTAAATTAGGAAAATGTGTCCCATAAAAGAGCCGACTGAACAATGCGGGTTTTATGGGCTGGCGGTGTCCTGACGGGGTTTATTTTTCCTGCACAGGAAGGCGAACAGGCTGCTGGGCTCCCAGCGTTTCCGCCCCCCTCGGCCTCCTTAACAGGAGCCCCCCCAGCCCCCTCAGCGCCAGCACGGGGCGAGCGAGCAGCACGCAGCCCCGGGGCAGGCAGCTCGGCCGGCCGCTGGACCCGGGCTGGGCGGGGAGTCAGCGGCCCCACACCTTCCAGGCCGTCGGGTGCCGGTGTGCACACAGTTGGGGGGCTCCTTCTCCAGGCAGGGGCAGCCCCCCCACCCCCAGAGGGCGGGGCCAGGCCTGTGAAATCCACCTGAGAGGCCAGCACCTGGGGTGGACCTGGAGCGGAAGGCAGAGGCGATGGGGAGGGGCGGGGGGGGCAGCCGCTGCCCCTGCCCTCTGTAGACAGGTGTCCCCGGCCACGGCTTCCACTGCCTCCAGGCAGAAATGCCCCCGGGTTCTTTCTCCCGGGAGGAGGAGGGGCGCGGGGCCGGGAGAGGGGCTGCACCGGGCCGGGTGGGGGGGTCTGCAAGCCGGTTTCTTTCCTGCTCTGTCACCCCAGGACGTCTCTCAGATGGCCACTCTCGCAGCAGCAAGGATCCGGGAGCCTGCCGTCCCCACCCGTGTGTGGCTCCCAGAGCCGGGCCGGGCCCAGCAAGGGGCCACAGAGGGCCCTGGGGGACGTGCGCCCTCGTGGAACCAGGGCGCAGGGCGGCTGGGGGGACCAAGGGCAGGGGCTGCTCCCCAGCTCCCGACGCACACACGCGCCTGCCTCCCGGGAACAGGGATTTGTCAACAACCAAGGACTTGCGGTCCAAAGGCATCTCAAGGTTATTAAAAAAAAAAAAAAAAAGGCAAGAAGGCAGGAACGCGAGCGAGTCTGTGGCGGCACAGCCGGGAACTGGCGGCACAGCCGGGAACCCGCGACTCCGGCCAGGCCGGGCCCAGGCGTCCGGGACGCAAAGCCTAGGGGCTTTCTGGCCCCAGAACCACCGGCAGACGCAGAAATCACGGCCGACCCGAGTTTCCTCCTGGGATCCAAAACCCCCTCCCACAAACCCCAGACACGCGAATTTCCTCATTTGGGGTTGGGTCGCCTGCCAAGCGCCAGGAAGGACCCCTCAGCTGACCCCAATGTGGGAAGCGCGCTCCTGCCGGCTGGGGCGTGGCCAGGCCAGGGGATGGAGCCCAGGGCTCCCTGTCCACCCCCTCCCAGGCCCCCAGGCAGAGCCGAGCGCGGCTGCAGGGGTCTCTCTCCACAGGTCTCTCTGCTCGGCCTTGCCCTGCCCCTTCCCTGCGTCCAGCTGCAGGCTGCTGGGTCTGGATGGCAGAGCCGCCCCCGTCACCTCCCAGGAGGCTCCTTGCTCTCCCAGCTCAGCGTTCTCTGCCTAAATAACAGAGGCAGAGGCGGCACGGGGGCAGGGGAGCCAAGACTCACGCGTCGGCTCCAAGAGCAAAACTCAGTCAAGTCTCCACTCTCAAGGTCACAGGCGGAGGACAGGGACGGCTGGCCTGGGCCTGGGGACGGGCAGGTGCCGCCAGCACACGCCACAGCCCTGGGGGTGGCCCGGCAGTGCCAGAGCCCTGCCCTGACCCTGGACAGGGCAGGGGGCAACAGGGACCTCGGCCTTCACGAGCCACTGCAGGCCTGGGAGCGCCTGGGAGCCAAAGCGGGCGGCTCCAAGACGGCCGGGAGTGTCCACGCACGGCGGTGAGGGCCTGGGCCAGGCCCCGCCCGGGCCAGCACCTGGGGGCTGTGCAGACGGAGCACGCGCGAGGCCACCCCGGCCAGCTTAGGCTGCCCCTCCCCGTTCTTCCACCCAGTGCTCGGCAGTGAGTAGGGGCGCAGCAGCAGGTCACCGGGCGGCCACCCCAGGACACGCTGAGGCCCCCTCCTGGGGCTACACGAGGTGCTGGGCCTGCGGTCCAGCCCAGGGTGTGTGTCAGGGGCACAGGACATCACATCCCAACACCAGTGCCAACCAATGCCAGGACGCCCCCCTGCAGGGCCTCCTGCCACGTGCCCCTGCGGCCTGCAAGGTCCACCCGGGAGCCCTGGAGGTGCCCACCAGGAGGGGACCGGGCGCTGTCCCCCAGGGACCATCGCGGGTGCCTCGGAGCAGCCAGGGCCCAACAGCTCGCAAAGAGCAAGGGCCAGGCTTTGAGCCGGGTCTGCCTGAGCCCCTGGTCTGTGCCGCCCGCTGGACCACCAGCCCCCGAGAGCAGGCACCCGCTAGGAGGAGGGTCCACCCGGCCTGGCGGCTTGCAGCAGGGTCAGGGTGCAGAGCTCCACACCTCTGAGTGGGGGCCAGACCAGGCAGCCTCAGGACTTATCCTGACGCCCGGCCCAGCCCACCCCACGGCTGCCAGTGGCCTCAATGATGGCTGTGTCTTCTCAAGGCTGCAAGGCCCCTGGCAAGCAGTCCAGACCCTACCTGGACCCACCTCCCGATGGCCAGCTGTGCCCCTCGCCCATGCACTGGCACAGGGGGCAGCAGCAAGGGCCCGCAAGGCTCGAGTGGCCAGCACCTGCAGCAGGCACCACCAGCCTCAACCTCACCTGGCCGCCCCCACCAGCTGGGCTGGGCCCGGGAGCTGTAGCCCAAAGCAGCTCCTGCCCCCCGCTGTCCAGCGCACCTGACCCCCGTGGTCCCCGGTCCCTAACACCTCTCAGCCCCACTCCTTTTTCCTTAAGTGGGCAGGACTCCCCGGGGACGGGCATAGACGCGGCCTCGACTCGAGTGCTCCAGGGCGAGTGTGTGTGGACGCTGCTGCCGGGCTCGGGTGTCCAGCGACAGCAGCCTCCGCGCTGGGGCCACACCTCAGATTTCGGCGATGGAGCAGCCACAGAAAGCGGCCGTTTTATCGCAGCCCGCGCGAGCTCGACGCTGCCTGGCCCCTGGCCCCGGGCATTCCGTGCCTCCCAGGGGGCAGATAAGCCACAAAGGCCTCCTGCCCGCAGCGCTGCCCAAGGCCCCCGCACCCGAGGCGGCCGGAATCTTCTTACGGGGTCCCAGGGTTCGGATCGAATGTCCCTTTGAAAGGACCAGAGGCGGCCCCCCAGGTGCTGCTCTGGGTCTGTGTGACACCGGATCCCAGGGACTCCAGCCCTTCCTGCCCCACCTGAGGCGACGAGCCTGCCAGGACCACGGCCCCCTCCCCCTCCTCTGCCTCCACCCACAGCCCCGGAACGAGGGTCCTGCGCACCCCGACACGGTCTCTGCCTCTGAGTCCATGCCAAGGTCTCCGGCACAGTCCGTGGCCGACACCGCCGTCTGGTTCACACGGCCGGGTGTCAGCAACGTGCCCGACACGCGTGCCTGTGCCGTGCACATGTGTGCAACACTGCCTCCTGCACACGCGCACGAGCAAACCAGCGGCAGACGAGCCCCACGGTCCCGCAGTTCCCCAAGCAGGTCCAAGGCGTGTCCGTCCCCCTCCGGGACAACCAGGGACATCACGGCAGGAGGGGGCACAGCGCGAGCTCCCCACCGCCAGCCCAAAGCAGCCCGCACAGATAAAACAGCCCCCATCCCCAAGAAAGCTGAGCCGGGGACCCCCGGGGGCAGGGGCAGCCCAGCGCTGTGGCCGGCTGCCCCCCACCGCCTCCATGCCCCGACAGACCCGTCGGGTGCCCCCGGCAGTGGGTGTCCCCCGGCAGGGACAGGCTGACCGCGTCCCTGGGGGTCTATTCACCCCAGCCCCACAGAGGAGTCTGTGGCTCACTACTGAACCGTGCAGAGCCAGCCCGACGTGACGTGCATGCCAACGAGACCCGGCCACGGCGGCCCCCCCAGCCCCCAGGACAGAGCTGCCCACGGCTCCAGGTGCTCCCGTGGGTGGAACAGAGCAGGGCTGCATCGCCCAGCCAGGAGAGGTGTCCCCCAGAGGCTCGTCCAGGGGCCCAGGGCAGGCTGTGGCCTGCACACCCACGCACAGAACTGCCTTTGGTCAGAGAAAGTTCCAGAAACCCCACACGGCTGCAAACGATGACAACGGTGGTGCTGGGGACAACGATCAGGCTCCAGTGTCCCGGCAGGACTGGCCGGGCTCCGGCCTCACTGCCCGCCAAGGCCGTGCCGTACAAAGATTGCCCGAGGGGTCTGCCGACACCCACCCCCCGGCACCCGCACGCCGACTCTGCCCCATACGGGCCTCAGCCCAGGCCTCCAGCCGCCCCACGCTGGGCCCCGGCGCAGGCGCTCACGGAGGCAGAGTGGACCCCAGGTCTGCTTCCTGGGGCGGGGGGAGCACCCAGCCCTGGGAAGCAGGGCGCTGCCCCGGCCTCGCTCTGCGCTGGAGGCAGCCGTGGGGACAGCGGGTTAGGGGGTCGCGGCTGACTCCTAACTGAGACCTCCGTGTCCCCCGCACACCCTAGCCCTGGTGCCGTCTCTGGAACTGAAGGCAGCCCCGGGCCAGGGTCTCCCGGGGAGGGGTCTGCAGGCTCCTCCTGTTTGTCTCAGTCTCGCCTACAAGAGTCCACAGGGGAGGGGAGGGCCCTGCCCCCCACCCCGGCTGGCCAGAGCTGCTCTCCTTGGACCTTCAGGGGTGACCCTGGTCCTGAAGCGACAGAGAACAGAGTGTGTCCCCTGGGGGCCACCGTGACTTCACAGGTCCTGGCAGGATGGGGGCGGTGTCCTGTCGTGTCCTGTGGTTTGAGTGGCAGAAGTGACTGGCGGCCTCTCGTGGACTACGGGGGCCTCTGGGTGTGACTGGGGCGCTGCAGGCTGGTGGGGGGTGGTCCCGGGGGTCTTCCCACCATGGCCTGGAGCCCCCAGTCACCTCCCTCTCCCCAGTCCTCCCTGATGGCCTCTGGGGCTGCTGCAGGGGCAGTGGCTTGGTCCCCATTCTGCATAGCCAGCTGCAAGGAGGTGGCCTGGCCCCCAGTGCGTCCCCCCTCTGTGCCGTGCCAGGCTGCACCAGCGGCATGGTCCGGGTTCCCAGGAGGCTCAGATGCAGCCTGGGGGACCCCCTGCTCCTCTCCAAGGGCCGACCAACCCCTCCCCACCGTGCAGGTCAGGACCCCGCCTCGCTCACGCTGCCACCCTGTCGGGGGCCGGGCCGCCCCCCCTCGCCCCGGGGCTGCGCCAGCTTCTCACCCTCCCCACGGCCACCGGCCTCCCCCGCCCGGCGTTGAACAAGGGTCTGTCAGGATGCAGAGGCAACCTAACACCCACGTAAGGGAACCTGGGCAGAGAGGACGGGCGGGAGCTGCCGGGCGCCCCGTGGGGCTGCCCAGAGGGCCCTGGCCGAGTCCCCCAGCCGTAATTAGCAGAGCAGATTCAATAACCAACAGCAGCGTTTAGCCGCTTTATCTAACCTCTGGAAGGCAGGATCAACACCTGCCGCGGAGAGAAAGTCGCGGCCCGGCCTCCTGAAACCAGAGAGGCCCCGGCCGGCTTTCGGCCGAATCCCAGCTCTCGCCTCCCGCTCCCTGCAGAGCTTTTGTTCACCAGGGCGCTCGGCCCCACGTGCAGCAGCCCAGCGGCCCCCAGCGCGGTCACACGCGCACACCTGCGTGCACGTGCACACGCTTGCGTGTACACACGCACCTGCGTGTGCACATATGCACGACACACAGCGCACACGCCTGCACGTACACACGGCACACACAATGTGCCTGCACACACACACGGCACACACACACACATGTGCACACACAGCACACACCTGCATGCACACACACAGAGGACACACAATGTGCCTGCACACACACATGCATGTGCACACATGGCACACATGCCTACATACACGCACATGGCACACACATGCATGTGCACACATACAGCACACACGTACGCCTACACACATGCACACGGCACACACATGCATGTGCACACATACAGCACACACATGCGCCTACACACATGCACACTGTACACACACCTGCATGCACACACACGCCACACACAATATGCCTGCACACACATGCACACACACATGCATGTGCACACATACAGCACACACATGCGCCTACACACACATGCACACTGTACACACACACCTGCATGCACACACACGGCACACACACCTTCATGTACACACATGACACACACGGCACACACATTCATGTGTGCACATACAGCACACACATACGCCTACACACATGCACACGGCACATACACGCAGTCCTGAGAACCAGCAAGCGCTCTGAGCGGTGGAGTCCACGTCCCCTCCTCCCGCGCTGGCGGTCAGCAGTGCCCGGGGCTGCGAGGCCCTGAGTTACTGTTGTTTCTTTTCCCCCGGGGGCGCCGCTCCCGGCAGCCCTCACGCGTGGCCCGGCTTTCAGAAGAGAGCCACGGGGGCGCGAGGAAGCCACATCGAATCACTTCCTCTCCCTCCTGCCGCCCCGATACACCAACCATCAGCCCAGCGTCGGGGCTGCTCCGGCAGCAGAGGGCGGCGGGCAGGCCGGCGCGAGGCGGGGGTCCGCCGCAGACCCCCGCCTCGTGATGCCGCCCGTGGCCCGGCTGGGAACAGAACGCCCCATTCAGGAGGGCGCACCCGCGCCCGCACCCGCATTGCAATTCAATCTTCTCGCGCGCAGACCCCTCATTATCTCGCAACCCGACACCCACGGCATCCTCCTGCAGTTTCTCAGGAGGGCCCGGGATTATCCCAGCAGCCCCGGTTCCTCTCGGTGTCCTTCTGGGGGTGCCCGCCGATCGTGCCCCCCCAGGCTCCTCGCTCCCCCAGCTACCAGCGCAGACCGGCTTGGGGCCGCTGCCTGAGAGCCGGGGGGACGCGGGGTAGCCAGGGAACCCGAGTGTCACTTGGGAACCGGAGTGGCCTGGATGGGGAGCCCCGCATGCAGGTGTGCACACACAACACGCACACGCGTGTGCGCCAAAGGCGACCTCAGCAGCGTCGGCCGCAGGCAGGGTCTGCCCCAGGGGCCAGACCTTCCCCGGCACCGGGCAGCTCTGGCCCGCAAGGCACCACCCTCAGGAATGCATCAGCCTCTCTGGGAACAGGAGCTGTGGTGAGGAGGGCAGGGAGCGTCTCCGGGGGACAGCAGGTGGCAGAGGGCAAGCAGGAGGCCACCGTGCCGCAGGCTCCCCGGCAGTGGGCCCCGGACGCTGTCCTGCAGGCTGACCACCCCCCGGGGGGAAGCTGTGTGCATGCCGGGGCCCCGCTGGAGGGGTGGGAGGGACGACCCCCAGCCCCCTCGGAAGGTGGCCAGGGCAAGCCCGAGGCACACACAGAGCTGCCGAAGCAGCTTCTCCCCTCCTGGGCCGCCCGAGGAGGCGCCCGGACGCCCTGGCCAGAGCAGGAGAGGGCGCTGGCAGGGGCAGTGAGCATCGCCGCCCAGGGCCCCGCGGCCGGTTCTGCCGTCTCCCTCCGGGCCCGGCCCGCGGCGAGGGTAATTTCCCGTCTTTGTTTAAACGCCTCTCGGGCTGGGGTGACCGGGCCTCTCTGACAAGCCTGTCACAGCCCGCTGGGCAGGCACAAATGCCCGCCCCTCCCACCCATCCACACTGGGCCTGGGACCCTCTGCCCGCTCGTGCACACGGGCACGGAGGCTGACCCGCGTCCCCGCAACGCATCCCCGGCTGCCGAGCCGCCCGGCCCTGCCTGGCACAGCCCTCAGACAAACGCTTCGCACTGGAAGCTTCTCACAGAGGCGCAGGAAAACCTCACAGGCCCCTCTCCCCTCGGCCTTTGTGCTGGGTCCGGCCCATCCTATGCCCGCGGGCGCAGTGCAGGGCTGGTGTGGGATGGAGCGGGGGCTGTCCTCGTGTGCTCAGCCCGGTGGCCGCTGTCCGACCCTCAGCAGCTCAGCACCGAGGCCCAGGGCCCGCTGCCCTCAGGGACAGAGTCTGGTGGGCACCGGCTGACCTGTCCATCTCCGCAACAGGCACCCAGCACGGCTGGAGCGGTCTCGTCCCACCCCGAGCTCGGGCGCCCGTCTTCCCCTGGGCACCCAGGCCCTGAGAGCATCCCAGCCTGGTGCAATCCAGGCCCAGGGACAGTGTGCCAGCTCTCGGCCGGCGGGCGTGTGTGTGTGTGTGTGTGTGTGTATGCCAGCTCTCAGTTGGCGGGTGTGTGTGTGTGTGTGTGTGTGCACGAAGGCACCGATGGGAATGAAGCCGTGGAAACAAACTCGAGACCCTGACTCCTGCAGGAACCCGGAGGGAAAGAGCCGGCAGACGCCCACAGCTGTTGCCCCCCAGGACAGAGGTGGGGTGGCCCAGCGGCGGGGAGGGGCGTGGCTGGCCTCGGAGCACGCCTGTCGGAGGGGCTGCAGCCGGCTCCGGCACCTGTGCCTCCTGCCTTGGAAATAAGAGGGAGCCCCACGGGGACGTGCGGGGTTTGGTTTTGGGACACGGCCCCCTCGCTGGCACCCTGGGGAGCAGCGCTTGGGGACGGCTCCACCGCACCCCCACGAGGCTGGCTGCCCACAACCTCGGCCTCACCTGTGCACACCTGCCGGCCTGCACCTCACCAAGGGACCACACGACCACCAGGAGGCTGACCACCAACAGAGTGGAGAGAAAAGCAGAGCTCAGCCCGAGCGCTTGTCTGAAGGGAGACGCGCAGAGGCGCCCGGCAGGTTCCCGGCACCCCAGCTCCCAGCAGGAGCCCCTCAGGACCCCCCCAGCAAACGCCCCCTGCCCGGCCCGGCCCTGCTGGCCCTCGCCTGCGTCACAGAGGCGGGCGTCTGGCGGCAGCACGGCCGTGGGATCTGCACGTGGCGCACGGAGCCCGGGTTCCTGGGACCTGGGCAGGAAGGGCCCGGCCGAGCCCCCTGCACCTGAGCCGGCAGGGCCGGGCCCCGCGTGAGACAGGACTCGGTATTTGCACCAAGTGTTCGGCTTTGTCGTCCTTTCTAAAGTGAGAAAGTAGACAAAGCCACTTCCACAGCTCACCCAGCGGCCAGCGGACTGCAGTCCCCGACTCCCCCGGGCCAGGGACCCGGCGCAGAGCAGAGCCCGGGGCAGCGTGCCCGGGCCTGGGGGCGTCCCCTGCGTCCCCTCACCCACCTCTGACAGCACGAATTTCCTGCCAGGAAGAAAATTCCAAATCCATCGAAACCGGGAGAAGGGGGTGGGGCTGGTCCTCCCCGAAGCAGGAAAGCCCAGGAGCTTGCTGGTAATCGCCCGGGAACCCCCCAGGACCCCCCTCACTCCAGCGATGGCCAGCAGCCTCTTCCTCCTGGCGTGCCCCGGCACTCCCTGGGGCAGGGCAGGGCGGGACACAGACTTCCGCCCGGGGACGCGGGGCTCGGCTGCGCCCCCTCCACACCACACAGGGGCCCGAGCCCCCTCCTCGCCCCAGGCAGGGCCTCCCTCCAGCACCACCCAGAACAGGCGAGAGCAGCAACCCCGAGCCACAGCCCGAGGCGGGGGCAACGGCCCCTTCCCGCCCCCAGCAACCGCGCCCTGGGCTCAGCCACGAATGGGGCTGCGGGGCACTGCACGGACCCCCCCACAGGCTCACACACATGCTCAGACACGTGTCTGCACACTCATAAACACACGTGCACACCTGCACACACGTATGCATTCTATCCACACACATGCACACGCACACGAGTGTTCACACGGGTTTAGACACTTATGCACATGCGCTCAGCACACGGATGCCCACACAGGGTCAGACACACATGCTCACACGTGCACACTCACGCTCAGACACACCCCTCACAGCCTGCACTCCGGCACGTGCACACGCGAGCCGGGCGCCCACCGAGAGGCGGTGCCGGCCTGGGCCTTTCCGACTCGACTCGGTGCCGGTGACAGCCTCGGTTTCCTCTCCTCCTGAGCTCCCCGGCCCCAGGTCTGGACTCGGGGGTGCGGTGCCCGCAGAGCCCCACGTGCTTACCCCTCCCCCAGCCGAGTGGGCCCGTCTCGGGGTCCCCGGGCCCCGTGCCCCCAGCCACCTCCAGGCTGGTCGCCGGCCAGGGCGCTGAGGGACGGGTCCGCGTGTGGTCTGCTGGGAGGCCGGCTCCAGCGCCTCGACCTTGAGCCGGGCACACGCACCGGCGTGTGAAATGCGCTGGGAGAACACGGAGCCGTGTTTGGGGCGAGAAAGTATTCACAGGACCGAGCCATGTTTTAAAATGATTATAAATTATTTTAACAGTGCATTTGCAAAGGGTTATAAAAACAGCCATAATATATTTTTTTCCTTAGATTCTAGAATTACCAGTGTGACAGCTAATGCAATAATGATTTGTTTCAAATGCCAGTGTTTAAGCTGTATAAAGCTGATTTTATACATTTTTCCAGTAGGCCGCATTGTAGTTAATGAAATTAAACACACCAATCGCATTTGTCCCCAGGGGACGAGGAACTGAACACACCACTGGTTTATTTTTTTATTAAAATAAATTGCAGCCGGCAAGATGGACTAATTGCATACAGAATTGAAAAAGAAACATTCCATTGATATAATTAAGCCAATTTTCATGGACAGAAATAGTATGGTGGATATAAAATACGCAAAGCCCTCACTGGAATCCAATATGCCTCCTTTTTGCACAAAATGTTAACTATTAAACAAATACGTGTCCCCCATCCCCGGGCCTGGGGCATTGTTCTCCGGCAGGCTTGCAGTGGCCGGGCGGCAGGGGCCACCTCTCCCTTGCTCAGGCCCGGGAAAGCTCAGGAGCACCCTGGCCAAGCCTCCAGGACAGACCCAGACCCCAGCCACCGACTCCTTCTACTGCCCGCAGCTCGGGTCCAGCCGCCGGCGGCAGCAGCTCCATCCCTCCCGGAGCAGGCGGCCGCCCCCGGGGCTGGGCGCCCACGGCCGCCGCACTTGCTCCAGGCAGAAGGCAGTGAGCCGACGAGAGGTGTGGACATGGCCAGCCCTGCCGTCCCTCGCCGTCCCCTGCCGAGGTGGGACGGGAGGAGCCGGCTCCTCAGGCAGCGCGCGCACTGGAAGCGTTTGGAGCAACAGACCTGTTCCAAGTGGCACAGGGGCTTCAGGCGCTGAGAGAGCAGAGGACCCGGCCCGCGCGGGGGCCGGTGCCACGCCAGGAACCGCGGGGTCGCGCCCGCATTCCCGCGGTGCTGCGTGGCCCTCTCTGCCGGGGGCGCTCACCCCAGGAGCTGGGCCGCTCCGGGGTGGGGTCGCGTCCACAGGAAGGGCGCCAGCAGATCCCAAGGCGCCGCCGGAGAGGAGCGGGCGGGACCCCCGTGGTGGCAAAACGACCCCCGGCCTGCGCCCCCACTGCCCGAGGTGGGCGAGCGCACTCCTGCGAGCCCCCAGGGGGTGCGGCCGGGGTCGAGGGTCCGGGACTGGGGGCGCGGACACACCGGGAGGATGGCGCCGGGGCTCGGGCAGAGGAGGGCGCCGCTCCGGGCAGGACCTGGGGAGCGAGCGGGGAGCGGGGAGAGCCGGCCCGCGCGCAGCCCCGCGCTCGCGGCCTCGCCGAGTTCCTCTCCCGCACGCGGAAGGCTCCGCGCCTGCGACGTGAGCCGCGGCTTCCGGGGCTCGTTACGCGGCTTTGATTCAAAACCTGATAAATTGTATTTAACGCCATTTGAAATTTTGAAACGAAATTATTCAAAAGATTTTTAATCCCGGATAATTTTTGTTGAAACTCCAATTATGCATCACCGTAATTACCAGCCCCAGCCCCCCAAGGGTCCCTAATTGCCTCCTAATTGAATAACACAGGGGCTAATCGCGCCCACCGCGGCCCAGCCAGCTCCCGCCTGCTTCGCCTCCCCGGGGGCCGTGGGGGGGCTCGCCCGCCTCCACCCTGCTTTTCTGCCTAAGGTGGTGGGGAACCCTGTCCCCTGTTCCCAGCGCTGTCCCCAAGGGGGACTCCAGGATCCCAGGAGCCTCGGGGCGGGGAGGGACCGGGAGGCTTGGCTCTCTCGCACCTGCTCCTGGCAGGGGACCCAAGGGGCGGCCCTGGGTGGACTTGGGTTGCTGGGGACCTTCCCCTGGAAGCCAGCCCAGCCCCCTCCCCAGGCTTCCTCACCAGCATGCAGCCAGGTGGGGGATGGCGGAGGCAGGGCCTGGGGCCCGCAGGGCAGCCCTGCACCCTGCCCCTGCACCTCAGCCTCTGCCTTTTCGCCCGAAGCGGGGCAAGGGCACCCGACTCCCGCTGGACATCTCCTGGCGCTGCTGCCCGGACTGGCGTTCACACAGAAAGTCCCTGCCCAGGCCCCAGGGAGCGCACCGGGGAGGGGGCGGGCTCACCCGGGGAGGGAGAGAATGCAGGGCCCCTTCAGCGCCAGCCAGAGCCTGAAGGAAGCCGACCGGCACCCGCTCACTCCCACCGGGTCTCACACACGCCTTCAGCACTAGGCATGGGGACACACGCGGTCCCCGCGCTCAGCTGCAGCTCCCTGTGCCCAGGACACCGTCACAGCCCTGGGACGGGGGCGGGGGGGTCTGTCACCGCTGTGGGGGGTTGGGCCCCTGGGGGCGGCCCTGCTGGGACACCTCTTCCCGGCAAGGAGTCCCCCTCAGCTGTTCTGCCGGGAAGGGGGGGCAGGAGGGCACCCCGGCTGTGCCAACCCCCCACCTGCCCCCCACGCCTGGTAGACATTTAGTTTCCCAGTGTGTGGCCAGCACTGCCCCAGCTTCAGTCGGGACCCTGGCCCTGGAAGACCCTCCTCTGCCCCCGCACCCAGACTTGAGGCAAAGGGGTGGTGGGGCCAGGGGGCAGCCCAGCAGCCGCTGCCCTTGGAAAGCCCAGCCCAGAGCCCCTATCACGGGGGCCTTGAAGCGACCTTGATTAGAAGCAAACGAAATGACAGCCCCAGAGGCACCCTCTGGGCGACCCCCCAAGCTCCAGGTCACAGGGTCACAGGCACCAGTCTCATGGGCCTCGCAGGCCCAGCCCAGGGCCTCGGAGCCGCCAACCTCAGCCTGGAAACCCGGTGCTCGCCCTGTGCACCCTGCGCTCCAACCCCCACGGGGACATGCAGGGAGCTGAGGCCCAGGTGCCAGGCTCTGGGAACACAGTCCAGCCCTCGGCACTTCCACAGCCTCAGCAGGGACCGGGGATCCTGCAGCCACACGCCTGCCACTGCCACCTTCCTCGGGAGGGCTGGGGACTGCAGCCCGCACGGTGAGCCCGCAGCGGGGTCCCCAGAGCCCGCCCAGCACGGTTTGGGGCTCCGGTGGGCTCAGGAGGGACGCCCAGGTAAAGGAGGCTGGACCCCACTGGGTATGCTTCTCCCTGCCAGGCCCAGGACCCCGCCAGGCACCGGCTCCGGCTCCGGCTCCGGACGGAGCAGAGCCAGGTCCCAGGCGGCCTGCCTCACCTGGCAAGGTGGGAAAGGCAGCGCGCTGGGAGCAGGCTGCGGGGCAGGTCCTGGGCCTCCGGAAGCGTCGGGGCGCTCGGGGTGCGCTGTGCCGCCTCTCGCTTGCAGCGAACGACGGAGGCCGGGGAGAGCGCGGTGCCTCCACCTTCCACTCCAGCTGCTCGGGCCCTGCCCAGCGCGGCCTGCACCCCGGGATCGCCGCTGCGAGCAGGCCGGCGGCGCGCGCACAACCCGAACACGCACAGGACACCCGCGCCACACACACTCCACGCGCCGCGGCAGGCACGCGGCGCGCACTCGATCCCGCGCCACAGACGCCAAACGCGGGCCGGGTTCGCACCAAGAGGGGTCAGAGGTCACGGGGCTCCGGGGAGACCGAGGCCAAGGGCGCCCCGCGGAGCGGCCCGAGCCGACGGCGGAGCCCGCAGGCGCCTGGCGGAACGCGGGAGCTGCTTTTCCCCCGGAGGGCGCGCGGCCTACGGCTGCGGGGGCCGCTGCGGGCCGAGCCGGCGGTCACAGCCAGGAGAGCAGCGGAGCTTCTTCGGAGACCGCGGCGAGTCCCGCGCCCACCCGGCTCCCGCTGGAGCGCTCAGCTCCGCGAGCTGCCAGGCCCGGCCGGGCAAGGGCCTGGTGGTGGCGCGGCGGTTTCGGGCGCAGCGGCCGGGGCGCCCCGTCGCCGGGTGGGCAGGCGGCCTGCGGAGGAGGGGCTGCAGGAGCTGGAGGCGCCGATCCCGCTCCGCGCGGCGCTCGCCACTTCGCTGCAGCCGGGCCGCGGCCGAGCCTCGGGAGCCGCGCTCGCCCGGCCGCGGCGCCGCCAGCCCCCACCTGCCCGCCTCGGCGGACGCAGCCCCCAGCCCGCGGGCCTCCCGCGGACGGCCACGGCGGCTGGGGCGCGGAGGGCGCGCGGGCTGCCCGGAGGGCGCGGCGGCGCGGGCGGCCGGGCGACACGCGGGCCGCGCGGCGAGCACCAGCCGGCGGAGGGCCCAGCGCGCGGGGCCCCGGGCTCGGCCCAGGACGGAGCGAAAGAGAAAGTAAGACCCGCGGCCGGCAGCGTCGCCCGGGCAGCCGCGTCCTCGCCGGGCCGCGAGGCTGTGCCAGGCGGGCGGGAGCGCGGGGCTCCGCGCGGGGACTCTCCCCGCGGCCCGCGCGGATGCCGGCCGGAGGCACCGCGCGGCGCCTGCCACCACGCGGGGCACCCCCTCGGGCAGCGCGGGTCCCAGCTGGGCGGCGGCGGCGGCGGCGGCGCTCCCGTCCGCCGCCCTGGTCTTCGCGGCCGCCGAGCCGGTGGGCGCCGGCCCGCGCCCCCTCCTCCGCCCCCTCCCCGGCCGGGGTCTCCCTCCTCCGCGCCCGGCTGGCGGACACCAAAGGCGGTGCTCTAGCGCCCACTATTTCAAAAGCCCGGAATATGACTTGGCCGGGGCTGGGAGCCGCTCGCAGAGCGAGCGCCAGAGCGAGAGCGAAGAGGGAAAAGTTGCTCTCCCCTCGCCTCAACTTTTCGCTAACTTTCGCTTTTCGCTCCCCTCCACCCCCGGCCCTCCCCCTCCGCCCCCCTCGCCGGCCCCCACCGCGCGCCTCGGGTTCCCGGGCCCGAGCGCCCGGCACGAGGGGGGGTGGGGGAGGGGGCTCGGCGGGGAGGGGGCCGGCGCCTTCGGGGAGCGCGCGGCCCGGGCGCCCCGAGCCTCCGCGCCGAGCCCGGCCGCCCCGGCGCGCCAGAGGCGGAGCAGCCCCCGGGCCGCGCGGCCGAGCCGGGGGCCGCGCCCCGACGCGCACCCCTGGCCCCGGGCGCCTGGCGGCGCGGCGCGGCCGAGCGCGGGCACTTACTTTTGGCTAGCTTCCTCGCCCGCGCCTTGGAGCGCATGTTGCCGGCTCGCGGAATCTCTCTCCTCCTCCTCCAGTCCAGGAGCGGCTACACACTATCTTCATCTCTCCAGTATTGTCAGTTTGGACACCTTCGCACATGCGCACAGAGCACTCAATCTGACACCCCTCGCCGGGGCCAAAAAAACTTTGCAATGTATTCATCATCTTCATCGTCGCGCCGCCGCCGCCGCCGCCGCCGCCTCGGCGCGGGAGTGGGGGGCTCCGCTCGGCCGGCCGGGTGCTCGCCGCTCTTCCCGCTGCCCCCGCCCCCCCTCCGGCGCGGTTCGGGCTGGCCCTTTAAGAGCGGAGCCCGAGCTGGGCGCTCCCGCCCGGGGCCCGCACCCCGGACCCTTTAAAAGGACCCAGGCGGCCCGGCGGCGAGGTGACGCGGCCCCCACCGCGCCCTGCGTCGCGCCCGCCCCGCCGGGGCCGCGGATGGGCCGGCGGCCGCGCCTTCGCACGCGCCCCGCCCGGGTCTCGGGGCCCGCGCGCCGCTCGCCGGGACGCGGGTCCGGGCCGCCCCAGCCCCGTTCACGGCATTTGGCTCCCAGTCGCAAGCTTCGCGCCCACAGTCGCCCCAGCCCGCGCGGCTCCCAAACTCTCGCCCCGGCCCCGGCCCCCGCGAGCCCCCGCCCCGCCGCTGCGCGCCGGAACCCGGCTCCTCCGAAGCCCCCGCCGGGTCCCGCCGCCCCCTCCCCTTCGCCCCCACCCAACGGCGGCCGCTTCGGGCTTCGCGGCTCAAAAACAACAGCGGAGGCACCGCCAGCTCCGCGCTCCGCCGCTGCCCCGGCCGCGGGCGGCCCTCGGACCCGCCGCCCTGGGGCCGCCGCGGGACCGCCGCGGGCAGCGCGCTCCGCAGGCACCGGGGGCGGCGCGGGGGAGGACGTCCGCACGCCGGGCGTCCTGGGCCCTGCGTCCCGCGGCGCCCCGCACCTCTCCGCCCCGGGGGCGGGCCCACGCGCTCCTGCCTCCGCGCCCCCCTCGGCCGCACCGGCGGCCCCCAGGTGAGTACCTGGGTGTTCGATAGCCCGAGCTGGGCCACCTGCGGGGCCGCGGGCTCTGGGGACACTCCCCCCCGCCAGCCTCTCCCGGCCCAGGTGCGTCGCGGGCGGGAGGCCGGCGGCGCAGGTGGAGAGCGCGGACGGGAGCGGACCGGGCGCTACGCCGGCCGCCCTGGAACGCGGAGGCGCGCTGAGGGGCCGCACTGGGCCCCGGCGCGGGGGCCTGGTGGAGTGAGAACGGATTCCTCCTCAGAGCGTGGCTGGGATTCGAGGACGAATTGGAAGCAAACGGAGGCGCTGCGCCCCCCACCCCCACGCTTCCCGCGCCCCTCCAGGGGCGTCCAGGGGCGTCCAGGTCCTGCGGTCAGTGGGACTTGGAGCTGCCGCAGAGCCGGCGCAGGGGTCGGGCCCGCGGTGCCGGCTTCTCGCCGCCCCGGGGTGGTCTCCGGGCCCCGAAGCCCCCTTTGTTATGCAATGAGAGCAGACCTGCACTCAGAACCCACAGGGGCTGAGAAGGAGGCCCTAGAACGCCCGGCCACGGCACCCCGGTACCGGGGCCGTAGGGCCCAAACTTCGGCGAGGGGAAGCCCTCAGAGCGGGCTCGGAGGAGCGCGCCGTGAGGCCCAGGGCCTTCCCACGCGCAGTCCCGAGCGGCTCCCCTGCGTGGATTCGGACCCCAGTGTGGCTTCCACACCTCCGGGCGCCTGCCCCCCACTGACTGCTGCTGCCCGAAAGGAGGAAGTGCCGCTGGCTGCCGGTCCAAGGTAAGTGTCTCCGGAAGCCAGCAGCGGCCCAGGCCCCTCTCCGTGGCGCCAGGTGGCTCACGCGCCCCAAACCCACTCTTTCCCCTTGGGCTGGGCCGCAGCTCGGCCCCTGGCAAGATGGATCTCTCCGCAGCGAAACGCCAGATTAGTCCTCAGGGCACCCCTGCCGCCCCCCGCCGGGGAGGGGGGTGGAGCCCAAGAACACGAAAACCGTCCCGCATGACACCCACCCAAGGGCAGCGGCTGCTGGCCAGAGAGGACTCAAGGTCATCCCAATCTACCTCTGGCCCCAAGGGTCTCCCAGGGCACGTGGACAGAGGGTCCTTTCTCTGCCCCCTCCCCAGCCCTGCACTGGCCTCCGCTTCCCCTGCACGGAGGCAGCCAGCAGGCCCCAAGGTTAGGAACGCTGGGCCCCAGCGGGCCTGGGCCCGCTGCCTACCCCCTCCCTGGGCTGGGAGGCGGTTCTCCGAGTCCTGGCGGGCTGGGCCAGGTCAGCCATCCCTGGGGCTGCTCCCTCACCAGGGGCTGGGGAAGGAGGGCGGGAGGCCTGAGAAGGCGGCCAGGGCTGCTGGGGGCGGGGGCGGGCGGAGGCCGGTGGAAGGGCTGGGGTCGGTGCCCACCAGGAGCCAGCTGAGCCGCAGGACCTCCAGGTGCGGAGGGGCCGTCTTCCTGACTCAGGACAGCGGCCCGCCCAGGCAGGCTGTCCCCAAGGCCATGGCCCCGGCCAGGCCCTGCCCCCGCGTGGCCAGACTTAGAAGTGGAGATCGCTTGGGCCCGGAGTCCCTGCGAGAGCAGGAAGACACCACCGCTCCCCAGCCCCAGTGTGGGGTCCTCACGCCCCCTGCCCAGCCGACTCCTGGGCTGGGGGGGGGGGAGCACAGACAGCACACAGAGGCGCCAGGGAAGAGGGACGACGGCGAAAGGGCTGAGGGCAGTTTCCAGCTGCCCTGCGCTCTGGGGGCCTTTGGGGCTGATGCGGGGCCTGCGGGACCCCAGCTCGGCGGTGGGGGCGTCGCCCGCGGGCAGCCAGTTTCCGCCAGAGCTGCGAGCGAGCGGCCATGCTCACTGCCGGCTGTGGGGCGGCCAGGCGGGAGTGGTCTCGCCCCGATGTCTGGCCTCGGTGCTGTGCACGCCACATTTCCAGCCGCTAGACACCCGCGGGCAGCGCGGTTCCTCTGGGAAGAAGCTGGCCCTGCAGCTCGCGCTCCAGCCTCCTGACAGTTTGCATGGAGGGTCCCAGGCCTGCGCACACACCCAGGCCCGAGGGTCCCCTCGACGGGTCGGCCCTGTACCCGTGTCCACTGGTGGAAGCCGGGTCCATGTGCCGGTGTGGGAGTGAGGGGTCAGAGCTGGCCCCATTGCCCCTCCCAGGTCCCCAGGCCCCAGGGTGCCTTGCTGCACGGACCCCTCTTGGTGCCCCAGCGCTGGCTGAACCTGGGCACCGTCTTTTCCCGCCCCGGCCCCAGCCCCCGTGGGATTCCCGGTGTGCTTCGGCTCAGCCTCCGGTTGCTGTCAGGGAGAAGCCGGGTAGCGGAGAGGATGAAAGCAGAGCTCGCGGCCTCTTCTGGGAGCTCCAGAGCTGCCCCACCCCCAACACGTGGGCCACTGCGGGGACGCTGCCCGGATTGGGCATCCTGGGCTGGACACGGCAGGGGCCCCTGGGGAAAGGGCGCATGGCACCTGGAGGTGGCCTGTTCCGGCCCAACACCTGGCACTGGTCCTCCCCTGCATCTGGAACCAACTGGGGGTGGGGCAAGGAGATGCAAAGCTCTGTGCCTCCCCCAGCAGGCCTCCTAGATGGCGACAAGCAGGCGCTTCCGTGGGCACCCAGCCTTGGTCAGGAGCCCTGCCCCCCTCTGGGATCCACGTTCCAGGCCCCCCCCCCCCCCGGGCACCCTTCTCTCCCTGGCCCCGCCCCGGGAGTCTGATGCAGGGACTTCCAGGCTGTCCTGCCCTGCCCTGCCGGGTCCCGGGCGGGTCCCCCCAGCTAAGAAGTCCCTGGAATGTGAACAAACGGCGGACCCTGCTGGGAACCCAGGGTGCCCGGTGCGGGGGGCGCCGTGGCCAGGGCACCCGGCTGCTTGCGGGTGCGGGGTTTTGCGTCCTGGAGTTCCTGCCAGGTGAGCGGCGTTCCACCCGTCCAGTCTGGGTGCGCGCTCTGCGGGAAGCCGAACGGGGAATGCTTTTTTGTTTTTGCTTTGTTTTGAAGAGATGGACAGCGAGAACCTGATGGACACCGCGGCGCTCGCCACCCGCGTCCCGGACCCGGGCCGGCCCCCTGGGAAGGTGCCCAAGCTGCGCGGCCCCTCCACCGCGCGCCGCCGGCCTTGCGCGGACTCGAATTCCCACGCTCTGCCTCGCGGTCCCAGCACCGATCAAATCCCGCCAACGAATCCCGGCGTCTGGGTGGCGCGGCGTCTGCGCTGGAGCCACCGCGCGCGGCCCGAGCCCCGCGCCTGTGCAGCTGCGGGGTCCCGGCCCGCCGTCCGGCACCGCGGGGTCGCGCACCTGCACGCGTCCGGCGCCGCTTCGCTCCCCGCGGCGCCCACGACCTGTGGAAGCTGCGGGCGCGGGCAGGGGCCTGGCAGCCACGAAGTCCGCGGCCGCGCGGTTTCCCCACACTGCCGCCGCGCCACGGAGTCGCTGGGCAGCAGGGCGGCCCCGCAGCCCCTGACGCCCAGGTCCCGGCCGCCCCGCAGCACCGGAGCGCGGTGCCCTGTTTGCTGCCGGACTCTCGCCTCGTCCCGCATCTTCCGCTGTACGCGTCGCGGTGCCGCGGGCGGAGCGCCCCGCAGGTGCAGCGCAGCGCTGGGCTGGGGATGAGGGGGTCCCGCCTCCACGCTGTCCCCACCCGGGCCTCTCGGCGAGGTTCCGGGCGCTCGGGTCACACGGACCGCAAGGGAGGCGGCGACCCCCGCCCCTCCCCGCCTTTCCACCCTCCGCCGCCCGGCTGGGTGGGGACCGGGGAGGGTCCGGCTTCGGCGGGGGAGGGTCTCTGGGGCTCCTGCGGGGCTCGGGGCTTTCGCCCGACCTCTCCCGCGGCAGGAATCCCGCAGAGGGGAGAGAGCTGCGGAGGCGACAGGCCCCGCCCCACGCGGAGCTCCGGACGTCTCGGACCTCCCGGCGGGCGCAAGTTGGGGCACGACCTTGGGAGGTGGGGCTTGGGGAGGGTCAGCTACAAGCCACGCCCCTGGGCGGAGGCGGCAGGGCCGGAGGGGGCGAGGCCTGAGCAAACCAGGCCAGGCTGAGGGGGAGGGGCCGCGGTGGCCGGGGGTCCTAGACGCCCCCTCCGCCGCTGCACTCCGCTCCCTGAGCCAGCAAGGAAGGGCAGAGACCAGGACGCCAGGGCAGGGAAAGCAGACCAGTGCTGCCGAGCGCCCGAGGGTGCCCGAATGGGGGCGGGGGCCTCCGCGGGCAGGGTCGGCTCCGTCCCCGAGCCCCGCGGCTGGCACAGCGCCTGGGACTGATGACCACCGTGAAGGAACCCGGCAAAGGCGGCGCCCTCCCCCGTGACATCCACAGGATTAGGATGGGGGTGGGGGTACCGCACCAGGACCCCAGTCTCCCGCTGTGAGGTCAGGCCGCACACCCCGCAGTGTTGGGGGGGGGGTGTCTTGGCCTGGCCCTGCCTGGTGCTCCCTCTGGACCTTGGCCTGGCCAGTGAGAGTGGTCAGTGTCCAGGGCCGGTTGGCTCCTGGAACAGAGAACCCCTGGGGGCCTGGGGGCGTCTGCCCCCCGCCCCTGGGGTTTCCCAAGGCCGGGACTGTGCGAGTGCTCAGGGGATGAATTAGGAAGAAATGATGGCTTCCGCCCTGGGGAGGGGGAGAGGAGGGTGCCCTGCGGGTGCCGGGGTGGAGGCAGGGTCTCCTTCACCCCCCCTGCGGTCGGCGAGGGAACTCAGCAGTCGGCCCCTAGGGCGGCTCAGCAGGGAGCAGGGGTGGCGAAGAGGCACAGAGCGCCCTCAGACAGCAGCGTGGTCTGTCGGCGGAGGCCTGGGCCTGGGCCCGTGCTGGCCGCCCTCCCCCGGGGGGGGGGGCGTCGTGCTGCCCTGAGACCCTCACAGCCGTCCTGAGCAGTGGCCACCCTACAGGTGCCAGCGACCTGGGGGAGGACCTGTCGGGGCGGCAGAGTGGGACTCCCTGTCCACACGGCCCCTCGCCCAGGCGACTTCACCCTGCCGGGATGGCCCCCTCCAGGGGTCTCTGCCTGGGACCCTCCCTAGGGCTCATGCTGGGTGAGCGTGTGAGTTCTGGAAGGTTCTCCCTGCACTGCTGACAGGGGCCAGGTCCTTTGTTTCCTGGGCCCACCTCTCCCTGGGGAGCCGAGTGTCCCCCTCCCTTCTGACACCTGTCTCAGGGCGGCCCGGCGGGACCGGGCTGTGGCTGCCCAGGGCTCGCACACCCTTCCAAGCCGTGCTCAGCGTCCAGGCTTGTCCTGAGCTGTTTCCAGGCATGAAATGTGTCACTGAGAAACACAGCCATCAACGAGGTGTGCACGCGACCCGGGGCACATGGGGCTCGGCTCCGTGAACACGAGCGAGCGAGCCGGGTGCCCCCTGCGCGGTCCGTTCTGCGCGGAAGGTGCCGGAAGGGCCAGCGCCCGCCCCGCGGCGTTGCTCGGTAGTCGCCCCGGTTTCGCCCCCTTCATCCTTACAGCTGAGCTGCGTCTCATCGCCCGGCTCGCGCTAAGAAGGAAACACTATCGCTTCAACAGAGCCATTGAAACGCCGCGTCCTGTGTGGATTTCTTAACGTAAATAAATCACGGGAGCCGAGACTGATGTTCTCGGAATGAGGTCATCCAGTGGGGCTCCTTCCCGGCCAGGCTGCGCCAGTGACTTCCCTGTGGCGCGTGCGCGCTTCTTGCCCGCGGGAGAAGTCCGCGGTGGCCTGGCGGCTGCTGTCCCTGCCCTGCATGGCCAAGGGTCAGCCCAGCTGAGCAGGTCCAGGAGGCAGAGGGGGTGCGGCGGCCCCGGAGCTGCAGGCAAGTGCTCCGGGGAGCACGGAGCTCCCGGCAGGGGCCACGCGTGCAGCATTGCACGCAGCTCTGACACACGCATCCACGGGGTGAGCCTGGAAGACGTCACGCTCGGTCCCCACGAGAGCTACAAGCCGTGTGCATGGCGTGCGGGGGCAGAGCCACAGGGAAGAGACGAGACCAGCGGCTGCCGGGCTGAGGCCGGGGAAAGCGGGGGCTGCCTGGGCTGCAGCCGGAGGGTGGCCAGGCCGCCAGCACAGGGAGGCGTTCGCCGACACTGTGTGGGCTCTGTGGAGGCAAAGGTGTTAAAGTCGCTACCATTCGTCACATGGACGGTTTTATGCTCATCTTTAGCGTGCTTCTGACGTCTTTGAAATCCGTGTACAGGTAAGAGAGTACCGGGTCGGCATCATGGCACAAAGGGCCGAGCCGCTGCCTATGGCACCGGCATCCCAGGCTGGTGCCAGTTTGGAGTCCCGGCTGCTCCACTTCCAATCCAGCTCCCTGCTTTCCTTGGGAAGGCAGTGGAAGGTGACCCAAGTCCTTGGGCTCCTGCCGCGGTGTGGGAGACCCGGGCGGGTTCTTGGCTCCCGGCTTCAGCCTGGCCCAGCCGTGACCTCTGCAGCCATGTGGGGCGTGAACCGGCGATGGAAGTTCTCCTTCCTCTCTGTCTCTCTCTCTCTACCTCTGCTTTTCCAATAAACAAATATTCTTTATGAGTGAAATGAAATGCAGAGAAGTGAGTTGCTGAAACATCTTTTAAGAGGTAAAGGAGTGCGTGGAACACGGGCCGCGTCCCGAGGCGGAGCCTGGCGGGCAGCCCTGGTGGCTTGGGCTGAGCTCCTGGCTCCTGGCTGCAGGCATCTGGGAGTGAACCAGCAGCCGGGATCCCTGCCTGTGTCTCCGCCCCTCGCGTGGGAGGACCGGGAAGGAAGGGAGGGGGAGGGAGGGAATGGAGAGGGAGGGGAGCGGCGCAGGGCTCGCTGAGCGGGAAGCTGGCGCCCGCCCCAGGTGGGGGACCTCCCTTCAGAGCCGAGAGCCCCCTCCCGCATCTGCGTCTCCTCCCCGCCAGCCCAGAGGGCGCCACTGCGATTCCCTTCCCCCAGTGAGAGTCAGCTGCAGGTGCTTGGTCACGTGGCGGGGGGACCCTGCCGGCCACGGGTGGTGAGTGGGGTGTGGGGTGTCCACGCTGTGGGCGTTGGCCACGAGAGGGAGGAAGCACGGGCACGAGCTGCGGCACGGAGGAGCCCTAGAAACGTGATATTGAGCGACAGCAGTCATGTGTGCCACACGTGCCACACACGCCACACACCGTGTGATGCCGCTTACGGGGAAGGGCAGGCCCACAGAGACAGGGCATAGACGGGCAGCTGCCCAGCTGTGAGAGGACAGGCAGTGGCCACCCGGGCAGGGGAGGCTGTGTGCACAGGACTTGGGCCAGAGTCCACCACCAGCCCCCGGCACCCCCAGGACACCGTCAGCTGGGAGCTTGTGGTGGGAAGACCGGGCTAACCGAGGGTGGGAGCCGAGCAGGTGCCACGTGAGTCTCTCGTATATTTCAGTGACACACATTCATGGCATGTCTGCCTGGGCCTGGCACAGCCACCGGCTGCCGCAGGGACCAAAGCCATCAAAAGCCAAGCCTGCTCGTGAGAGCCTCGGCCGGACACAGTGGACGAATGGTGGCTGCAGAAATGCAGCCGGCCCCACACCTGTGGACACAACAGCCATGGATAGAAACCAAGAAGGAGCCGTGTGTCTAAACGTGTGGGCCTGCTCTCGCGGCGTCAGTCCCCGGGTGGCCTCTCACGTGGCCGTGCCGCGTGTTGTGAACACTGGGGGATGCGCACGGACCGGCGCGAATCCCCTGCCACGTTTTCCATGATTTGCATGGGACTTGGGCATCCAGAAGTCTCCATATCACGTGGGCCCCCACAGGCCGGGACTGACGCCGTCCTCCTACGTCCAGCTCCGTGGCCACCCGGCTTCCTGTCTCTGGCTGGCTTCGTGTCTCGGTGGGTTAAGCTGCGGCTTTTGAAGCCAGAGTCCGTCACGGAGCCCGGCTGAGTGCCGGCTGCTCTGCTTCAGCCCCAGCTCCCCCCAGTGCACCGGGAAGACAGGGGAGGACGAGCCGAGTCCCAGAGCCCCTCCTGCCCCTGTGGGAGACCTGGATGGAGCTCCTGGCTCCTGGCTTCCGCCTGGCCCAGCCCTGGCCGTCACCGTCAGTCTTACCGCAGATGGACCGTCTCTCTCTCCCTCTGTTGCTCTGCCTCTCACATAAATAAATACATAACTTTTTTGTTGTTTTGAAAACAGAGGCTCAATGAGTTTCCTGTGCCTTTCCCCACCTTGGCAAGGCTGGGGGTCTCTCAGCCCCACCCCCTGCAGGTGCCTGGGTGCACCTGCCCCTTCCTCCCCCGTCCCTGCACAGGTTCTCTCTTCTCCAGGGTGAGGTGTGAGGACTCTGCACTCCCCCCGTGCACAGGGGCCTGCACGTCCCAGCCTTCTCCCGACCCCGGCACAGCTGGCTCTGCGCCCAGCTTCCCTGCCTGTGGGGGTGAACTGGAGGGGCCCTGTGGGACGCAGGCCTTGCTCCCCACCTAGAGGGGCCACCATCTGTCACCTGCACTTCTTATCATGAACGCTTCCTGGCTGGTCCTCCCACACACAGCCCTTAGGTGTCACCCAGAGCCTGGGCTTCTGTGCTGTCTGGTATCAGTGCTTGCTCGGCTCATAAGGGCGCCAGATGGCTGGGGGTGGGTGGGCGGGTGTGGGGGGTGGATGGATGGATGATCAGTGGGTGGGGGGTGGATGAGGGTGGGGTGGGGGGCAGAGCTCTGTGGGCTGAGCTCCTGGTGAAACTGAGGCCTGGTGAGCAGGTGGGCTGTGCTCCCGGCCACAGTGCACACTGGCCAGCACTGGCCCGGGCCTCCAGGTCTGTGTGGCCTGTCCAGCTGCCTGCATGCTGTATCCCAAGCAGGCTGAGGGGCAGGTGCAGCCACAGCTGCCGCCGGCCCACGGCTCTTTCTTGCCTCCGTTCACCTCACCTGGGGGAGCACCAGTCCAAGTGTCACCGCCCGGCTGTGGGACCCAGGGCAGGGCCCGGGAAGGGAAGGCTGCCCAGCTCCCAGCATTGTTGCAGCGACGTCTGTGCCCCGAAGTGGCCCTGGAGGTCCCCAGGGAACCTGAAGGGCCCGGCCCAGGCCCCGTCGCCCGCAGCATCGCACGAGCTCCTGCAGCCCCCGCCCCGAGAGTCAGCCCCGCCGAGCGCCTTCCCGCATAGGGGTGCGCTGGGCTCCCACACAGGGGAGGTCGGGGACCATCCAGGGAGGGTGGGAGGCCCTGGGAGCTGGGGAGCTGGGTCTCCCTTGTCCTGCACGAACGGCCACGGCTTCCGTGTGACCTCTGTGCCAGAGCCGGCTCTCCCCAGCCGCACGGTGGCAAATTCTCCCTCGGGTGGCCCTGGTTGAGCTACTGCCAACCTACGGAGGACGAGCCTGCCACACCCTTTCCTGGCCCCCCTGAGGCTCAGGGCCAGGCTCCGGGGGACTCCGAGGTGTGGCCTGGGGGGTCCTGCCTGTGGCTTCCGCCTGGGGGGGCGCCCTGCCCCCAGTGTCAGGAGACCCCGTGACCCTCTGTGGCACCTGTGGGGTGGCGCCGAGCCCACGGTGAATGAACAGCTGCCCCTCGAGCCAGGGTTTTTATGGGTTTGCCTTAAAGATTTTATTCCAGAAAAAACCAAAAGCAATTAATTCAAATTACAGAGTAGTCATTTGCAATAATATTTGCTTTAAATATATGTATTTTTTAAATCCCCTCAGCTGTGGGCATCGGGTGAGTTCGAGGTGAAGGACACCTTGAAATAATTACATTTTTTGCTCGTTTTATGTTGTGAAAACGGCTTGGTCGATTTGGGAAGAACTGTAAAACGCTCAGCCGACTCCCTTGTAAAGCGGCCCTGCTTTTCCTGCCGTGCGCGCGGCGCAGCCACCCTGGGATCCTTGCCCTCCTGCCCCAGAAGCGGATTTCTTCCAGAAGCTTCGCCAGGCACTGGTGCAGCCGCGGCTCAGCCCGGCCCAGGCGGGCAGCGGGTGCACCGCCCCTCCACGAGGCAGCCCTCCCAGGGGGTGGCGCTGGTTGACCAGGAGCCTAGGACGAGGTCTGTGCACGGTGGAGTCCGGGTCCCACGGCGTGTGGGTGGGGGGAGGGAGGGGAGCCCAGGTGACCGCTTGTCTCGGTCGTGGTCTGGGACCTTGTCCACCAGAACCAGTGCAGCACAGCCTGGAATGGGAGCGGTCAGTGCGTGTGCAGCATCGTCGGCGCGCTGTGCCACGCTGGCTCAGGACACCAGCCACAGCCACAGCCACGGAGCCCCCAGCCAGCGCCCTCCCCCGCCCCTCCCGCCAGCTGACGCTGTGGCCGCCTCATGTGCCTTGCGCCGTCTCCAGAAACAAACACCTGGACCTCAGCCGCGTCCCTCACACCGCAGTTCTTGTTCACAATTTGCACTTTTGCTTTGCCCAGTTTGAAAAACCTTTGCCTAAGCCAAGCTTTTAACCAATTTTCTCAAAAAGTTTTACAGTTTTGGTTCTTTTATATGTATATTTCAGCTTATGTGAATGACAGAGAGACAGAGACAATCTTTTAAAATAGTTATTTATTTTGAAAGTCAGAGTTAGAGAGAGAGAGAGGCAGAGACAGAGAGAGAGAGAGAGAGGCAGAGAGAGGGAGAGGCAGAGAGAGGGAGAGAGAGAGAGAGAGGCAGAGAGAGGGAGAGGCAGAGACAGAGAGAGAGAGAGGCAGAGAGAGGGAGGCAGGGAGAGGCAGAGACAGAGAGAGAGAGAGAGAGGCAGAGAGAGGGAGAGGCAGAGAGAGGGAGAGAGAGGCAGAGAGAGGGAGGCAGAGAGAGGGAGAGAGAGACAGAGAGGCAGAGAGAGGGAGAGGCAGAGACAGAGAGGGAGAGGCAGAGAGAGAGAGAGAGAGAGGGAGGCAGAGAGAGGGAGCTCTTTTTCCTTGTACTGGTTCACAGGTGGCCGCAGTGGCCGGGCTGGGCCAGGCTGAAGCCAGCAGCCAGGAGCTTCTCTGGGTCTCCCACACGGGTGCAGGGGCCCAGGGACTCGGGCGTCTTCCACTGCTGTCCCAGGCCACAGCAGAGCTGGATCAGAAGTGGAGCAGCCGGGATTCAAACTGGGACCCACACAGGATCCGGTTCTTGCACACAACAGCTTAACCCTCCACGCTACAATGCTGGCCTGAGACGGAGAAATCTTACACCCACTGGTCACTCCTGCACTGGTGAGGGCTGGGCCAGGTAGAAGCCGAGAGCCTGGAACTCAGTCGGGTCTCCCACGTGGGTGCGGGGACCCAGGACTTGAGCCGTCACCCGCTGCCCCGGGTGTGCCGCAGCAGGAGGGTGGACTGGAAGCAGAGGAGCCAGGAGTAAACTGGGCGCTGTGGTACGGGACGCGGGCGCCCCAGATGGTGAAGGAACCTGTGCACCCCCTTCTATTCTCACACTTCTCTCTAGGACCTGGGGCGGTTTTAGACGGTGTAAGGGCTAAAGATCATTTCTTTGCATAGAAATGTCCAGTTGTTCCGGCACGGTTGGCTGGAAAGTACGGTTTTCCCACTGAGTCGCCGTGGCCCCATCACGTGTGGTCCTGCGGTGGACGGTGCGCCGCGGGTCTGGGCTGGCGTCACTGCGCGCTGCCCAGAGAGTCCACAGCTGTCTGAGATGCGCAGGCTCCCAACCCCGGGCTTCTTTTTCCAAATTGTGCAGCCCTTGGATTTTCCACAAGAAAATTGACACGGGCTTTTCGATTCCCGCGGAAAGCATCGTGGGACGTCTCCGAGGGTGTTCATCGCGTCCGTGGTCAGCGTGGGAGAACTGACCCCTGTCAAGGCCGGGTGTTCCCGCCGTGAGTGAGGGGCACCTGCGTTGAGTTTGGTCTTTTCCAGTCTGTCTCCGCCGTGCACAGGACGAGCCCTACACGTGTTCCCTTATTAAATTGGTGTCCGGTAGGTCCTATTTTTATTCTATTGTAAATATTTAAGCATTTTGACTCCCAGGTGCTCACTTACGCACGGTGAGTGGAAATCCCACCTGTTTCGGGGCTTCCTGTTCTGGTGGTGTCGAGCCGCCTCCACTTCCCCTTTCTGTACTTTCCTTTGAATTTTCTTTTCTTTTTCTTTTCTGACAGGCAGAGTGGACAGTGAGACAGAGAGAAAGGTCTTCCTTTGCCGTTGGTTCACCCTCCAATGGCTGCTGCGGCCGGCGCACCGCACTGATCCGATGGCAGGAGCCAGGGCTTCTCCTGGTCTCCCATGGGGTGCAGGGCCCAAGCACCTGGGCCATCCTCCACTGCACTCCCGGGCCACAGCAGAGAGCTGGCCTGGAAGAGGGGCAACCGGGACAGAATCCGGCGCCCCGACTGGGACTAGAACCCTGTGTGCCTGCGCCACAGGCAGAGGATTAGCCTAGTGAGCCGCGGCGCCGGCCCCTTTGACTTTTCTACACGAGTTATCTGCTCAGACGTCTGCAGAGGGAGCTCTCCAGAAACTCCCCCGGGGGCCGGCGTTATGGCGACACCGGCTGTGACGCGGGCACCCCAGGTGGGCACCGGTTTGTGTCCCGTCCGCTCCACTTCTAATCCACGCGCCGCACGCGAGACCTGAGTGAGGCTCCAGCTTCTGCCTGGCCCAGCCCTGGCCGCTGCGGCCCCTGGGGAGTTGTGGGAGATTCTCTCTCTCCAGTGAAGAGATAATAACGAGAAGACATTCACGCCTTTATCTTAGCTTTCCGGGTCACGTACTGGCACAGAGCCGCCCACGGCGTGTTCATCGCCGCTCGATCGCCCGCAGCCGAGCCGTGAATCGCCTCTCCCTCCGCCTCTCCCTCCGGCGTCCGCCCTCCGGGCCGCCCGGGGCTCCGCCAGTGCAGCCCTCCACAGCCGCTTTGTGTTGGCTGATTTTCTCTGTTCTCCTTTTCTGCTTGCTTTGTACTTATCTTCGTTAATTTCTTCTGCCTACTTTAGGTTTTTCCTCTTTTTATAGTTCTTTTAAAATTGGCACTTTTTCTTCTCATCACTGTTTACCTCACGCTGCAGATTTCGACGCGGTGCGCGCCCCGCGTTATCGGGACAGCGCTGTCTCTGACGCTTTCTGTGACTGGCTGTGGTCCAAGAACGACGGAGAGTGTGTGGCTGCTTCTGGAGAGTGGGGTTCCCAGGACGACTCTCCCGGTTCCTGGTGTCGTCCCTGCGGTCAGGCACCGTGCCCTGCACCGTCTACACCTTCCTCTCCCTGGTTCAGAGTGTGACGACTCCACGGACACATGTGCGGCCGTCAGGTCGCGCGCGTTCAGGGCGCTGTGGTCCCTGGAGGAGCTGCCCCGCGTATCTTCGGGAAACGGCGTTCAGCCTCCGCAGGGACACTGCTCACCTGGAATCAACTCACCGACGCTAACTTAGCAGCTCGGTTCTTTGGTGATTACAGGGTTTATCTTCTCCCTGCTCTTACTTTTAACCTGCGCTTTTGTACTTAGAGAGAATTAATCATAAACAGCAGAGAGTTGGTCTTGATCTTTAAAATCAGATCCGACAGTTGTAATCAGCATTGCTGGCCACTACTCTTTTTATATACATATATTTATTTGAAAGTAAGAGTTACACAGAGAGAGGAGAGGCAGAGAGAGAGAGAGAGAGAGAGATCCCACCTGCTGGCTCACTCCCCAATTGGCCGCAACGGCCAGAGCTGCGCTGGTCCAAAGCCAGGAGCCAGGATCCTCTTCCGGGTCTCCCACGCAGGTGCAGGGGCCCAGGGACTTGGGCCACCTTCCTCTGCTTTCCCAGGCCACCGCAGAGAGCTGGGTGGGAAGTGGAGCAGCCGGGACTCGAACCAGCGCCCACATGGGAGGCCGGCACTGCCGGTGGCGGCTTTACCTGCTGTGCCACAGCACCGACACCAGTAACAGACGAATCCAAACGGTGAATGTGGGTGTCCGTGCGTGTGCACCGCAAACTCCCTTCAACTCCTGTAGACATCTGAGCCTTCCAGGGACAGCGGGAGCCTGTTCCCCGCCCCGGCGCACGGCGAGACAGAGCAGTAAGTGCCGCTGGCCCCAACGCCGGGGCCGCAGCCGCAGGGCCCGCCGTGGATCTTACGAACAGATAGGAGCGAGCTGCCTGAAGGCCCCGGACACAGGACCGGCGAGGAGACGGGGGCCTCAGCCACCACCTCGTCAGCCGCGTGCGCCCTGCGCGGCAGCGTCACACGGCTCCCGGACTCTGTGCGCCAGAACCGCTTCTCAGGAAGGAAATCCCTGTGCGATCGCCTGGGAAGAGAGACGACGTGGGCCTGTGCGACCTCGCGCTCCACGGGGCCACCTGCACCTGCGCGGCGGGGCGGGGCTCGGCAGCGCCCCCGTGGGACACGACCTGGAAATACGGTGCTGAGTGGGGCGGAGTCCACTGTGCAGGCGAAGAGGGGTCGGATAGGCGAACCCCACAGAGAAGCAGAAAAGCAACACACACACGAGGGTTAGGAGCGAGCCATCAACTCGCGGAGCCGGCAAAGCTCAGAGGCCCTCCTGCGGCGGCCTCCCCGGGCTGCGGGAGCTGCGCCGGGCATTCGCGGGGCCAGCAGCGTCGCCCGCGGGAGGGGCGCGCAGCAGCACGAGGGGAGGGGCGCGGGGACCCCCGGCGCGCAGATGACGCGCAGTCGGCCCAGTCGCCGTCAGAGCTGTCAGCGACGTCGTCTCTGACCCCGACTCCTTCTTGGTTGAGAGACAGAGGGCTCGCGGCCGTCCACTGGTTCCCTCCCCCGATGCCCACACATCCAGGCCAGGGCTGAAGCCAGAAGCCAGGACGCCCCTCCCCCAGGTCGCCCATGGCGGCGGGACCGGCTTCTTGGGCCTCCGCAGCTGCTCCCCGAGGCCAGCGTTGGCAGGAAGCTGGAGCCCTGAGCCGCAGCCGGGCCTTGAACGCGGGCTTCGTGGAGGGCCCGGCCCCGTCTGACCTAACGCACCCACTCCCGCGTTGCCGGGGAAAAATGGCTGAGGCAAAGCTGAGGGCTCACCTACCACGACAGACACCTGTCCCTCCTCAGGGGCACCTGTCAGTCACTCCATCAGCCCCCGCTCCGGGCCTGCACCGCGCGGGCTCTGTGACCCTGTACCAACTGAGCGTTGCCCAAGCAGCGCGAGCCGCAGAGCGCGGACGACGCCAGCATACACACGGGATCACACAGCACACACACGGGATCACACAGCACACACACGGGGTCACGCAGCACACACACGGGGTCACGCAGCACACACACGGGGTCATGCAGTGCACACACGGGATCACACAGCACACACACGGGGTCACACAGCACACACACGGGGTCACGCAGCACACACACGGGGTCATGCAGTGCACACACGGGATCACGCAGCACACACACGGGGTCACACAGCACACACACAGGATCACACAGCACACACACGGGATCACACAGCACACACACGGGATCACACAGCACACTCACGGGGTCATGCAGCACACACACGGGGTCATGCAGTGCACACACGGGATCACACAGCACACACATGGGATCACGCAGCACACGCGGGATCACGCAGCACACGTGAGCCCACCCACAGCCGCAGCGGGGGAGGGCGCTGCCGAAGTCCAGGGAGAAGGAGGTGCGGTTGCTGCGGGCGGCTGGAATCTCGTGGATCTCAGACATCCGCAGCAAAGGAAGCTTTGACTTCCATTTCATGGACGTTTTGAAGAACCCTCGTGCGGGGGCCGGCACTGTGGCTCAGCGAGTTAAAGCCCCGGCCTGCAGTGCCGCATCCCACGTGGGCGCCGGTTCCAGTCCCGGCTGCTCCACTTCCCATCCAGCCCTCTGCTGTGGCCAGGGAGTGCAGTGGAGGATGGCCCAGGTGCTTGGGCCCTGCACCCCATGGGAGACCAGGAGAAGCACCCGGCTCCTGCCATCGGATCAGCGCGGTGCGCCGGCCACAGCGGCCATTTGGGGGGTGAACCAACGGAAGGAAGATCTTTCTCTCTGTCTCTCTCTCGCTGTCTAACTCTGAAACACACACACACAACAACAACAGCAATCATTTAAAAAAAAAGAACCCTCGTGTGGACATACAGCACAGTACACGCAACACACACGCACACGGGACACACGTGCACACGGGACAGTGCACGCAGCAGCACACCCCCAAAAGCACAGGTACATGTGGACACACACACATGCACATCGACATAGCACACACAGCACAATAACACAACATATGTACACACAGCACACATCCATGTAAGATATGTGCACGTGCAGGACACGTGTACATGGGACACAGCACACACAGCACCTGTGCGCATGTCCACACATGCAGTACGCACAGCTCACGCAGCACGTGTGCGCACACGCAACACACACACACCCGGACAGCAGCAGCGGCACCCACCGTGGCCCCAGGACAGAGGCTGCCGAGGGCGGAGCAGGGACCAGGACCAGGCAAAAAGTCATAAAAATAAAACAAAGTGGAGTCGCTGAACTCAGCAATGAGGCCCCTGCACCTAGGACCAGAAGGACTCTGACCCCCGACCCCTGCTCCCACGGGTGGGGGGGGGCGCTGACTGACCCCCGACCCCTGCTCCCCGTGGAGGAGGTTGGGGGAGGGGAGGCTGGGCGGCCCCAGCTTTGGCCCCTGAGTGAGGCCCCCACCCCAGCCAGCGTGGGACATGGGCAGCGGGGGCCTCACTGGGGGGTCTGGGAGGGCACAGTCAGAGCCTCCCCCAGCACCTGGGGGGACCTGGGGCGCGGGGGCTGCAGGGTGCAATGTGCGGCCTGGAGTGGCCGTGAGCCTGGGAGCCGTGTCCGTGACTGTGGCCGTCAGGTGGGCAGCCCCTCATGGCTGCCGTGTGGCAGCAGGGGGCAGGAGGAGCAGCTGTTCCCAGCTGCGGCTCTGCAGGGCGGCGCCGGGCGGCTGGGCCGTGGGAAGGGCCTTCCCTCGGCCCTCAGGGGCTGCACCCGGCTGACCCAGGCGCCGGCTGCCGTGTGCACAAGCCGGGCCACGCAGGGGACAAGGGGAGAGGTGAGGAGCAGCGAGCTGGTCCCCACGGGGCCCCACTACAGGCCAGGTGGGTGGAGCCGGCTCCAGCGGAGTCCAGGGGAGCAGAGCCAAGTCCACCACGTGGGCGTCTCTGCCTCACCCGCAACGGCCTCCCAGCTCGCGTCCACCACCTAGGAGATTCCACGCTGGGGAAACCGAGGCATGCCGTGACCTGGCCGGCTGGCTCCTCTCTGCCGGGGGTAGAGAGAGGAGACTCAGGGGTCTCGGGCGCAAGGGGGTCACCGAGGCGCAGCCCGAGGTAGAGACGCCCAGGCCCCTCGGCCAGGCTGCTGGGCGCGGCTCCCGGCCCACACGCTCCCCTGCAGAGCCTGCCCGGTCTGCGGCGCTGGCCACGCCCACTCTGATGGTCTGGGGGGGGCAGCTGAGGTCTCCTCTTAAGGGAGCGAGAGCAGGACTCAGAGGGTCGGCCCGGCCGCGTCAGGGGCGCTGTCCCCTGGTCCTGGGCGACGGCGGGGCTGCGTCCGAGCTGGCACTGGCGATGCGCAATGCGTCAGCTGCAGCCGCCCCGGCCCCGCGCCCCCATGGCCCACCCAGGCTGCGCTGTGCCGGCACTCTTTTCACCGTCATGACTTAGTGGCAGTGGAACCCACGGCAGTGGAAGGCACCGACCCCCAAAGGCAGGTGCCGGGCTGGCAGCCGATGCAGAGGCCTCGTGTCCAGGGAGGGCCGTGCGCCCCTCAGGAGCGGGGTTCTAACCCCCCCCCCTCCCGCTGAGACTCCCGGCTCGGCAGCCAGCACTGGCACTTGGCGACACTCTTGTCATCAGCCCCTCCCTGACCGGACAGAAAGCCCGGAGGACAGACTCCTGTGCCCCACGGTGTTGTTCTCAGGCGGGGGCGGGGCGGGGGCGGGGGGGCCCCGTGCTGCTGGCCTGCAGAGGACACGGAGCCTGAGCCGGTGGGGGCGGCGCTGCCTGGCTGGCCTTGGATCTGGGCTCCTAAGGGCCCCTCCCCCGCCTCCCACAGGCAGGCAGGTGGGTGAGCGCACGAGTGGCCGTCCCTGGGGATAGGGCCTCCCCCGGGCAGGGCGGGGTACCTGAGAGGAGACCCTGTCCCACGGGGAGGCCCTGACGCCCTTGGGTGAGAAGCCACACAGGGCCCCAGGCCGAGGGGTGTGGGAGACAGTGCACAGCTCGGCTCAAGCAGCCAGGACAGACGCCTGCAGAGCTGAGTAAGGACCAGGGCGGAGCAGGGCTGAGCTGCGGTCACCCAGGCCGCGGTCAGTGGGGGTCAGCGAGGCAGGGAGACAGGGAACCGCTAAGAGGGACCAGGTCAGGTCCAGGGTGCAGGACCCGCGCCCAAACCTGCCTGGCAGGATTCTGGCTAAAGCTGGGCTCGGCCACCAAGGACAGTGGGCCAGGCGGTCATGGGGGGCAACAGCTCACCGTCGGGGCGGCTCCCCTGGAGCCCAGGCTCAGGGCGCGGCCGCTGTGTCCTGCCCTGGCCCCTGCGCCCGGGCTGGGGAGGTGGGGGCGGTTTCATGCCCCTCCCTAAGAGCCTGAACCTCACCTGGTCCCCGCCCCTCCGGGAGCCCGGCCAGCGGCTGGCCCACCATGAGGGCGCGCTGGCTGTGTGTTCCCGTCCCCACTCTGCACTCTGGCGCTGACCCGTCCCCTGGGGAAGGGAGCAGACGCGCGTCCAAGCCCAAGGCTCATCGGAGCACAGGCGGCCCCTTGCCCAGGCCAGGCCAGGTCCACGCGGGGCCAGGCTGAGCTGGACCCAGCCCTGGGACGCGGCGCCCGCTGCTGCCTCCTGCCTGCTCTGGCTGCATCCTGTGGGGCAGCCGCTGGCCCGGCCCAGGCCTGGGGAGGAAGCTGTCACCTCCCTGCCGTGGGGCGAGGGCATGGGTCCCAGGCACCCTCACCCGCACTGGGGCCATTCGCGACTGCCGAGGAGGGGCTCCCGCCAGGCCTGCAGGGGGCGCTGCCTCAGGTCCCCGCCCCGCCCCCGTCAGGTGGATGCTGAGCGGGACGCAGGTGCAGGGGCCGGGCTCGGCCATGACCTGGGGGTGCTGCTGGCCCCTCGTGGCACTGGACCGCCTGCCCGCCGCTCTGACTCGAGGCACCGGGAGCTGAGCTGACCGGTTTCCGCGGCCTGGCGGTTTCTCTGCTGGCCAAGCTGGGCTTGGCCGTGGCTTCTCGCAGGGATTTCAGGTCTCGCATTCCGAGAACTTGGCTCCCGCCTTCCAGCTGCTGTCTTCAGAGGAGCCGGCGGGTTTTCCTGCGTCCTGAGGAGGCGGCTGCACCTGCTGCGGGCACGGCTGCCAGCTCAGCGGTGGAAACCACGGACGTGAGTCCCGGGCAGACGTCCAGCTCCGGGCCGTCCACGCGCAGGCTCGGGCTCCCGCGGCTCTCGGTGCCTGTGAGCACATGGGAGGGTTGGCCGGCGCAGGGCCCTGTGGGCAGAGCCTCCGAATGCCCACCACAGAGGTGCAGCGCCAGCCGCAGGGTGAAGCCGGCGCCCTCGGAGTGACCGCCTGGTCTCGGGAGGCCCAGCACCGTGGGCTGCTGGGAGCGCAGGGGCCCCTGGCCCAGGCGTGGCTGAGCCTGGGGCCTCCCTGCTCCAGCGCCTCTGCCCGGCTCCCTCCGGCCCTCCCGGCTCCGGGCTGGCGCCTGCACCTCCTGCAGCTGCTCGGAGGAGCCATGAGCAGCACATGCTGCACTGGTGCCGTGCGGGCCGGGGTCCTCCAGGGACAGACGGGCCGGGGACTCGGCTCTGAGCCCACCTGCGAGTGTGGAGCCCTCCTGCCAGTGTGTGCGGGCCGGGGTCCTCCAGGGAGAGACGGGCCGGGGACTCGGCTCTGAGCCCTCCTGCGAGTGTGTGCGGGCTGGGGTCCTCCAGGAACAGACGGGCTGGGGACTCGGCTCTGAGCCCACCTGCGAGGGCTCCCGTGGTCTGCAGAGCGGGGAAATCCGCACACGGAGCTAAAACTGCACCGGGAGGAGCCAGCTTTTCATCCCGGTCCCGTGAGCTGGCTAAATGGCCCTCCTGGGTGCACGTGTACACGTGTGTGGTGTGCATGTGTGTTAGTATGCATGCGTGTGGGCGTGCACTGTGCGTGTGTGTGCTGCGTGCACGTGCCTGTGTATGTGTGCATATTCATGCATATATGTGTGTGTGCGTGTGCACATGTGGGTCGGGAGACGCTTTAGAGAATTGGCTCATGGGATTGTGGGGGCTGGCACGGGCAGCCCCACCCCCAGGGCAGAGCTGTTGTTGCCGCCTGGAACCTGAACACCTCCTCCTGGGGGGGGCGGCTCCCTCCCTCCTTCTCCCTCCCTCCCTCCCTCCCTCTCTCTACCCTCCCTCCTCTCCCTCTCCCTCCTCCTCGGGGGCGGCTCCCTCCCTCCCTCTCCCTCTCTCCCTCCCTCCCTCTCTCTACCCTCCCTCTCCCTCTCTCCCTCCCTCCCTCTCTCTCCCCTCCCTCTCCCCCTCTCCCTCCCCCCTCCCTCTCCCTCTGTCTCTCCCTCTTTCTCCCTCTCCCTCCCCCTCCCCCTCTCCCTCTCACTCTCTCTCAGGCCTTCAGTGAGGAGATGCAGCCCCCACTCACGAGGGCTCCTTGTTCCAGGTCAGCACAGCTGGAAGCCACCTTCATGGCAGCACAGGCCCTGGGCTTGGTCGGTGTCTGGGCACCGGGGAACAGCCCAGGTTACACAGGAAGTAGCGGCCCCCAGCCCCGCAGACCCGAAACGAGGGGGAGAGCCCTCTGAAACCACACACACACGGGGCCACACACCTGGATTCAAGCACAGGGCACACGCCTGGACCAGTCCCGGACCCACACATGGGGCACACGCCTGCACCCACACCCGACCCACCCCTGAACCCACGCACAGGGCACACGCCTGGACCACACCTGGACCCACACACACGGCATACCCTGGGCAGTCCTGGACCCACGCACAGGGCACACGCCTGGACCACACCTGGACCCACACACAGGGCACATGCCTGGACCACACCTGGACCCACGCACAGGGCACACGCCTGGACCACACCTGGACCCACGCACAGGGCACACGCCTGGACCACGCCTGGACCCACGCACAGGGCACACGCCTGGACCACACCTGGACCCACGCACAGGGCACATGCCTGGACCACGCCTGGACCCACGCACAGGGCACACGCCTGGACCCACGCACAGGGCACATGCCTGGACCACGCCTGGACCCATGCACAGGGCACACGCCTGGACCACGCCTGGACCCACGCACAGGGCACACACCTGGACCCACGCACAGGGCACACGCCTGGACCACGCCTGGACCCACGCACTGGGCCACGAGTCCCCACACATGGCCCCGCTGTATGTTGCAGGCCAATAGGAGGCTCATTCGCGTGCGGGCGCCGTGTCTTTAAACACCAGGCTGCAGACAAGCGGGGCACCTGCTTAATGGGTGTGGCCAGGCCCCTCCTGCCACGAGGCAGGGCTTTAGGACTGGAGGTCCCCAGCCAGGAGAGGGAGGGGGACGCGTGGGCCATGCCACTGGTGGCCGTGGCATAGCGCGAGCCCACCGTGTGGCCTTCGGCACGCGGCACCTTTCCCAGGAGGCGGAGCAGCCTGGAGTCAGAGTCACACCGGGCCTGGACGGGCGCGCCTGCTGCCGGGAGACAGGAGGGAGGGCCGGGGCCATGGACATGGGGCTGAGTGGTCCCTGGCGCCAGGGCCCATGGCAGCCTCCTCTGTGCGGGGGCTGGACTGAGGCCGGGGCTGTCAGAACGCGCTCTGGGCGCCCAGGACCCCGGCCCCTCCGCTTCTGACCCCCCGAGTCCTGGTGCCGAGAGAGGCTTCAGGGCTGATTCGGGGTCACGGCCCGGGTCGTGCGGCCGGTTGTCTGGGGGGTCCTGAGCCCTGCGTGGCCCCCGCCCAGGGCCATCCTGAGCTGCCCGGGCCGCACTGCGCGCTGCCGCCTGGCACGTTCGGCCGTGGCCACCCCGGCCCCAGGGGCTATGCTGTCGCCAGCAGTGCCTGCTCTCCTCGGAAAGTGTCCCTGGTGGCCAGCGGTCAGGACAGGTGGCTCAGGGGCCCCGCTCTGTCCTCCTGGGGCCCCCTCTGACCGCCACCCTCCCCCCAGCGTCCGGCTTTGGCCTGGGGGAGGGCTGGCACCTATCGGCCAGGCGTCTGCAGCCCGGCCCCGGCTCTGCGCAGGAGCAGAGCAGGCACCGTGAGGGTCCAGGCGTGAGCTGGAGCTGCCACCGGCTCCCACCACACCCAGGCCCAGGTCCCCGGGCCAGGGCCGGTGTTTTGGGGCCTTCTTGGAGTCCCCTTTCCCCATCTGTGCTCCCGGAGTAGGGGCGGGGCAGTTCTGAGCACCCCAAGAAGCAAGACGGCACCTGCTATTCCGGGGCCTGGGGTCTCTCACGCCACCCACCGTGGAGCTCCGTCCAGCTGTTTCCCGCCCGGCCACCTCCCATGAGGCCCATGGGGGCTTCCCCTCAGGGTCCCCCGAGATGCCCCAGCCTCGCTCTGCTCCTCCCTGGTCTGGGCTGGCCCGCCAGGAACATGGCCCCGGGGGTGGGCCGTGCCTCTTCCTGACCTCCTGAGAAGGGGGTGCTCGCGGGAGGACGCCCGAGCCCCGCCTCCCATCCCGAGCTCCCATCAGTCCCAGCGCCCCGTGGCTGGCCTCCCCCCCCCCCCACTGTTCCCGCTGCTCTGGGGCCTGACCCAGCTCCAGGACAGCCTGGCCGATGGGACCGGCACGGCGCTGCCTTGGACGGCGGTCTTGGACGGCGGTCCTGACATAACGGCCCACTGGGAGCGCCCAGGTCAGCCGCCAGCCCCATCCCAGCGCCCCAGGAGCCTCTGCGTGACGAGAGCCTGGGTCAGCCGCTGGCCCGGAGGCTCCTGAGCGCTCCGAAATGGAGCAAAGTGTCTGCCCCCCCCCCCCGCACTGCTCCAACTGGGGCAGAGGCAGCCGCTCCGCGTGCCCCCTGCTGTCTTCCCCTGGGCGCTGCGCGGGCCGTGGCCCCCACCCCGCCTCCCCGGGCCTCCCTGTAATTGGGCCAAGGATTTCACACTCTGGACCTGGGATGTTGCTTGTTTTGGCTGCCCGCACCAGGCCCATCCTCGCAGGGCTGCATAACTGGGAGGTGTCGGCTTACGCAGCCCCGTGGGCCGGGGGGGGGGGGGGGCACCCAGCCCACCCGGCAGGGGGCGGGGTCCCTGGAGCCTCCCACTCAGCAGACAACCCCCCCCTCCCCCGGCAGTCAGGAGCGGCACCTCTGGCCGGGGTTGGCTCTCGGCGGCGGGCAAGGGGCTGCCTCCGCTCTGACCACATCTTCCCGGCCAGCAGGCTGTGGGCCTCAGGTCAGGAGACAGCTGTGGGGAGGGGCCCCGGTCCCTGCGGCCAGCCAGGCCCCCGGAGGGACCCTCGGGAGCAGGGCCCGGCTCCTCGGCCCCGCGGGCCCAGGTGTGAAGAGGCCCGGGGCCCTGCGCCGCGCGGCCGCCGCTCCTTGGCAGCTGCGCCGACAGGTGGGCGAGCGAAACTGGAGCTCTGAGCAGGGCCAGGTTGTTGTGTCTTCCTGCGCGGGGCCGGCCGTCCCCGCGGCCGTGATAGCCAGGCCGGCTTACGTTTCCCGCTCTGGCCGGGACTGCGGCGACAATGCCCCCGTTGTTTGCCACGGTGGGTGTTGCAGTACACCCACGGTGCCCGGCGCAGCGACAGAGGCCGGGCCCCCAGCGCCGGCGACACCACGCACGTGCAAAAGCCCAAAGCCACGTCCAGCTCCGGAAGTGAACCCAGAGGACGGAGATCGCCACTTGCAGCCGACGGTTCTGCACCAGCGGCCTGGCGACAGGCGCCTGGAGGGAGGGGCTCGCGAGCAGACTGGCGGGCGTCGCGCCGTGGGCTGCCAGGGCTTCCACCGGGAGCAAGGCTGCAGGCTGCTCCTCTCGGGCCCGGGGAGGGCCGTCTTCCAGTCCCAGTGCCTGCCCCCGCCCCGGTCTCCCAGCACACACGGGGGTCCAGGGAGGAGCACCCAGGGTGGGGCGGGGTCCCCCTGACCGGCTCAGCAGCCAGGAATCCCAAGCAGCCCAGGACCCAGGCTCGTCCCCTCCTTCCCACAGGGGCCCCATCGCAAGTGAACTCTGGCGAGGAGTGGACCGGCAAGGACAGCCGGCAGCCCTCAGCCGGCCCTGCCCCCCGCTGCCCTCTGCTGCGGGCCGGGGTGGAGCCTGGACGCCCCGCAGGCCCTGGGACAGCCCCACGGTCCCGGGGGGCTCGGCTGCCCTGTGCCGGCACCCTGCAGGCGACTGATGGCCTGGAGCTCAGCTCAGGGACTTGGGGCGAGGTCTGGCTCTGGGTCCCAGCTCCCTGCGGGGCTTCCCTGTCCTGGGGACCACAGGCGCGGGCAGCCAGACCCCTGCCCCCCTGCCCGAGTTCCTGCGGCCGGTACTCTCAGCCTGCTTGCCCCAGTGTTGCGGGCAGGGGTCTCAGGCATGCCGGGTCTCTGTTGGAGGAGCAGCCCCGCCCCACCAGACCATGGCCCCCCACAGGGGCCACAAGGGTTGGGGCCGCACGGTCAGGCAGGGGCCGAGGGGAGCATCGATCCCTTCTCCCTGGGGCCTGGGGCGGCCTGAGGGTGAACCCCTTCCTTCAAGGGCAAGACGCCCTCTCTGCCCCGGGCCTTTCTCAAGGGCGGGGCCGGACCCCTGGGCCGTGAGGGTGATGTCCATGCCGGGCTAGGATGGGGGCAGGGGCAGCCAGTGCGGCCGCCCAGCGGGGAGGGTCCTGGCGTTGTTTTCTGGGCCCCGGGGGCACAGGGAGCCCTGGTGCTCTGGTGGCCTGAGAGCCACTCAGCGAATCCCATGACGTCACCAAGGCTCTCATGGGCTCAGCCGCTGCCCTGGCTGGCACCCACGTCCCCGAGGGGCCGGTGCTGGGGAGAGTTTGCCACCTGCGTGCACGCCGGAGTCTCGCCCCCAAGGGCAGCGGCGCCCTGGCTGTGGCTGCCCTGCCCCTGGAAGCGCAGGTGGCCGCTCGGGCTCCTGCTCTGCTCGCCTCCCTCCAGGTGCGGAGCCGGCAGCCCCCGAGCAGCCGCCCTCTCACGGGGTCGCAACATCAGACCTTCCAACCTGCAGGAGGCCACGCCGGGGGCCGGGGTCTCCGGACACCTGCGGCTGCGTGGTGCTGATGGCATCAGATGGTCAGTGTGGTTTCCCGCCGGTGTGGGGGCCGCCCGCGCCTGGAAGCTGCTCAGGCTCTGCTTGGTCCTCGCGTCACCGGGGGCGGAGCGGGGTGGGGCGGGGGCCCCGGGGGCTGAGCTGGTGGCAGGACTGGAACTGCTGTTCTCCCCCTGCGGTCTCAGCTCTGCACCTGCACGGCACGGAGACCCTCAGGGGAGTCAGACTGCAGCCGGATCTACGGTGGGAGGGACCCTCAGGCCACGGCTGGATCTACGGTGGGAGGGACCCTCAGGCCACGGCCGGATCTACATGTGGGAAGGACCCTCAGACCACAGCTGGACCTATGCGTGGGTCCCTCGGGCAGTGGCTGGAGCTATGTGTGGGTCCCTCTGGCCGCGGCTGGAGCTATGCGTGGGTCCCTCGGGCAGTGGCTGGATCTACGCGTGGGAGGGACCCTCAGGCCACGGCTGGATCTACATGTGGGAGGGACCCTCAGGCCACAGCTGGACCTATGCGTGGGTCCCTTGGGCAGTGGCTGGAGCTATGCGTGGGTCCCTCGGGCAGTGGCTGGATCCACGCATGGGTCCCTCTGCTCTCTGCCCCTTTCCCATCCTTGACAAACTTCTCTGTTTCCTGGCTCCCAACACACAGGGATCGGTGCCTGGAATGGGGGGGCTCACCCAGTATTTGTGGGTGGGGGTGAGTGGCTTCAACAGCAAATGTGTCAGCAAGTGGATGACTGTGTGAATGAATGAATGACTGTGAATGAATGAATGTGTGAGGAAGTGAATGAATGTGTGCATGTGACTGAGTGAATGAACATGTAAATGAGTGGGTGAATATGTAAATGTAAATGAATATGTAAATGAGTGGATAGTGAATCGATGAATATGTAAACGAGCGAATGAATGAGTGAGTGAATAAATGAATGAGTGCGGGGGTGGAGGAGCTCGGGGCTGGCCCAGAGGCCCTGACGGTGCACCCTGGGGACCCCAGGAGTGCGGCAGAGCTCGGGGCTTCTTCCCTGGGGGTGCCCTGCCCCCTCCAAGCCCAGGACTGCAGGGGGGCCTCTGGCCGAGGGTGGCCGCCGTGGCTGCGGCGGGGGCCTGAGCTTTGACTGTGGAGTCCCCCGTGGCGGGTGCCTGCCAAGATGCCCGGAGGCGGGACAGCCGACCCAGCACCCGGGAAGGGGCCACCTCGGCAGATTCCGGAATAGCCAGCCTTGCCTGCAGACCCGGCCGCGTGGGGCTCCCGTTCCTGGCAGGCCTCGGCCCCACGGCCCCTCCATGAGGCCCAGGCGCAGCTGCCAGGGAGGGCGCAGTCACAGCTGCCCTCCAGCCCCCAATCCCACCCTCTGCGACTCTCAGCGGCTGGGCCAGGCATCCAGACGCGGTTTGCTGTCTGGCTGGAGCAGGCCCCCGGGCAGCCATGGGCGGGCACGGAGGCCATGGCGGCCCCCGTTGTCCACCGGAGGCCTGGGCTGGGCTACAGGAGTACAGGCTCTGGGGGCCAGAGTCCCGCAAACAACCCCATCAGGTGGCGCCGCCCTCTAACAGACGCAGGGCCTGCCCTCCAGGGGCGGGGGCTGGGGTGCCAGGGGACGGAGGTGCCCCCACATTGCCTCTGTGCCAGCCGAGAAGGGGTGCCTGGGTGGCTCCGAGGGGCTGGGGGGCTGCCCTGGCCTGACTCTCTCCTCAACACGGCAGCCTGTGTGTGGCCCCTGCCCGGAAGACCCCACCCCTGAGCAGAGCCAGCAGAGTCCAGAGCTGGCCAGCCCCAGGCACTATCCACCCGCGGAACGCGGAGGCCTGGACTCCCACAGGCGCCCGTGGCAGCCGTGAGCCGTGAGCCGTGAGCCGTCGCCCTGGCCTGGCGGGGAGGGTCGTCCTCCGGGTAGGGGCTGGGAGCTAACGGCCTCTTCGACCCGCCGGAGGCACCGGCAGTCCCGTCTCTCATGGCGCCCAGCCTCAGTCCTCTGCCCCCGCTGAACCAGGAGCCCCCGACAGAGCCGGCAGCCCCCATGGGCTGCTGCACAGAGTTCAGGACCGGGGTGGGGGGGGGCGGGCTGGGGCGAGTGGGGCGGGGCTGGAAGGGCTCCCACAGCGGCCGGGTGGCAGCTGGTACCCGGGCCCCCCTGATGCCCCTCAGCCCTCTGGCCCTCAAGGAAGCCACAGTCAGAAGCCAGCTGGCCTGCAGGGCTCCAGCGGTGGCCTCTGTTGGGGACTGGTGTCCCTCTGTTGGCTGCAGGGCCCCGAGAAGGACGGAGAGCCAAAGACCTCGAAGTCGGAAAACCACCACCCACGTCGTCCCAGTCACCACAGCCACCGGCACCTCACGGTCCTTGCTCTCAACCGTTGGCACCATCACCACCCCCAGCTCCACCCCATTGCCATGGCAACAGGAGCAGCAGCACCAGTCTGAGGACAGCAGGAGCAGCTTTGCTTCTGCCCGCTGGTGGCACGGGGCAGCCCCGGGGGGGCACAAGGGGAAATGGCCTGGTCTGGGGCCCTGGACTTCGCTCTGTCCTGAGTCCCTGCGGCCTTGGGCAGTCACAGCTTCCGGCCTTGAATCTGCACCTGTGGAACCAAGTGACCCTGCCTGTGACGCCGGCGTCCCCTGCGGGCTGCAGTTCAAGTCCAGCTGCTGCACCTCCAGTCCAGCTCCCTGCAGGCGGCCCTGCACCCACGGGGGAGACCTGGACGGGGTTTTGAGGTCCTGTCTCAGCCCGGCCCAGCACCACTACAGCCATCTGGGAGGTGAACCCGCGGATGGAAGACCTCTCTCTGCCTCTCCCCTCTCTCTGTAACTCTGCCTTTAAAATAAGCGGATCTTTCTCGAAAGTCTGAGAGAGAGAGGGAGACGCAGCGGCAGAGAGAGGTCCTCCACCCGCTGGCGCAAATGGCCACAATGGCCAGGGCTGGGCCAGGCCGAAGCCAGGAGCCAGGAGCCTCCTCCAGGTCTCCCGCGTGGGTGCAGCGGTCCGAGGACCTGAGCCGTCCTCCACTGCCTTCCCAGGTGCATTAGCGGGGAGCTGGATCAGAAGTGGAGCAGCCAGGACACAAGCCAGCACCTATGGGGGATGCGGGCGTCGCAGGTGATGGCTTTACCGGCTTTGCCACAGCGCCGGCCTCCATAAATAAATCTTCAAAAAATTCAAAAGAAGCAGCAACCTGCCAGGGACGGCCTGGACGCGGCGGCCGACGGCTTCACTCCCCTGTAGCCTCCAGGTGCTGTGGCCTCTGGGCGCTGTGAGAGCCGAGCAACCGAGCCCAGGGGCACTGGACGGCAGGGAGGCAGCGGCCGGCAGCCCGGGGCCCTCGGAGACCTGGGTGCCCCCATGGCCTCTCTGTTTTCTAATGGGGTGCTCAGGCCCTCCACCCCAGACCCCGACAGGGCAGGTAAAAGCTCCAGAACCGCCTTTTCCCACGGGGAACGGGGAGGCGGGGGCGCATGGCCTCACTAGGGGACACCTGGAGCAGCTGACCGCTCCAGCTGACCCCCCACGGGACACTGTGGCCACCTCTGGTTAGGGGGAAAGAGCCCCTACATCCCCCCGCATCCTGTCCCCGTCACACCCTCCCCCTCCCCACCCCATCCCACCACAGCCGGTCAGCACTGCCTCGGCCCCTCCCGGGGTCAGCCCCCACCCCCCAGCCTTAGGAGATGGAAGCAAGCGGAGTCCACGCGAGAACAGGCAGGGGGGTAACAGGATCTCTGGACCAAGCCCCGGAGGCCAGGATTCCCGGCAGGAAGCTGTCCACCGGGCACAGGCCGCTGGTCCGCTGACCTCGTGGCTCGGACGCCCGTGTCCCACATTGGAGGCCTGGGGTCCACGCCTGGCTCCCGGCCCCCGACTCCTGACGCTGAGGCAGCCCCGACGGACCAAGTAACCCACGAGGAGACCCCGATCCAGCTCACTGCTGTCTGCCTCAGCCCTGCCCGGCCGGCGCAGGCATCTGGGGGGCCGAGCAGCAGGTGGGGGGGGCCATCTCCATCATCGCCGTCTCACGTCTCTGTCTCTGTCTCTCCATCTCCGTTTCTTTTTTTTAAATATTTTATTTTTTTATTTGAGAGGTACAGTTACACACAGAGAGAGAGAGAGAGAGAGAGAGAGAGAGAGGTCTTCCGTCCGCTGGTTCACGCCCCAGATGGCTGCAACAGCCAGAGCAGAGCTGACTGACCTGCAGCAGGATCCAGGAGCTCCTTGCGGGTCTCCCACGCGGGCGCAGGGCCCAGCACTCGGACATCCTCCGGTGCTTTCCCAGGAGCTGGATCGGAAGTGGAGCAGCTGGGACTCGAGCCGGCGCCCATACGGGAAGCCGGCCCTGCAGGCGTAGGCTTAGCCGACTGCGCCGCGCCCCGGGCCCGGGTTTCTCATCTCCACCTCAGCACCTGTCTCCCCTCAGGACGAGGTGGTCCCCAGGTCCAGTGATTCCACCCTCCCGGGGGGGGGGGCGCAGGAAACAGTGTCACGTGCTGGCCCCGGCGGCAGGTGGCGGCTGAGGACTCGGCAGGCGGAGGCCCTCGGCCTGGGAGGAGGGGCGCGGGTGGCACACGGGGTCCTCAGAGCCCCCCGAGGCTCGCGTGACGGTCACAGGGGGTCACACACACGTGTAGAGCACCACGCATGTCGTGCGCGTGCACCCTGCCAGGAGCAGTGACTGAAAGCTGCACAAAGCAACGGACTGAGCACCCGAGCTCTGCGACCTTCGGGCGACCTCGGGCGGGAGAGAACAGCCGAGACGCCGGCGGGGAACCGGCACCGCCGACGGGCGTGGCCCGGATCACCCGCACGGGAGCCACAGAAACACGCAGGAAGCACACGGACCCTCGCGGGGGAGAACACGCCCCAGTGCGGCCTGCACCACGGTGAGCTCACTTCCAGCACCCCAGGCGGAGACGGAGGTGAGGGTGGAAGACGACACTCGGCGTAGGGATCATGCACACACTACACATGTGTACGCACATGCACGAGGCACACACGTGTGTGTACACATGCATGCACACACGCTACACAGTGCATGCACACGTTAGGCTGCTGGGTCTCCCCCCACAGCACCCTTTCTGCTGGCTCCCTCCCCACCCCTGCCCGGTGCAGCGCCTGCCTGCGTGCCCGTGCGCCCATAACACAGAAGAACACGCGTTCACGCATGGAGACTCGTATCCATGGCAACGGTGCCATAGGGAAGGGAGGGGAATATTTTCCAAGCCTTCTCTGCGTTTTCTGTTTCTCTTCTGATAACCTTAGGAGACGTCCCCGAGCCCCCAAGGACACCTGCACGCACGATCCCCTCCGGCACGCGTGGCCCCAGCCCCCTGGACGCCTCTGGCGGGCATCGCGTGGTTTCCAGGACTTCGCCTGTGGTCAGTGGTGCTGCGAGCATCCCCAGAAGTCAGGACAGGAAAACCGGATCTCCACGTGGAGGCGTCGACTCCACACGCACTACACGCTCGGGATCTGGGGTGGGGACCCCTGCACCCTCCTCCCTCTCCCCTCCCCCTCCTCCCTCCATCCTCTGCCCTCCTCCCTCCTCCCTCTGCCCTCCATCCCACGCCCCCTCCCGCCTCCCCCATCCCTCATCCCTCCACCCTCCTCCCACCTCCCTCTGCCCTCCCCCCTCCCCCTTCCCCCCTCTTCCCTCCGCCCTCCACCCTCTGCCCTCCGTCCTCTGCCCTCCTCCCTCTGCCCTCCATCCCACGCCCCCTCCCTCCTCCCTCCTCCCTCCTCCCTCTGCCCTCCCCCCTCCGCCTTCCTCCCTCCATCCTCCATCCTCCTCCCTCCTCCCTCCTCCCTCTCCCCTCCCCCCTCCCCCTCCTCCCTCTGCCCTCCTCCCTCCTCCCTCTGCCCTCCTCCTTCCGCTCTCCACCCTCCGCCCTCTACCCTCCACCCTCCTCCCTCCTCCCTCCTCCCTCCGCCCTCCGCCCTCCGTCCTCTGCCCTCCACCCCACGCCCCCTGCAGATTCGGCCCCGAGCCGCGGCCTCCTTAGCGCCCACCTGGCAGGTAAGGACTTGTGGAGCCCTCGGAGCCAAGCCGGCCCCGCCCTCCCACTGAGGCTTCCAGAACCATCTAAGACCCTTGTTTAAAGGGGGAACTCCAGGGCCCTGCTGACTCCAGGCCCTGGCCCAGGGGCTACCCGCGGGGTGGGGAGGGGGCCTGGACAGAGCGGGCTCGCGGAGACCCGCCCCTGGGCTAGCATCGCGCCCGCCCGTCCGTCCGCGGCCAGGAGAGGAGCTGCGCCGACCCAGGGAACACTCCGTGGCTCCGTCTTTTATTGCGAGTCCCGCAGACGGCGCCGCCGGCCCCCCGGCCCCCGCGGCGGCCTCAGAAGCATCGGCGCTGGATCACGGACGTCCCGAACTCCTTGAAGTCGGCGGCCGTGACCCACATCTGCCTGAAGCTGCTCAGCGAGGTGACGACGGAGGCGCCGATCCACGTGGAGAACCAGCGGTCGGGCGGCGCCGTGATCTTGATGGCCGTGCCCTTGGAGGCCAGCGGCTCCAGCTCCCGCAGCAGCCGGTCGTCCAGGCCCTGGAACCGCGTGCTGCCCCCCGACAGCACGATCTCCCCGAAGAGCGCCTTCTGGATGTCGGCGTCGCACTTGGTGATGCTGCCCGACACCATCTTGGACAGCCCCGGGCTCTGCACGCCCAGCTGCTCGGGGGCGAACAGGGCCTCGGGCGCCTGGTGCAGCTGGTCCCCCACGCAGACGACGTTGCCGTCGGGCAGCCTGTACTCGCGCAGCACCTCCTCCGGCCGGCGCGCCAGCTCCTTGTCCGGCTCCAGGGCCACGTAGCACAGCTTCTCCTTGATGTCGTCCACCAGGCCCTTGTCCAGCAGGCACGGGAAGATGCGCCCGCTGGCCAGCAGCAGCCGGGTGAGCAGCTCCGTGATGTCCCTGCCGGCCACGTAGAGCTTGCTGACGGCGTGCGGCAGGGAGTAGCCCTCGAAGATGGGGACGGTGCAGGTGACGCCGTCCCCGCTGTCCACCACCAGGCCCGTGACGCAGGCCGAGGCGTACAGCGCCAGCACGGCCTGGTCGGACAGGTAGAAGGCGGGCACGCCGAAGCCCTCGAACATGACCTCGGCCATCTTCTCGCGGTTCTCCCTGGGGTTCAGGGAGGGCTCGGTCATGAGCACGGGCCGGTCACTGGGCTTCACGCCCAGCTCCCACTCGAACAGGTGCTTCCAGAGCCGCTCCATGTCGTCCCAGCCCACCACCAGGCCCCGCTCGATGGGGTGGCGCAGGTGCAGGACGTCACACTTGTACAGCGCCTCCTCCCCGACGAAGTACTGCTTCTGGCTGGCCCCCGACGAGGGCATCTGGAACTTGGGGTGCCCCACCACGGAGCTGATGATGTGGCGGGGCCCGATCTCCCCCGACAGCCCAGCCTTGCACAGCCCCGAGCCGTTGTCGAAGATCACGGCCGGGGACTCGAGTGTGTGCGGGTCGAACATGCTTGCAGCATTCTCCTCCGAGCGCCGTCCCGGGAAGACTCGGGCCACTCGGCCGCCTGCGCCGCGGGCTGCGTGCGTCCGGTGTGCGGTGCGTCCCAGCAGGGCTAGCAGACCGCGCGTGGAGCCCGCGAGCCCTCCATCTCCCACCACAGCCGCCGTCTGCCCCGCTGGCCGCCGCCCGGGGACTTTTCAGGGTGGCCGCTGCTGAGGTCACAGTCCCAGCCTAGGCAACGATTGTGCCCCGGGCAGAGGCCCTGGGCGGGGGTGGGGCGGGGCTGCCAGCCCCCAGTGGGACTCCAAGCTGGGGTTGGCACTGGGCGGGGGGCGCCCCCAGGGTCAGCTTCTGCGGCCTTGGCACCAGCACAGCCAAGCACGCGACTCCTGGCGAAGGAGCTGAGCCAAACCCCAAGAGGGAGGGGCAGCGAGCAGCCCCCATCCCAGCCTGCGCTCAGTGTTTCAGTCTGAGTGCCAACTCCTCCAGGGAGTCCTTGGGGATTTCTCCACCTTCTATCCCCTGCTTGAGGTCCGCACTAAGCAAAGCCCCTCCCACGTAGTGATTCACTGTCGAGGCTCACGGGCCCTCACCCCTCACGTAGACCCCAAAGCGTCACCAAATAAAGACAGGCACCCTGGGGGCTGTGCAGACTGCTCACGACGTCCCACAGCAGCCCCCGTGCTGGGACGCCCAACAGGCCCAGCCCACCGAGGGCGTCAGCCACGAGGCTGAACGCCGAGAGCAAGCCGGGCTGGGCACACGGCAGCAGGGCCCCGGCCGGGCCCCGAGAGGGCAGCGCTGGGCCTGGGCGTCCTCTCTCCTCCAGGACGGGGAGGTGGCCCCGGGCAGCACGGGCTCATCTACGGCGTCCTCTCCTCCTGTCCAACGCCCCCCCAGCTCTGCCCCTTCCAGAAAGTTCCCCAGCTCCCAGGGCCCCCTCCCCCAGGGCCCCAGTCTCCCGCTGGCGGCTCCGTGCGTCCTGCCGACCATTCTGACCCAGCAGCAGTGAGATGTGCAGTATAGACACGTGGTGTAGACGCTCGGTACAAACGTGTGCTCTAGACATGCAGTGTGAATGTGGTGTAGACGTGTTATAGACACATGGTGTGCAGGTACAGTGTAGACGCGTGGTGTGGTCTTGTGGTGTAGATGTGTGGTGTGATTGTGTGGTGTAGACACGTGGTGTAGACATGTGATGTGGTCTTGTGTTATGGACGTGTCTCATGTGGTGTAGACACATGGTGTAGACGTGTGGTGTAGACGTGTGGTGTGGACGTGCAGCGTGGACGTGTGGTGTGGATGTGTGGTGTGGACGTGTGGCGTGGACATGTGTTGTGGTCGTGTGGTGTGGACGTGTGGCGTGGACTGTGGCGTGGAAGTGTGGTGTGGTCGTGTGGTGTGGACGTGTGGTGTGATTGTGTGGCGTGGATGTGTGGCATGGACATGTGGCGTGGACTATGGCGTGGACGTGTTGTATGGACGTGTTGTGTGGTTGTGTGGTGTGGTCGTGTGGTGTGGACGTGTTGTATGGACGTGTGGTGTGGACGTGTGGCATGGACATGTGGCGTGGACGTGTTGTATGGACATGTGGTGTGGACGTGTGGCGTGGACGTGTGGCGTGGACATGTTGTATGGACGTGTTGTATGGAAGTGTGGTGTGGACGTGTGGCATGGACATGTGGCATGGACGTGTTGTATGGACGTGTTGTATGGACATGTGGTGTGGACATGTGGTGTGGACATGTGGCGTGGACATGTTATATGGACATGTGGTGTGGCTGTGTGGTGTGGACGTGTGGTGTGGACGTGTGCAGGCCCCCGGGGCTCAGGCTGTGCAGAGTCAGGGCCCCTGCTCTGGATTTTTCTAGATTTAGCCTCAGCGTGGCCCTGGGTGGGGGACGTGACAGTACTGGCCTGGGCGTGGCCTCTGGGGACTGGGGGGAGGCGGGGCCCCACTTCCCCACTCCGTGTCCACCGTCAAAATGGCCCCAGTGCTCAGACCACCTGTGCCTGTGTCCTGGAGAGACACACATGTGTCCCCCATGTGTATCTAACACAGAGACACCACACGTGTTCCCCACTTGTATCTAACACAGGGACATCATACGTGTTCCCCATGTGTATCTAACACAGAGAGACCACACGTGTCCCCAACATGTATCTAACACAGGGAGGCCACACACATGTGTATCTAACACAGGGACACCACACATGCCTCCCACATGTATCTAACACAGGGACATCATACATGTCTTCCACATGTATCTAACACAGGGACACCACACATGACCCCCATGTGTATCTAACACAGGGACATCATACATGTCCCCCACGTGTATCTAAGGTGTCCTTGTCACTTTGGGGGTGGGCGCAGCAGAGGCAGGCAGTGGCCACTCGGGTGTGGGGGTGACAGGTGTCCTGGAGGGGTCATGTGTGCTCACACAAGGACCATCCCTGGCCGGACTGGTTGGAAGCCGCCAAGCGGGCCAGCTCGCCCCAGCCTGCCTCCGCCCGCCCCTCCCGCCACTGCTGCCCCTGCCCGCCCTGGCCTGCCCCCGCCCGCCCCTCCCACCCCCCCGCCCTGCCTGCCGGCCACGCCTCATAAATCCCTGGATCAAGTTTATGGGCACCGTGACCGCAGCCCCACCCCCGCGGCAGGCAGGGCTGGACCTGTGACCTCCGGGGCCGGCGCTTCCTCCCTCTCAGCTCTGCTCAGTGGTCACCGGCAGTGGCCCCCCCACTCCCCCAGCCCCCTCACCCCTGGAGGGCCCGAGGCCACGCGTGGGCGGGACCGACCCAGGCACTCTCCGGAGGCCGACAGGTGTTCTTGCTGTGGGGGAGCTCTGGGTCTGCTGGCCGCCCCTGCTGCCCCTGGCCTGGGGCTCGTGGGTCCTGCTGTCCCTGGTGCCATCCGGCCCCGGTGCCCAGATCCCAGCCAATTAGTGACCAGCAGAGTGGCTCATTACTGCAAGCGGACATCTGGCGGCCAGATCTCCTTGCTGAGGGTCTGGTGCGAGGGTGGCCGCCCAGGGGAACGCGGGGGGCTTCCCAGGACAGGATGCACCCGTCCGTGTGAGCGGGGACGGCGCCCGTGTGCGGGCTCAGGGTGCCCAGTGGCAGCTGCCCGCCTCCGCTCTGCCCAGCACCTCCAGGGCACTCCCTGTGGCTCAGAGATGGAGGTTCCCACCCGCCCGCGCGGCCACCGCTCCCCTCTCCGCCCTCCTCCTGCCGGCCCCCACCTTGGGGGCTGAGAGGAGCTGGGGCTCGTGCCCTCCCTCTGTCCACCCCTGGAGGGACCACTGGGGTTGGAGACGGCTCCTCAGGCAATCCTCCCCCTCACCACCTGGGCTGGGAGCTGGGCTGGGCTGGGCTGGGTGCTGGGCTGGGCTGGACAGGGCTGGGCTACTCTGGGCTGGACTGGACTGGTAGGGGACACCCACCCCCTTCTCCTGCCGCCTGTCTCCCACCCTCGAGAAACCTGGTTCCCCACGAAAGTCCTGGTCCCTGCCCGGCCCCCGGGAGTGCCTCTGCCTCCTGCAGCCGCCGCCCGGTTGCTCCCTGGGGACCTGGAGGCCTGGGGTCCCCACCACAGCGCCAGCCTCCGGCACCACAGCCACCCAGCCGCCCCCAGCCGCGGGCGGCCCCGAGGCCCCGCCGCCCCGCCCCCCGCCGCCTCCTCTGGGATGGCTTTGCTTGTCTTACTCCACTCCAGAGGTGTTTGGGCTTTAAAAACTAATTTATCTGAGTGCCGAGAACACAGAGAGCTCCAGCTGCTGATCTGCTCCCTACACGCCTACAGCCAGGGCCCGGTCAGGCCAAAGCTGGGGCCAGGCCCTCAGTCCAGCCCCGCCGCGCGGGTGGAGGGCCCTCGTCTGATCTGATTGTCCCGGGCTCTGCATAGCAGGAAGCTGAGTCGGGAGCCAGAGCCACACGCGGACCCCAGTGTGCGTATGGACGCGGGCGTGTGGACGCGGGTGTCATGGACGTGGGTGTGTGGACGCGGGCGTGTGGACGTGGACATGGGCGTGTGGATACGGGCGTCGTGGACATGGGCGCGTGGACATGGGCGTCGTGGACGCGGGCATCTTAACAGAGAGGCCCAAGGCCCAACCTGGAGTTAGACTGTTGGTTTAGGATTTATTTTATTTATTCCAAAGGCAGAGTGATGCAGAGGGAGAGGGAGAGGCACACAGACATGGGGGCGTTGTGTATGTTGGGGGGCAGACTGGGACCTTCCTGCCTCTGCTCACCTCTCTGAAGCCAGCAGCTGGGGACCCCCTGCAACGCGGGTGCAGGGCCCCAAGCACCTCGGCATCGTCCGCGGCTTCCCCAGGCCACAGCAGGAAGCTGGATCGGAAGTGGAGCAGCCGGGACGCGAACCGGTGCCACATTGGATGCCGGCGCCACAGGCGGAGGCTTAGCCCACTAACCACAGCGCCGGCCTGGAGCTGGTGGATTTCTGAGAGTTCCAACGAGAGTGTCGGGTGAAGCAGCAGGGGCAGCCCACCCCCCACGGCGATCACTCCGGGGAGACCCCGGGACCGGCTTTGGCTGCGCCCCAGTGGCCCACACCCTGGAGCCCCAGCGAGCCCGCCCCTCAGTGCCGCCTGTGACCTGCGTGGCAGGGGCCTGGGGCGCTTTGCCCGGGGCCTGAACCGCGGAGCCCCGAGGCCTCCTGTTTGAGTCCAGAGATCGGTCTGCTTTCTCCTACGGCCACCGACAGAGCCACGGCCGGAGTTGCTGTGGCCCCTGTGTCCCGTGTCTGACTGTGGTCTCCCTGAGCGGGGTCGGGGTGGGGGCTGCCTGCCTGGGAGGCTGTGCCCGGAGTCTGACCCCTGACCTGTGAGGGAGGGGCTCCTGCTCCAAGGCCTCTGCGGCACGCGGGTGAAGGTGATGGCACCTGCCGGGCCGGCTCTGCTGTGGCACCTGCTGTGCCGGCTCCAGTGCGGCAAACTCCCTGCAGAGCGCCCATGACAACAGAGCTTCCTGGTCTCGCCCCAGGTCCGGGAACAAGGCCGCGGCGCCAACTCCCTCTGCAGGCGCAGGCGCAGGGTCTGCTCCAGACCCCAAGGGCTCCTCAGGGCCCGTGGCTGCGTCCGCCCCCTTGCTGCTCCCCTGTGCACACCCCGGGGCCACCATTCCTTGGCTCAGGACACATGTGGCCTTGTGTCGGGGCCCATCCCAGCCAGCTCCCCTCAACCTGACGGTCGCAAACACCCTGTTTCTGAGTCGAGTCCCGCGCACAGGCACTGGGGGTTAGGACCTCAACGTGTGAATCCGGGGAGCACAGCAAACCCCGTAACACCTGCCCGACGGGAGCTGACCGCATGGAGTGAGGAGGGTGAGGAGCAAGAGGGGCCCGGGACGGGGACGCAGACGCGAGCAGGTGTCCCGGGAGAGGGCAAAAGCGGGCTGCCTCGCTCGTCATGGCTGCGTGTCAAGTTCCCCAGAAAGCAGTGGGGGCTCCCGCTGAGGCCGCGCTGAAGCCGCCGGCTGGGCTGGGCTGGGGCTGGGGTCTCCCAGGAGTCTGACTTCCCCGCTCTCTCTCAGCCCCACCCCACGCAGGGAGGGGTCTCCCTGTCCGTCCTCCCTGTCTGTCCTGGAGCCGCGGCCTCGGTCTGCAGCCTGCTCTTCTCAGCCTGGACGCAGGGCCCGCGGGAGCCCTCCTGGTGGCCACCGCTGGAGCAGCCCCAAGCAGAGGCCCTGTGCCCCCGCGCCGTCGGCAGGGCCGCCCTGGCTGGGCCGGGCAGCCTGGGGTCCCTGGGCGTCTGGCCGGCTCTCAGTCCTGCCTCGGACGCTCCCAAGCTGGTGCCCGCTCCTCGGCCCCTGCCTCCCAGAAGCCAGCCCCTCCCAGGGCCGCCTGGGGCAGAGCCCCCCACCCCGGACCTGCTGGAGCTGCCCTGTGGGGCCCGAAACACAGAGCGTCCCCCGCCCCCTGCTGGCGCCCAGGCGGGACTGCCACGCGGGGGGAGTGGGGGAGAAGAGCTCTCGTTAATTTCACGGTGAGGCAGGCCGGGCAGAGGGAAAAATCCATGTTTGCTAAATAAGGTGTGTGGGGGGTGGATCACGGGGGCTCGGTGGCAAGGTTTATTTTCAAGTGTATTAAAGTGATTGCCCAGAGGGGAGCCAGCCAGCCAGCCACGCTGCCCGCCGCGGGAGCTCACGGCTGCCCCGACACGGCCGCGGAGCAGGGCCAGTCCCAAGAGGAGCGGGCGGACTTCTCGGCTCAGCCGGTGATGAATAACCCAGGGCGCGGCAGCCCGGAAGGTTCCGGATTTAATTCAAACCTCCCAAGCTCTGGCACGGAGAGCCCGCGGCGCTCCTGTGTGCACCCAGCCGGGAGAGCGGGAGGCAGATCTGCGCCCCTGGGAGGGTTCCCCCCCTTCTCTCGGGAGGCCTCCGGGGTCTGCCGACGGACAGGCCGCACGCTGAGGGGTCACCCACATGGGCCGCAGGCTCAGCAGAGGTGGGTGGGGCAACGGGCTGGGGGGGGTGGCAGCACTGTGCACCCCGTGTGGCCGAGGCCTGTCCGAGGAGAGGCCCCCAGGCCCGCCCCCTTCCGTCTGGGCGTCCCGGATCGGGGAGGCTGGAACTGCAGCAGGTGCAGGCCGGGGACCCCTGCCCCATGCCGACCACGTCCACACGGAGTTTGGAGATGGGGTCCCCGCAGGTGTGGATGAGACCTCACTGGACCCGGACGGGCCCTGTGGCCCTAAACCCAGGACTCGGCCTAGGAGGGCAAGGAAGGGCGGTGGGGCCGGGGACATGGTGCCAGGGGCAGATCCGGGGCTGCGTCTGCAGCTGGGGGACGCCGAGCATGGCCGCTGCCGCCCCGGGGGAGCAGGGGGAGGAGTCCCCAGGGACCCGGGCGGCGGCCCTCGGTGTCCTGGGTTGGCACTCCCGGCCATGGCGGGAGGTCGCTGTGCCACGGGTTGAGGCTCTTTGCCCCGACAGCCACAGGAAGTGGTCACAGTCCAGACCCACGGCCAGACCCGCTCGTGGTGTGGCTGCCTCAAGCCCCTCTCCGGGGGCCTCTGACAGCCGAGTGAAGCCACAGCCACTGACGCATCCCCCCAGCCCTGTGGGCTTCCCTCCTCGGAGTCCGTTCCTGGCTCCTGGGGTGGGCGGGGCCGTAGGAGAGGCCTGGGGATGTCCTGTCCCCCACACTGCCCAGCCAGGCCTTGGCTCCAGGCTTAGACTTCTGGGGGGCGGGGCTAAGATTTTTCCAGAAGCAAACCTGTCCTCGTTGTCATCGAGGGGCACTGTCACCACGGCTGAGGAGCTGGCTGCCTCCTGGGGCTGGCCGGGGGTGCCGGGCGGAGGCGCTGCCGGGGGGGGGGGTTGCGGGAAGAGCTCGGCCGGCTTGTGTTCCCCCGCCTGGGGTCCTCAGGGCCCCCGGAGCCCACACGCTTTCTCCGCTTTCTGACAGATTCCACCCCGAGCAGCTGCCAGCAGCTGTACGGCCTCCGCCAGCCCGGGGACCTACGCGCGGCCGGGGGCCGGGCTGTGCCGCCAACCTGCCGCAGCCCCGGGTGACAGCTGCTGTGCCCCGCCTCCCGAGGGTCCCGCTTCCCCCGCCCCCTCCGGGCGACACACGCCCCCTCTGCCCACCCTCCTGGGGCCTGGGCTGCCCGCAGGGGCGCAGGGAGAGCCCGGAAGCAGCCCTGGGGTTCCCCAGGACACACCTCGCCCCAGAAATGGTCCCTGTCCAGCTGGGACTCCAGTTAGAGCCGAGCCTGCCCTGCCTGCCACGTCCCCTCAGGGCCAGGCTCCGACCGACGGTTCCAGGGCCCCGAGCTCTGCCGGGGTCTCTGCTCACAGCTGTGCCCGCTCAAATGCAGAGGCGCCTGGGCCGAACCAGAGCCGGCCTGGAGCTCCACGTCAAGGCAGCGGCGCCGGCCACCAACCGGGGCTGCCGTGGGCACAGCGCGCCCCTCCGTGCCTCTCTGCCAAAGATAGGCCTGGAGCTCTCGGAGCGGGAATTCGACCTAAAAATGGAAACGGACCTCGTCCCTGCCCCCCGCCCGCCCCGGCTGCCCAGACTCCCCAGGGAGGGGCGGCTGCACACGGCACGCGCGGTTCTCACGAGGGCAGGGGTAAAACTCGCTCTCCGCCAGCGCCGACCCAGGCCGGGCAGCAGAGCCCAGGGCTGCAGCCGTGGGGGGCTTCTCCCCACCCAGCCTCCTGACCTCCTGGCCGCTGCAGCACACAGCCCTCTCCCCACCGCGCCTCCAGCGGCCGATCCCTGAGGCGGGGGCCCTGCACCCTCACTGCGCCTGCTCCACCTGCTTCCCCATCCTTGTTTTTTTTCTTTTTTTTAAGATTTTATTTATTTCTTTGAGAGGCAGAGTTACAGACAGAGAGAGGTCTTCCATCTGCTGTTCCCTTCCTAAATGGCCGCAACAACCAGGAGCCAGGAGCCGGGTGCTTCTTCCTGGTCTCCCACGCGGGTGCAGGGCCCAAGCACTTGGGCATCTTCCACTGCTGTCCCAGGCCACAGCAGGGAGCTGGATCGGCGGAGGAGCCACCGGGACAGGAATCGGCGCCATACGGGATATCAGTGCCACAGGTGCAGGCTTAACCCACAGGGCTGTGCCACAGCACCAGCCCCTCCTCCATCCTTCCGAGATGCACTGGGGACAAGGCACAGTGCCCTCCATGATCAGCAGTCGGGGCGGGGATGGACAGGGCCCTCCCCACTGAGCTGCGACTCAGCCACGAAGCAGAGAGACACGGGAGACCGGCGTGGGGAGGGGCAGTGTGAGCGAAGTCTCCGGGGCAGGGCCGTCTCCTCCCTCGCTCTCCACCCGTCCAGAGCCCCGGCCGTGTGGTCAGGCCAGCCCTGACCACCACACTGGGTGCACAGTGCAGCCACATGGCCTCGGCCGCTGCAAGGAGGCCCCCACCGAGAGGCGTGAGGGCTCCATCAGGGCCCCAGTGGTCTGGGGCTCTGGTGGTCTCCACGCTCGGGCTGCGGCCCTGCCACCCTGGGCAGGAGCAGGCTCCGGGGTCAGGCTGGGCTGGAGGAGCCGGCGCTTCCCAACTCCTCGGGATCGGACCCCCCTTGACCACCGCGCTGCTCCAGCCCCCGGGCCTGGCTGTGAAGCCGTGGGGGCTGCCGCTCTGTCCGCGGCCTCCCGAGGCTCGGACCACCTCCCTTCCCTGCGGGGCAGCCCGGGGGGCAGAGGCGACGGCTTCCACGTGGCTCTCACTCCTTCCCAACGCCACCTGCCCAAGCCCGGCCACCGCCCCGTCTCACTCCCCGTCCAGCTGAGACACGGTGGGGGGGGGGCCCTGGAATGACAGCGATGCCCCCAAACTTGTTTATTTAGTTAGTTTTTTGAAAGTCAGACAGAGACAGAGAGACGCCCTCTGCTGGGTCACGCCCCACGTGCCACGGCCAGGAGCCAGGAACCCCAGCCAGGTCTCCCACCCGGGAGGCAGGAACCCAGCGACTTGAGCCGTGGGCTGGGGGTGTCCCGAGCAGGGATCCCACTGCTGCCCCGAATGTGGCCCCAGCAACCGTGAACCTAGCGGGGCGGGACCACGGCGTAGAGCTGTGCACACGGCCTCGCTGCCCGCCCACTGGCCACGGGTCTGGGAGTGACCTCTGGCCCGGTACGGCACTCACCCCTGTGGGGTCCTCGCCTGCTCTCAGTGCACCTGAACCCACGGACGCTCCGAGAACTGCACAGGCGTCCGCTGGCGCCGCACGCCTGGGAGGTCGGTCTTGGGGTGCCCCAAGGAGGCACTACTGAAGTCCCACAGGCCATGAGGGCAAGGGCTTGGGGCACGTGTGGGCCTCCCCTCCCTTGCACTGGGCTTGTGTCACCCCACTGACCGGGTCCCGGGGGTCAGGATGGAGGCAGGGCCACCCCACTGACCGGGTCCCAGGGGTCAGGATGGAGGCAGGGCCACCCCACTGACCGGGTCCCAGGGGTCAGGATGGAGGCAGGGCCACCCCACTGACCAGGTCCCAGGGGTCAGGATGGGGGCAGGGCCACCCCACTGACCGGGTCCCAGGGGTCAGGATGGGGGCAGGGCCACCCCACTGACCGGGTCCCAGGGGTCAGGATGGAGGCAGGGCCACCCCACTGACCGGGTCCCAGGGGTCAGGATGGGGGCAGGGCCACCCCACTGACCGGGTCCCAGGGGTCAGGATGGAGGCAGGGCCACCCCGCTGACCGGGTCCCAGGGGTCAGGATGGAGGCAGGGCCACCCCACTGACCGGGTCCCAGGGGTCAGGATGGAGGCAGGGTCACCCTGCTGACCGGGTCCCAGGGAAGAGGATGGAGGCAGGGCCACCCCGCTGACCGGATCCCGGGGTCATCATGGAGCACACACAGGTGCCACGGTCACACGGACGAGTCCCCCCCAGCTCACAAGAGCAGCCCCCTCAGGGTTCCTGGTGACAGAGGACCAAGGAGGGAACAGCATTCACAAATGTCTTTCCTGCTCTCAGTGTGGGCGGGGGGGGGCATGGGGCCCTCCCTGGAGGGCAGGGCCTTGGACACAGCTCCTGGACGTCCACTTATGGGGACAGAGAAGCGGCCCAAGGTCAGGACAGTCGCAAGCTCGTGGGCTGTGGCAAAGGCCGAGTGTGCGGCTCGGAGGCCTGAGAAGACTGGGCATGAGTTCTGGGAAGAAGAGGCCTGGGATGGCCCCGGGGCAGCGAGTCTTCGCGTCCACATGGACGCAGCCCAGGGACAGCACGACCTGGCCGGCCGCCAGGCGATCCTGAGCATTGGCCAGCTGGGCGCACGGACGCTGGTCCACGAGGCTGGGTGAGGGCGGGGCCGGTGGGGCTGCAGCCGCTGCCTCTGTCCACGCCGGCCTCTCGGCTCCAGGGGCTGACCCTCCCCCCCGCCGGGCGCCGCCTCCCGAGGACCCCAGGCAGCTGCGCGGGGTGAGCGGCCCGCGTGGAGCCACTTCCTGCCAGGAAGGACAGGAGCACCCCTCCCACCGGGCCTCACAGGGGGCGGGCCAGCAGCGGAGGGAGGCCTTCCTCCCACCCAGGGCCCTGCGCCCACCGCTCTGCCCTCGGGCACCACCGGCTCCGGAGCCGCAGACCCCCGGCCCTGCCACAGCCACAACCTCCCTGTTGGGCCAGGCGAAGGACGACGGGACGGGCCAGCAGCAGGCTTGGGGTCGGTGTCCTGGGCAGGGCGGCTGCCTTGTGCTGGGCCCTGTAGGGAGTGACGGGGACACGGTCCCCAGGAGGTGGAGCACGTGCACCTGGGAACAGACAGGGGACTAACGGCGGCCCCCAGGGGCTCACTGTGGCGCGGTGGCTCCACCCCCACACCCATGGCCCACAGCCGCCTCGGGGAATCACAGGTGTAGAAGGCCCGGTCGCCTGTGCCTGGTCGGGCCAGCACCCGTGGGCTGAGGGGATGGCTGGCCCTGCCCTTGGGGTAAGGTGGGGTGCAGAGTGGGCCTGGCCCTCACGTGACCCCCGGGCACGCCCACTGCCCCCACGCCCACCTTCAACCAGGCACGGACAGGACAACCATTGCAACAACTCAGCCTGGGACACCAGTGCTCCCCCGACGGGCTCGGCCAGCGAGACTGGAGCAGGGTCTGGACTGGGAGGCGCACGAGGCAGGGGGGGCAGCAACTGTCCCGAGACCCCTCTGCCGGCCAGGTTTCCCAGGGACTGAGACCACGGAGCCACGGGGATGGCGTGACGAGGTGGCGGCCTCCTGGGCAGGCCCAAGGCAGCTGTAGCCGACACTACTGGGGCCACATGCAGACCCCAACTGGACAGAGGTGCTAAGGGCGAGGGCCCCTCCCCCAGACCTGCTGTCCCCAGGAAGCTGTGCCATCCCGGGGAGGCCCACAGCCAAGCCCTGGCCGCCGAGGTGCAGACAGGGGCCGTGCACTGGAGCCCCAGCGACACCAGGAGGCCCCCATGTGTTCGGCCTGGCAGCGTTTCCGGGGGTGGGGGTCTCCTGGACAGCCCGTCTGGGGACCCGACTCGGGGACGATGTGGCAGTCCCGGCTGTGGGCGAAGCTCCCGGAAACCCTCCGGGGCCCAGAACTCACACCAGCAGCTCCGCTGGGCAGTGCCCACCCCCCAACCTCTGCTCGTTCCATCTGCTGTGAGCGGACGCAGGTGGCGTCCTGTGAGCCCAGGAGGAAGGGCCCCGGGCGAGGAGGAGGAGGAGGAGGCTGTGGCGTCTGGCGCCCTCACCCAGTCCCGTCACTCCCCTCCCTCCAATCCTGCCCCCCGCGGACTTCGGTGCCACGGGGCCCTGGCGGCCTCCAAGCCTGAAGCACAGACCCCTCACGCAGTCGCCGGCCAATGGGAGGGGGGATGACCCAGCGAGAAGAGACACACACGCGGGGTCGTGGGGCCACCCGGGCGCAGGCCAAGCAGACAGCCACACGGCCAGGGCGGGCGAGGGAGGGCAGTCTCTTGCCGACACCTGGGGACGTCCCCCAGCACCGAGGAAAACCCGCTGGATCCTGCGGGGCCTCAGACAGACGCGCTCTCCCACGCCGCCCAGCCCCGCCGCAGTCCTTGCACTCTCCAGGGAGCGCCCTGCCCCTGAGGGCCCCTGCTGGCTCTGGCTGCCCTGGCCAGGCAGTCCCCTCCCTGGACTTCGGCTGGGCCCCGCGGGCTTCCCACCCCCTCTGAACGCTGGCAGGAGCCGCCGGGGAGGGCCCTGCCTGGGCCCCAGTGACACACCCGTGGGGCCAGGCTGCTGTGGACGGGGGGGGGGGGGGGGCTGGGGCCTGCAGGAGGCCCCCTGGCCCACACACCTGCACCGCCTCACCGGGTGCTCCGGGGAGGCCCAGGTGGGCCCGGCAGCACCTGCGTGCCTGGGCGCCGGTCAGCCTGTCCCCGGGGTGAAGGCCGGACGCTGGCACGTGCCGGGCGCCTCACCACGGGGCACCTCGGGATCGGTGCTCTGTGCGTTCAAGAGCTGCTTCTGCCAGGACTAAGCTGGTTACGGTGACCAGAAATGTGCTTCTATAAAAAAAAAAAAAAAAAAAAACAGCCTAGAAACGCAGGTGAAATACGCCACCCGGCCTTCGACGGCGAGCCGCCCTTGCAAAGGAGTGATGGAAATTTCTAGATGCCTGAGTGAGAGCAACATGACCTAAAATAGCCACCGCGGTGAGCTAACGCTGGTGCCTGGGAGACCGCGAGAGGGAACGCAGGCTGGGAGAGCCGCGTGAGCGCGAAGAAGGGCCGGGCTTCGTCGCCGGCCCTGGCTGGACGGGACGGGGCGGCCCGGGAGCTCCGACCGACCGTCTCCCTGCGGGGAGGGCAGAGGCCGCGCCTTGGCGGGAGAACTCAGCGTTGTCACGGAAGCCGCTCCTCCTCCCAGACAGGCGGCCTGGAGGACCCGTCAGTCACAGCCGCTGCGGAGGGTGGCAGGGGTGGTTCCAGCGTAACCATGGGAACCCAGGACAGGAGGGACGTGGAGAGGCCCGGTCTCGGCCCTGGCCGACCCTCACCTTACACAAGGACACCCTTAGGAGCCAGGGCTCAGGTAGGCCCCGGGCTTCCTGCCGGGTGCCGGGCCGGCATTGCTCACGGGGCCGCCGAGCTCCGCCCAGGCATCCGCCCATCGCGGGACTTCAGAGCGGAGGCTTCGGTGGCCACGGCTGACGGAGGACGCAGACCTCGGAGAACCAGTTCACCAAAGTTACCGAAGCAACAGCAGCAGCCACAGCTCTGGGAGGAGGGGCCTGACTTCCGGAGCGGCTGCGTCCCGTCCACTTTTCAGTAACAGCACGAAACACACGAAGAAACCGGAGGCGCAGCCCACACACAGGACTACAGAGGCATCCAACAGGGCCCGGTGCTGTGGCACAGCGGCTGAAGCCGCGCCTGCAGTGCCAGCATCCCGTATGGGCACCGGTTCGAGTCCTGGCTGCTCCTCTTCCCATCCCGCTCCCTGCTGTGGCCTGGGAAAGCAGTGGAAGGTGGTCCAAGCGTTTGGGACCGTGCACCGCATGGGAGACCTAGAAGAAGCTCCTGGCTCCTGGTTTTGGATTGGCTCAGTTATGGCCGTTACAGCCCAAGTCCTGGGGCCCCTGCACCCATGTGGGAGCCCTGGAGGAAGCTCCTGGCTCCTGGCTTCAGATCAGCGCAGCTCCAGCCATTGCAGCCATCTGGGGAGTGAACCAGGGGATGGAAGACCTCTCTCTCTCTCTCTCTCTCTCTCTCTCTGCCTCTGCTTCTGCCTCTGCCTCTCTCTGTCTGTAACTCTACCTCTCAAACAAATAAGTAAAATCTTAAAAAAAGAGAGAGAAAAAATAGGTGGGGACTTCCTTGACCTGATAAAACAAAAGCAATCATGAAAAACCCAGAGCTCACGTACATAGGGGACATGGGGGCTTCTTTCCGTTGGTTCACCCTCCAAATGGCCGCCACGGCCAGATCTGTGCCGATCCGAAGCCAGGAGCCAGGTGCTTCTCCTGGTCTCCCATGGGGTGCAGGGCCCAAGCACTTGGGCCATCCTCCACTGCACTCCCTGGCCACAGCAGAGAGCTGGCCTGGAAGAGGGGCAACCGGGACAGAATCCAGCGCCCATATGGGATGCCGGTGCTGCAGGCACAAGATTAACCAAGTGAGCCAGGTGCCGGCCCCTGTTTTTTTTTGTTTTTTGTTTTTTGTTTTTTGTTTTTCTTCTTTTTTTCTTTAAGGAAAGGAAGAACGGATGTGGAGACCTCACAGCTTGGAGCAAGCCCCAGGGTGCAGCCTGTGCTGGCCTCAGCCTGGACCCGCAGGTGGGAGGATCGGAGCTCAGAGCCCAGGAGTGTGGCCATCACCGGCCGAGCCCAGCAGGCGCCTGGATGAGGGCGTCGCCCCCAGTGGTGCTGGGACTGCCGACGGCCGCGTGCGGGAGAAGGAACACACGTGAAGCAGAGAAGCCGGAATCGACTGAGAAGAACTGAAAACGCACAAAGCGCGATTCCAAGTCACCCAGGAAAACTCGGGCAAAGGAGCTCTTTTTTATTATTTTGTTAAAGCATTTTATTTATTCAAGAGAGTTACAGAGGGAGGAAGAGACACAGAGAGAGAGAGGTGTCCATCCGCTGGTTCACTCCCTAGATGGCTGCAACGGTCGGAGCTGAGCTGATCCTAAGCCAGGAGCCAGGGGCTTCCTCCAGGGCTCCCACGCGGGTGCAGGGCCCAGGCACGCTGGCCGTCCTCTGCTGCTTTCCCAGGCGCACCTGCAGGGAGCTGCATCGGAAGTCGAGCAGCCGGGACTCAAACCGCTGCCCACAGGGATGTCAGCACCGCAGGTGGTGGCTTTGCCGGCTACGCGGGAGCCCTAGCAGACGTTTCTCCACAGAGGACAAGCCCCTGCCCGACAAGCACGAGGAGACCCCAGCAGCCCAGGACCTGGCGCGAGTGCTGGGGACACTGTGGGGCAGAGGGGACAAGCAACGTCAGCCGCTTCTGCAGAGACTTCGGGAGAAGCCAGTGCCAGCACCACGCCACACACTGCAGCATGTATGACATATATGAACCCAATGCCAGCACCACGCCACACCCTACAGCATGTACGACATGTCATGTGACGAGCAGGTGTGGTCACATAGGAGCACGCGTGTCCCCGACTCCCGCTGTAGCCAGTGGAGCGGAAATTCAGTGGTCGCCCGGCGCTCGGGCAGGTGGGTAAGGGGGTGGGTAAGGGTGCCCTGGGTGTGGCATATCTTTCTAGAATAGAGAGAAAGTTCCGAGTGGACAATGAACACACAGGGGTCCCCGGTCTGCAGGGGCAGCCTGGCAGCCTGCAACGGGACACCCCCCCCCCCCAACACCGAGCAGGATGCTAGTTCACAAGGCCAAAGAGCCCGTCCTGTCCCTTTAAAAACAGAGAAGTATCCAGAAAAATCTGGGACCGGTAAACCTAACTCCGAGGGTGAAACCCCCTCAGAAGGAGCACCATCTAGAAGGCAGTCGCGGAACGGTCCAGTCACAAGATCCGCACCTGCGGGCTGGTGCTGTGGCGCAGTGGGCTAAGCCCCTCTGCAGCGCCGCACCCCCTACGGGCGTCTGTCTGAGTCCCGGCTGCTCCACTTCCGATCCAGCTCCCTCTGGTGCACCGGGAGGGCAGCGGAGGACGGACCCAGCGCCTCGGCCCCCGCACCCGCCTGGGAGACCCCGAAGAAGCTCCTGGCTCCTGGCCCAGCCCCAGCTGTTGTGGCCATGGGGAGTGAGCCAGTGGATGGAAACTCTCTCTCTCTCTCTCTCTCTCTCTCTCTCTCTCTGTGTGTGTAACTGGCTTTCAAATAAATAAATAAACCTTTATAAAACAAATCGTGCATCTGAACAGGAAGCGCCGGGGAGGCAGAGGAGGCACGGACACTCAGCCCCTGGTTGGCGGCAAACACCGGGCACACCTCCCCCCACAGCCCGGCGACGCTCACAGAGACTGAGCTGGCGTCCGGGGCAGGGAGGCACAGGGAGGCCCCAAGTAGGCATCGTGGTCGGGGACGTCCTGGGGCTCCCTCTGGGTGCTGCACACGTGGGCCACGTCTGCTCCGTGAAAACCCACCTGACCATTTTCCATTAAAAAGTCAGCGCAGCAGGAAACATGAGCATAAAGAAAAAAATCCCGACGGGAAATGAGCGGACGGCGCAAAGGCCGAACACCGGGACAGAGACCCTCGGGGCACCGGTCTCGGGGGACACGGGGGTGACAGTGTCTCGCAGGCCTCTGCCTCGCACAGGTGCCCCCTCCCCAGAGTCGCAGTGGGGGGCAGTCTCACCAGCACCCCCACAGCCAGCTCACCCCCCCAGACACCGGCCTGTGCACCCCGCTGGCATCGGGCCCCCGATGGCCACCAGTGGCAACGCAGGGAATACTCGGAAGGCTGGGTTCCCAAGGCGGCCAACAGCCCTCCAGCCCGGGACCACAGCTCCATCCCAACGCCTGCAGAGGGGCCCTGGCTTTGACCCCCCGTGGAAGAGTCGACGCCGGGGAGAGCGGGGCCTTCCAGCAGGAGCAGCCGCGGCTGGGGCGTCCCTGACACGAGCCCACGAGCGCCCTGGCCGTGGTCGCCACACTGGAAGGATTCCGTGGCTCCACACAACCACTCCAGGAAGGCCACGGACGCCCGGACCCGGGTGCCCAGGGAGGCGGTGGGAGAGCCTTCTCTGGCCCCAATGCCCCGCTCAGCCCTGGGAGCCCCTCCCCACCAGGGCTGTGGCCGCCACCGGCGACCGTGTTAGCTGATGGTCCCCACACGCTGCAGGCTGTGGGTCCTCTCCCTCAGGGGACGCCTCGGGCTCCGAGCCCGGCCCCACGAGTCCCAGCGCCCTGACGCTCTCGCCCCCTGCCTGCATGTACCCCCAGGTGTGCACCACGAGGGCACGCACCGACAGGCTGGCAGCCCAAGAGGCCGAAACCCTGAGCCCCCGCTCAGCTGAGCGGTCAGGTTTCCTGGCCCTGGCCTGGCTGACACTGACCGCCCACGGCGACCCTGGCACCTTCCATGCTGTGGTCTGGGAGACGGTCTGGGGGGTCTGGTGCAGCATCTTGAGTGCCACAGAAGGCTGAGTCCACGTGCTGGAGCAGGGGCCACAGGAAGGGGCCACGGATGGGTGATGGACAGACAGACGGGTGGGTGGTTGATGGACAGATGGATGGGTGATGGACAGATGGGTAGGTGGGTGATGGACAGATGGGTGATGGACAGACAGGTAGGTGGTTGATGGACAGATGGATGGGTGAGTGGACAGATGGGTAGGTGGTTGATGGACAGATGGATGGGTGATGGACAGATGGGTGATGGACAGACAGGTAGGTGGTTGACAGACAGATGGATGGGTGAGTGGACAGAGAGATGGATGGACGTATGGGTAACGGATGGGTGATGGACAGACAGGCGGGTGGGTGGTTGACAGACAGATGGATTGGTGATGGACAGATTGGTAGGTGGGTGATGGACAGATGGGTGATGGACAGATGGATAGGTGGTTGACGGACAGATGGATGGGTGATGGACAGACAGGCGGGTGGGTGGACGTATGGGTAACGGATGGGTGAGTGGATCGGGATGGATGGATGGGCGGAATTCAGTGAGCAGGTTATGGGGCTGGATAGATGGTAGATGGGTGGATGGATAATGCACAGAGGGTGGATAGGTTGCTGGATGGATTAATGATGGACGCATGATTGATGAATAGATGAGTGGGCGGGCGGATCAATAAACAAACACTGGGCGGATGGATGGACAGATGGAAAGTTGGATGGACAATTGATGGTTGATGGAAAGATGGATGGATGGGCGGACAGTGGATGAGTGAGTGGGTGATGGGTGGGTGGATGATGGATGGGTGACTGGTGGGTGGATGATGGATGGGTGACTGATGGGTGGATGATGGATGGGTGACTGATGGGTGGGTATGAATGGACAGTGGATGGGTGAATAGATTGATGGTTGATGGATAGACGGGTGGATAGACGGGTGGATGAGTGAATGGAAGATTGATGGATGGATGGGTGGATGATGGATGGGTGGATGAGTGGGTGGGTGACGGTGGTGGAGGTGGAGGGTGGTGGGAGGTGGAAGTCGGGTGCGGGGGAGGTGCTGCACCCCAGGCTCTGCCTGGGCTTCCCTCCAAGGCGCTGATCCTGCTCCACCCTGCCCACAGCTCTCGTGGGCTCAGGGCTCCAGCTCGTGGGACTCTGCCCTCAGTTTTCCTCTTTGTGGACGGAAGCACGGCTCTGACACCTGGAGTCCCCGGGGCCCGGCCTGTGCTGTCGTTGGCTGGAGACGGCTTCGCGCTGGGCGGCAGCCTCTGGGCCTCCTGACGCGGGCTCCTTCCCTCGAAATCCTGGGGGGACATCGTGACGCGCAGTCAGGCCGGGGGTGCAGGGGGTTCTCTCCTGGTCGGGGAGACTCGGGACATCGGTCGGTCGGCCACTGCGAGCTGCAGCCGTGAGGTGGCGCCCAGGCCGGGAGTGAGCTCAGCGGGCGTCGGGGCTGTGCGCACGAGGACCGGTAGCCACGGGGCAGGGGGACAGATTCGGCCAGGGCGGTGTTTCCGGGCTGAGCCCTAACACACCGGTGGCAGCTCTGGCAGAGCCCGGCCACCCCGAGAAGGCGCTGCCATACGGTAGGCGTCGTCTGCTCGCCGCCCAGACGCGGCCCGGCCCCCATGGAGGCTGCATGGAGAGCCCTGGCCGGGCTGCGGCGCAGCCTGAGCGCGGCCTGTAAATGCCAATAAAAAACGGAACGCGGCTGTTAAAACCCAGCGCTGGCACAGACCTGGTTTAGATCACACAGGAGCTGGCCCTCTGCGGGGGAACGCGCAGCATCTGTTCCAATTAAGCCTTGTTTTCCAGCTTCAAGATATGAGCCTGGTCACTGGTGTTCTGTGCGGGCATGAATGGCCCATTGTCCGGCCCCAGCAGCCCGCAGACGCAGGCCCGAGAAACGGCTCCGCGGCCCAATTACAAGTGGAGGTGGGCTGGCGGCGGGGGCGGGGCCGGCCACCGGGGCACCGCGCCGTGTGGACACACAGTCAGGGGCGGCTAACGCAGACCAGGTGTGCCGAGAGCAGGCTGCGGCACAGAGGCCCCCGCTCCGCAACCAGCCGAGACGAGGCCTGTCCGTCCTGGGTGCCCGGTCAGGACCCGCCCACAGACCCTGCCTCTCCCTGGGGCAGCACAGGCACATGGACACGCACCCACTCGTTTGCACTCTCACACGCGTGTGCACACTCCCGCGCACTGTTCCACCATTGCTCAGCGGGGTCCACTCACAGCTCCAACAACTCCCTTTCGGGGACTGCGAATGTGGACGTCCTGGAGCGGTCGGAGGCAGCCCCTCACCCACCTCCCTCCCAGGGTGCCCTCACCCACCTCCCTCCCAGGGTGCCCTCGCCGCTCCCTCCCAGGGTGCCCTCGCCCACCTCCCTCCCAGGGTGCCCTCGCCGCTCCCTCCCAGGGTGCCCTCGCCCACCTCCCTCCCAGGGTGCCCTCGCCGCTCCCTCCCAGGGTGCCCTCGCCCGCCTCCCTCCCAGGGTGCCCTCGCCCACCTCCCTCCCAGGGTGCCCTCGCCCACCTCCCTCCCAGGGTGCCCTCGCCCGCCTCCCTCCCAGGGTGCCCTCGCCCGCCTCCCTCCCAGGGTGCCCTCGCCCGCCTCCCTCCCAGGGTGCCCTCGCCCGCCTCCCTCCCAGGGTGCCCTCGCCGCTCCCTCCCAGGGTGCCCTCGCCCACCTCCCTCCCAGGGTGCCCTCGCCGCTCCCTCCCAGGGTGCCCTCGCCCGCCTCCCTCCCAGGGTGCCCTCGCCCGCCTCCCTCCCAGGGTGCCCTCGCCCACCTCCCTCCCAGGGTGCCCTCGCCCAGCTCCCTCCCAGGGTGCCCTCGCCCACCTCCCTCCCAGGGTGCCCTCGCCCACCTCCCTCCCAGGGTGCCCTCACCCACCTCCCTCCCAGGGTGCCCTCGCCGCCCCCTCCCAGGGTGCCCTCGCCCGCCTCCCTCCCAGGGTGCCCTCGCCCACCTCCCTCCCAGGGTGCCCTCGCCCGCCTCCCTCCCAGGGTGCCCTCGCCCGCCTCCCTCCCAGGGTGCCCTCGCCCGCCTCCCTCCCAGGGTGCCCTCGCCCGCCTCCCTCCCAGGGTGCCCTCGCCGCTCCCTCCCAGGGTGCCCTCGCCCACCTCCCTCCCAGGGTGCCCTCGCCCGCCTCCCTCCCAGGGTGCCCTCGCCCTCCTCCCTCCCAGCATCTGCCCGCCATTGGGCTGGGAGGGCCCCTCGGCTCCTCTGGACCTGTGCGTGGAACGGTGCCCACAGGGGCCCAGTTTGCACCACCCTTGGGGCTGTCCACTTATGGACGCCTCCCTGGGTGTCTGTCATAACTCGACAAATGGCAGAAAGTGCCCAGGCCCCTGTGTAGACCAAACTGGGCATTGCATCGAAGCTGAGGCTTCTCCATGTGTCCCCAAACCAGCTTGGCCGTGTCACCCCGGGAAGAGGGAGCAGAGCTGGCCCTGCCCTTCCACCCCCTCTGACTGGCCGGGGTTCTGACCCCTCTCGGGGGAGAGCCTGAGATGGGAAGAGAAGGCCAGGCTGGACAGCGCTCTCCTGGGGCGTCCAGGCTGGGACGGCCCCACCTGGGCTGTCCACGTCTGGTCCAGTGCTGCCTTTGTCCCCTGGACGGTAGCTGCCACCTGCAGCCTCGTACAGAGCCATGGGCCCAAGGCGGCATGGCAGGGTGAGGCAAGGTGGCATCCACCTGCTATTGGCCCCCAGGCTGCCTGGGAGACGTCCCTGCCGTCACTGCACAAGGGCACTGCCGGTCACTCGGAATCGCGGCGGGCTCGGTGCACCTGGGCACCCCGGAGCAGGGCGGAGGTGGCCAGAGCGGGGGGCGTTCCCCACTCGCTCTGCCTGTGCTCGGGGTGGGCGCCCCAGCAGGGCTGCCGAGCAGCTGCAACCCTTCCCGCGCCTCGGACAACGGGGAGTCCCCGAGGACGTTCAGGTCAGAAGATCCCAACCATCCCCGAGGGGCCGGGGCAGCTCACACAAGGCACCGCGCGCACGCGGCACCCACATGCTCAAAGATGGGAGGGGCACAGAGCACACACGGCTCGTGTGGGGCTGAGCAGCGTGGAAACCCGAGTGATCAGGTATCCGCAGCTCCACGTGACGGGACTTCAGAGACGGGCGGGCAGGTGACCGACGGACTGCAGATGGAGAGATCGATGGGCGTGGGGGGGGATGGGGGGGTGGATGGGTGGGTGGGTGGATGGGTGGGTGGATAGGTGGGTGGGTGGTGGGTGGTGGATGGGTGGGTGGGTGGTTGGTGGATGAGTGGGTGTGTGGATGGATGGATGGGTGGGTGGATAGGTGGGTGGGTGGTGGGTACGTGGGTGTGTGGGTGGGTGGGTGGATGGGTGGATACATGGGTGGGTGGATGAGTGGGTGGATAGGTGGGTGGGTGGATGAGTGGGTGGGTGGTGGATGGGTGGATATGTGGGTGGGTGGTGGATGGGTGGGTGGGTGGGTGGTGGATGGGTGGTAGATACGTGGGTGGGTGGTGGATGGGTGGATATGTGGGTGGGTGGTGGATACGTGGGTGGATGGATGGGTGGTGGATGGGTGGATGGGTGGATGAGTGGGTGGGTGGATGAGTGGGTGGGTGGTGGATGGATGGATGAGTGGGTGGGTGGTGGATGGGTGGGTGGGTGGGTGAGTGGGTGGGTGGTAGATATGTGGGTGGGTGGTGGATGGGTGGATATGTGGGTGGGTGGTGGATACGTGGGTGGATGGGTGGATGAGTGGGTGGGTGGTGGATGGATGGATGAGTGGGTGTGTGGGTGGTGGGTGGGTGAGTGGGTGGGTGGATGGGTGGATGGATGGATACATGAGTGGGTGGATGAGTGGGTGGATGAGTGGGTGGGTGGGTGGTGGGCACGTGGGTGGGTAGAAGGGTGGGTGGGTGATGCGTGGCTAGAGGCTAGGGAAGGTTTACTGGTGGATAAGGGGGGGGGAGTGGATGAGTGACCTGGGGAGCGGTACGCGATGTGAAACCAGTGGGAGAAACACCAGGGTGGGTTTAGTCTTTTCTCTTTATTCCTCTTGCTTTTCTGTGCTAAGTTGTCTGCAGTGTGCGCACACAGCTCTGAAAATCTGCAATAAAGAGATTCCAGCCGCGGCCCTCTCACGCCGGAAGCCGAGGAGAGAGGAGCCGATGCCCAGGGGCCCGGCCCGGCCTGGCCCTCGGGTCCGAGACAGAGGGGCCTCTTTCTTCCTCGCTCAGACGGCGGCCGCAATGACATCAGCCCGCCGCGTGTAACTCTAGAAGCGTGTTGGGAAGTGTTGGGCTGATTGATCACGCGTGCTGGTGCCCGCTCCCGGGGGGCGCGGGCCAGGCCGCGGCAGCAGCTGGCTGTCCCTCCCCAGCAAGGAGGCTTGGGGGCTTTGTCCTCACTCTGCGGGGCAGAGCCGCAGGCGACAAGCAGGCCAGGGTCCGGCCGCAGGGACCCCTCCCAGGACCTCCCGGCCCCTCCTCTGCCTGCGGCCCCCTCCCCGGCCGCTGCCTGGCTCGCTGGGTGGGCTGCAGTGTTGTGTCTGCTCCAGAGAGGCGGGAGGCGGAGAGGGCTGGGGGTGCTGCCTGGGGCGGCCCTGCAAGCGGAGGCCCGCAGGTGGCTCTGAGAGGGACCCGCGGTCCAGGCCACGTGTCCGGCAGCGCGGAGGGGAAGAGCTTTCATGTCGGATGTCGGAGACGTTGCCGTGTAGCCTGGCTCGAGACGGAGTGTGGGGAGGCCAGCTCAGGCCCGGCAGGCCCAGGGCGCGTCCTGTCCAGGCCCCTTGCGGCTGGGGGCTCAAAGGCCATGCGGTGGGGAAGCCGGCGTGAGCCCCCCTGGTGGTGGGCAGCGGTCGCCTCTGGCGACCTGGGACAGGACTCAGCCTCTGCTCCCCCCGGCTTCCGCCACCCTGGGCTGCTGGACGGCCGTGGAGGACCCCGCCCCTCTGGCGAGCGGCGGCCTTGTCTGGTCCTGGGCACCTTGTGCAGGGGACGAGGTCTTTCTCCACGGCTGTTTTCACTTCTTTTTGTTTTTCAAGATTCACTTATGTACTTGAAAAGCAGAGTTACAGTGAGAGAGAGAGCGGGAGAGAGAGAGACAGAGAGAGAGAGAGAGACAGAGAGAGAGACAGAGAGAGAGATAGAGATGTCTTTCATCCGCTCGGCCCAGATGGCCGCGACAGCCAGCACTGGGCCAGGCCAACGCCAGGAGCCAGGAGCTTCTTCTGGGTCTCGCTCGTGGGTGCAGGGCCAGGCACTTAGGCCACCTGCTGCTGCCTCCCAGGTGCAGTGCAGGGAGCCGGATTGGAAGTGGAGCAGCCGGGACTTGAACCAGGGCTCTGTGGGATGCCGGGGTTGCGACGGCAGCTTCGCCCCCTGCGCCGCAGCACTGCCCCCACCCTTCCTGCCGGCCCTGCGCCCCCTGCACCAGGACTCGGCGCCCGGCTGCTCATGCAGGAGCCCCCACGTGAGAGCCGGCGCATGCGTCTTAGGCAGTCTTGGTGCACGCCGATGCCTGGGCCTGGTGATGCCCGGAGCTCCCCGACCTCTGCCGCCTCAGCGTCCCCGGGGGACTGGCTGAGCCAGAGCCCACACGGGCCCCTGTGGGTGGGCGGAGCTTTCTCCACACCCGGCTCTCCTGCGAGCCTCAAGGCCCCAGCATGGAGCTCCTGTGGCTTCCGTGGGGTGGGGGGCTCTGCCAGGCTGCCCGGCTGCCCTGGAGCCTGGAGCCCCCTCCCCACGGACCGTTCTGCCTTCTGATCCCTGCGGTGACGCCGTGAGACGAGGCAGCTGCCGAGAGGGCCGGCGGCGTGGCTGAGCTGGTGGCCCGGCAGACCTTTCTCTGGCTGTGACAGCGGCTCCTCCTGCCCTGCCCGGCAAGCCAGGCGCACGGAGCCTGCCGGCCCGGCAAGGGGCTCACCCGCGGCACTGCATTAGCTAATGCAACGCGCAAAGGGGGTGCTGAAGGAAAAATCAATCCCCGGTGGAGCCGGCCATCCATTCCGGGCCCAAACAATCACCTTTATGTTCGCGCGAGACGGGGAGAAAGCACTCATTCAAATTGCTGTCTGCTGACGACCCGAGGAGCCTATTCAGAAACCGCGCACGGCGGCGGCTCCTCCTTCCCCCGCCGCTCGCCTCCCTGCCACGCTGCGTGCGCCCGCGCCAGCGGCGGCCGCGGGGCCCAGACCCCAGCCCGGGCGCTGGCCCAGGCCTGGGGGGCACGGAGCCGGGAGGCCTTTCTGGAGCCGCTGGAAAGACGGCCTTTGAACGCTGCCTTCTCCCCTCGGTGCTGGGGGAGGAGAGGGCCGGGGCCCCCCTCGCCGAGGCAGTGAGAAAGGAAACGCAGCCCCCAAATCACATTAAATTTGTTAGGCAAACACACGGCAGGCGGCGTGCAGATTAGGTCATTTCTCATAAATATTAATTCCGGAGTTTTCCAACGGGCGAAATTAAAGAAACAAAGCTGCTCTTCTCTCGCAGCCCCTGGAACGGGGCTCCCCGGCAGGGAAGGGGCCGAGCGAATTCAGCCCCTAGGAAGCCTCGTGAGCGCTCCCCGGGAGGCTGCCCGGCGAGGTTGGCAGGAGGGCGGGCTCCCTCTCGGCGCTGGAGCCAGCACACCCCTGCAAGGACCACGCGGGCCGGCGGAGCTGCCCCGAACAGGGCTCCGAGCATCGTCCCCCCCACCCAGCCGCTGGTCTGAGCAGGATGCTGGCCAGCTGGCCTGGCGGGCCCCGCTGTGGGGGCTTCTCCCTGGATCATCGCTCGGGGCCGGGACCCTGTGTGCTGCAGCCGGGGCTGCCCCCCCCACCCGCTCCCGTAGCTCGGGCAAGGGAGCCCGCGACTTCAGCGGCCCCAGCCTCAGTCTGGACCCGCGGCCTCTCTGTCTTCAGCTCCCAGCTGTCCACCTCCCTGCCAGGTCTCCCTGCCAGGGGCGAACCTGCAGGCGACTCCCGTCCCCGAGAGCTGGGCCTGCCTGGGAGACGCCCGGCGCTCCTCTCTCCGTGACGGCCGCCGGCCCTGGGCAGGCGGGAGTGGTGGCCCGCCGTGGCCACGCGGGGCTCCAGGCTCGCTCCAGTTCCTCAGGCGCAGTGTGGCCGAGCCGCCGGCGGCCTGCCTACCGCGTCTCTCCGGGGGCAGAGTGGGACAGGCTCCGGGGAGGAACACACCACTGCAGCCAGTGCGAGGTGTGCCGGGGACACGAGGCCCCTGGGCTGCACGTGGGCGGTGCTGCCCAGAGTGTGACGAACCGGGGGCTCCCAGGAGCTCCGCCAGGTCGGGGGCTGCAGGTCCGAGTCCCTAGGGGTGGGCCTGGGCCCTTGGCACCTGCACAACACGCCGGGTGGGGGGAGCGGCTGGGGTGGGGCGCGGGGGTCAGGTCTGAGGCACCTGCTGGGCACAAAGCCCTGGAAAGACCCCCTCCCCGGGCCTCGGCTTTTTGGTTTTTGCCTGAAAGTGCGGTTGTGAGGCTCTGCGACCTAACACAGGTGAGGCGGCCGTGTCCACACCGCAGCTGACATGTCCACACCGCAGCTGCCAATGCCCGACCAGGGCTGTGCGGGGAGGAGCAAGAGCGACCGCAGATTTGTGGTCGGAAACAGTGCTTGTGGGGGGCGGTGGAGCAGACCCTCCCGCACAGCCCGGGCCGCGAGTGTACCGCGCAGGGGTGCACAGCGCAGGGGTGCACAGCGCAGGGGTGCAGTGTCCACCCCCAGCTCAGCCTCAGCCTCCCCTTCCCAAACCCTTTTGCTGTGGTCAGCCCAGGCTGGATAACACCACATGGAACGTTCCAGAAGTAAACAATCTGAAAGTTTTCACCCGTGCTATTCTGGGGGCTGTGACGAAACCCCGACCAGCTCCACCCACGGGGAGCCCGAGCGCCCTCCGCCCAGGGTATCCCCGGGGGCGCTGCCCGCCCTCGGTGGCCCAGCCGCTGTCTTGGCACTGCTGCGGCATGGCTGTGCCTGTGGCCAGGCCACCCTGGTTCCCCTCAGGCCCCGGGCACAGGAGGAGCCACAGGTCTCTTCTTATCCAGGGGAAAAGTGGAGGCGGGAGGCGGGAGGCGGGCCTCCCCGGACTCTGCCTTGTTACAGTCATTCTGCATCCTTGTTCCCTGAAGCTGAGCTTGGGCAGGTGTGTGTGCAGGCAAAGGGGGGGGGCTTTCAGGCCCCCCCAGGGAGCCTTGGAACACGACCTCCTGTGGATAGACGGGCAGGCTGCCCTGCCGTGCCAGCCCCTTCCAGAAATTTCTGGGCAAGGCGAACTCCTCGTCTCGCCGGGAAGCCGACCGGCAGGAGGGGGCTGGGGCGGGCGGGGGTGGGAGGGCACAGGTGCTCCCAGCCTGACCGTCGGGGGTCTCCCGCTTCCCCACTGTACATCCTGCCGCTCCCCAGCCCTCCAGGACACCCCAATAAAACGCGGAGGAAGAAGACAGGGCAGTGGCTGAGCAAGAGGGTGGGCGAGCGGAGGGGTGCGGTGGCCCCGGCCCGGAGCGGAGGCCGGCCCGGCTGCTCGCCCCGCCCGTGCTCCTGGGAAGAGCCTCTGGGAACCTCACTCTGGCCGCGTTATTTTTGGAAGCCGTTAATGACTCTGTTTGCCTTTCCAATGACCTCAAAAGTTCCACTGCACCAGACGCCCCTCCCCCACACCTCGTGCCCAGCTGTCTGCCACCCACCCCCCGCCTGACTGAGCGCCGTGGACAGGAGCCTTGGACCCGGCCCCCCGCGCCCTGGCTGCTCCCGGAGCCCGGGTGAGGCTGTCGGCCACAGGAGGAGGCGTGGAAGCCTCGTGTCCCGTGGCCGGGCCCCGCCCCCCGTGGCAACGCCCCCGCCTCAGTCTGCCGTCCCGTGGCACAGGCTGCACGGGAGGAAGCTGGCGGCTGCAGGTGCAGGCCTCGCGAGGAGACCGGCACGTGCACTGTCCCGGGTGCGGTGGGGGCCGGGGGAGGGAGTGCGGCTGAGGTCGCTGTGCTGGGCTGGGTGGGGGTCTCCGTGCCCTCTGTGCAGGGTTTATCAGCCCAAAGTCGCCCCGCCCTTGATTCCCAAGCCCCTGAGTGTTTATAAGGGAAGCTTAACCGGGTTGTTTTCATTCTCTCACACTTAACTCATCAAAATGCTATTTGGTGAGCACGGGACCGGGGGCCCCCCAAGTCTGCTGGGGGGCTCGGCCAGGTCCCCCTCGGCAGGACGGGTGTGGACGCTCCGCACCCCTGGGCCTCGGCTCCCCTGGGGCCGGGGTGGGGGTCCCTCTTCCCGCCCAGAGCCTCAGGGACCCCAGAGCCCAGTTCTGCACCTGACCTGTGAGGCCCCAGCCCGGCCCAGCTCCTGAGGCACAGCGGCCGGAGGACACGGCCTTGGCCAGCGCACCTGGCGGCTCCCAAGGCCCCTGCCTCGAGACGGAACAGGACCGGCAGGGAGGCAGCAGGTGTGCCACGCGGGCGGGGGGCAGGTAACACCCATGCGTGGCGAGACAGGAACATGGCCAGCGGCCAGGCCCCAGAGCGCCCCCGCCCAGAGGAGCTGCAAAGCTGCTGGAAATGGGGCGTGAAGCGACTGCAGGCGCAGGCAGGGCAGCCAGGGGCCGGGAGGCTCCCGAACCCGCGTGTGGGCGTCAAGGCCAGGAGCGGCGGCCGCCAGACCCAGCCGAGCAGAGTCGTGGTGGCCGGGGGCGGCAGCAGCCACCCTCAGGTCCTGCCCATGGCTGCCCTTCCCGCCAGGCGGGACACCTGGAACTCCGAAGGGGGCTGGGCTGCAGCAGGAGCGGACGCTGCTCTATGTTGACGTGCACACACACAGACACACAGACACACAGACACACACACATATACACATACACATATACACACACAGATACACATGCATATATACACATATGCATACATACACACATACACACACATACACACATATACATATACACACAGATACACACATACATATATACACACACAGACACACATGTATATATACACACACATACATACAGACACACATACACACATGCATATACACAGACACACACACATACACACATATACATATACACAGACACACGCATACATATATACACACATGCATACATACACACAGACACACAGACACACACACATACACATACACACATACATATATACACACATGCATATACACACATACACACATACATACACATACACACATGCATATATACACACACATACATACACACAGACACACATACACACATATACACATACACAGACACACACAGACACACACATACATATATACACACACATACACAGACACACACATATACACAGACACACACATATACACATACACGTGGAGACACACATATATGCACACACATACATATATACACTCACAGACACACACATGCATATATACAAACACATACATACACACATATACACATACACACATGCATACACAGACACACATGCATATATACATACACACATGAATACATACACACAGACACACACGCATACATACACACATACACATAGACACACAGAGACACACAGACATATGCATATATACATACACACATACATACATACACACACGGACACACACATGCATACACACACATACACACATACATACACATGCATATATACACACATACATATACACACATATACATACACACAGAAACACACACATATACACACATACACGCATGCATATATGCACACACATACATATATACACATACACACACTCACAGACACACACAGACACACACACATGCTCAATCCTCTGCACACTTGGCTGTGGCCGGGGCGCCTGCCACCACCCAGGAGGCCCTCGGCCCAGCCAGGAATGCGCCACCCCCGCACCGTCTGGGGAGCTCCGTGGTCACCCCGAGACCTGCCCTAGGCTGTCCTTTCTTCTTTGTTTGCCTCCTGGGTAATGGGGACCCAAGAGGAGGTGAGGGGAAGCCTTGGGGGGTCCTCAGGGAGGACCCACACAGCAGGCCAAGGGCAAGTGTCCCCCTGGGGCTCGGGTGGCCGCCTGGGGAATGGGTGTCCGCCTGCCCCCAGGACCTGCCTGGCCCCCACGGCCGACTGTCTACGAATGCTTCCCTTCCCTGGACTGCCCGCCGCTCTGTGCCCCCTGCTGCCCGGCGACACTGGGGAGGGGGTTAGGGATGCCCTGGGGTGTGGGGGTGGTACCTGGGCCCCATCTCAGAGATGCGAGACCTGGCCCTGGGCAGGCAAGGACCAGCCAGCGCGGCTCCGGGGATGCCCATGAGCGAGTGAGGGGGGTGGTGAGGGCTCAGGGGCTCCTCCCCGGGACCCTGCACCCCCAGAGCCAGGGAGCAGCCCCTCCCGCCCCCTCAGCTGGAGCCTGGCCTTGTCACCGTCTCCTGCCGGTCATCGTCTCGGGGAGCCCTTAGGGAAAACACCCAGCGCCCCAGCGATGACCCAAGGGACCCGTCCTATTCCCAGGGGCCCGAGGCCAGGGCTGCCCACGGCAGAGCAGAGCCTGTTACAATCCCTGTTCTCTGTTCCTTGCTGTCCCCTCTCACTGCGTCTGCTTGGGAGGCCGAGCTTGGAAGATCAGCCCAGCCACAAGAGGTCAGCCAGGCCCCAGGAGGTCATCCAGGTCCCAGGAGGTCAGCCAGGCCCCAGGAGGTCACCCGGGTCCCAGGAGGTCACCCAGGCCCCAGGAGGTCACCCAGGTCCTAGGAGCCTTCCAGCTGGGAGACCCCTCCCCACCAAGGCAGGTGCCCCAGGTTCCCACAAAGGTGACCCGGCCCTGGCCATCCCGTGGCTACCCCCGGTGCAGCCCCAGAGGTTCGTGTCGTGCCCCCGGGGCCGCGGGCTCGGTGGCCCGGCCTCGCCACGTCACAGCTGCAGCTGCCAGGACCCGGGCCGCGGGCGATCAATGGCCTTTTTATTCCGTTCGATTTCACGTCTGCCGAGGGTTCGTCCCCCTCGCCCCTAATAGAATTACTCTTATCTGCAAGTGATTTAAATGCTAAGGTTTACTGAAGATTTAAAGAGTGTGAACACAGTTGGAATGTTTTAAACTAACAGTACAAGTTGCATTTTAAGAAAATAATTAACTCCCAGGGGAGGGGTGGGTTTTGGAGCAATGACAGACCTTCAAGGCTGCTTTCCCTACATGGAGTTTCCAAATAATAAAATATCTTTGATTCCCTGCTGATGGCAGACGAGAACCTGTTAGTGTGCAAGCAAACTGTCATTTTTTTTAAGAGGGCCCATTAGTGTCTTAAAGACCCAACGCCAAGCCCGTACGTGGAGGGCTACGGTTTGTTCAAAGCGCCGTGGACGGCGGCCCCCGGCTTGCAGCTGGTCGGACCCCTTGGCCGTCCCCACCCGCCCGTCGGCACAGCCTGTGTCCCGGGCTCCCTTCCCCCAGGGCCCACGGGGCTGCGTGCTTGCCCGAGACGCAGGCTCAGGCAGGGGGCAGCTCTCCCAGGGAGGCCCCGGCATCTGCGTGTCTGGTGGGCACCTGGCCTGGCCAGCAACGGGGGCTCGGGACTGGACGTGGGGGCAGCGGCATGGACTCTCAGCACGGGCCTCATACTCAGCCTGCCTCCCCCTGCTTCCCCCCCCCCCACGTCACGCACGAGGTGCCCTGTTTCCCGTGCTCCCCTGGTGGGCCCCGCCCCGGGTCAGAAATGGGACCCCGAGGCCCAACGCCAGGCAGGAGCCTGGGGCCTGAACCTGCAGGCCCTGGCTGCGCCGCCCTCCGCCGGGACCCTTCTCTTCCCGGGTCTTGGTTGGCCGTGTGTCCTGGCCTGACCTGCCTGCCAGAGTGCAGCCCTGTGGGGGCCATGGGGCGGGAGCTGGGCGGAGACTCAGCCGGGGGCTCTTGGGAACCCACCGCTTTGCTGTGGCAGGAGCATGAAGGCCGCGTGGCCCTCGGGGAGATGCAGGGGCTGCCGCAGCCAGGGCAGAGGTCACGGGCACCCCGGGCCGCTTCCCGCTGCGGCTTTCCCAGGCACCCAGCACCCTCTCTGGAGGGATTTGGCCCACCCAGCCGTCCCCAGCGGTGAGAGATGCCCTCTGTCCCTGCCGGGCGTGCACTACGGAAGGAAGGGTGCGCCCGCCCTAGGGCTCCTGCCGTCCAGTGGAGCTGTCCAGGGAGGCAGGCTGGACGTCCCTCCGCCAGTGCCCGGGCTTGCCGGGGCGGGGGGTGCTGCCTCCAACCTGGGCAAGACAAAACCCTGGACCTGCCCCACGCCTTCCCAGGAAGGCCCAGGGTCCGTTCTGTCGGGCGGCTCCTGCAGGGGAACACCAGGCTCCCTGGAGGCCTCCCAGGAGGCGGTGGCTCCTGCAGCAGGGCTGGGGGTCACTTGTCCTCCCGGCCCAAGCGTCAGGGACCGGCCCGGCCCCTACGCCCTGGGCAGGGTCGGGGCAGGGACAGACACGCGTTTGCCCGGGGTCTGGGTTCTGGCACCTTGCCTGACTCTGCCTCCCAGGAACCATTCTTTCTGGTAATTTTCTTGCGAAACATTTGGCCGTTAACACCCAGCCAAGAGTGCACGGCGGGCCACAGGCTGTCAAACGTGCCCGGCCTGTGTGCCTGCCCCCTGGGCCACCAGCAGGTCCCTGTCCTGCGCTGGGGGCTTGGGAAGCACGCAGGGAAAGGCACTTAACCCCAGTGTCCACGAGCATGGGGTCACCGAGGTGGCTGAGGTGGGCGTGGCCTCAGGATGGACTGGCCAGGGTGGGCAGCGCCCAGGAGGGCCAGGGAGTCCCAGTGAGACCAGGTCCCACTTGGGAAAGGGGACGCCTCCCCCAGCAGAGAGCACAGCGCCATCTCTCCTTCAGGACGCCTGGTCCTCACCCCCCGTCCACTGCCCAGCCCTGGCCAGCGTGTGTCCCCCCGGGCACTGTGCCCTGCCAGAAGCTCTCCTTGTCTGCGGGTCCAGGTGCGACCCCAGGTCCTTCCGGGAGGCCTGGGGGCACTGGCTATGGGAGCTGATCTTTCCAGAAGGGTGGTGGACGCTGCTCGCCCACTTAGCACGGGCTGCCCCCAGCACTGCCAAGCTGCCCTGTCCCCCGGGGACATCGGCGACACCTCACAGGCAGGGACACTGAGCGGGTCGCACCACACCCTCGGGGGAGGGGGCAGGGTCAGGCTCAGGGACCCCAGGCCCCTGCCCGGCTGTCCCCTTGGGGGAGCCTCTTCCGTTGCGCCCCTTCGAGCTCACCCACCAGAGAGGGGCGGCCTCACGGCACTGGGCTTCAGCGTCCACCAGCGGGCGGTGCTGACCCAGCCCGGGAGGGAGGCGGGGGGGGGGCCAGGCTTCTGGGGCTCAGCAGGCTGGGGCCTGGCCCCAAGGGTGCCCTCATTCCCGATGGAGCAGAGGATGCTGACGGCAGCTGGAGGGGGAGAGGTGGGGCCAGGAGCGCTGGGAGTGAGGGGCGTGGGGGGCACCAGGCCAGGGCCCCCGCGGCAGGGGCTGCAGCCTCACCAGGCAGGAGTCTGGGTCCCGACGCCACACAGGGGAGCTTTGCCCTACAGGACGCCTGGGTGGGCTCTGCACCCCCACCCCCGGTCCCCAGGGCCCTCAGGGCCCGGCCTCATCCAGGAGATGGGGCAGGACTCAGCCTGGACCCTGGGGGCTCCGGTGCCCTGTGCTGGGGTCCGCTCCTCACAGGTGGGCCAAGAAGGACCCCTGAAGGGCAGAGCCCCTCCCCCAGAGAAGGACACTCCCCACCCCGGCCCCTCCCAGGCTCCGGGCAGGGGGCTGCTGCTGTTCCCCAATGCCCACGCACGGCCCGGCCCCGGGTCAGCCTCCGCCTCCTCAGCCTGGCCGTGCTGCCTGCGGGGCTGACCCTGCGCAGAGCCCAGACCCGCCAGGACTCAGGGACGCGGTGGGCTCCCTGGAGGGAGGGGGCTTGTGCGGGCTCAGGCAGGACCAGCTCAGCCCTGTCCGGGGAGGCCCTGCCAGTGGAGCGGATTCCAGCCCTGGCGGGGCCTGGGGGTGCTCCAGCCTAGGGGTGGGTGGGGGCTCTTGCCCAGCGTGCGGCTGGAGGCGGGGGGAGGGGACCCAGGCAGCACCTCCCTGGGATTCTTGGGGCCTGCACCCGTGCACACAGCCGGGAGCTTCCTGGGTGCTGCTGGCTTCGGGCAGATGTGCCCGTTCTCAGCCGAGGAATGGAGGAGAAGGCGGGGTTGGGACAGCAAGGGTAGGAGCTCAGGGGGCCACCGGGCCCTGCCCCAGCAGGGGAGGGACTGTGTCCACCCGAGGCCAGGCTTCTCCAGCCCCCAGACCTCCTGGCTCCCTGGCCAACCCCAGAGAGCCAAGCCGTGCTGGTCAGCAGGCTCGGGGTCCCAGCCAGCGAGTCCCCCACCCCCACCGTGGGCCTCCCTCCGGTCCCTAGTGCTGGCGCAGGGGTCAGGTGGGGTTGGGTGAGGCGTGGGCAGCACAATGGGGCCTCCTGGACTTGCACGGACCCTTCCCAGCGGCAGGCAGGCCGCCGCCAGCCCCCGTGCCCGTCTGGGCCCCCTCTGTGTCAGGACCCCGGACCCCCGCTGCCAGGCCACAGGACGAGGCCCTTGGCCAGCCGAGGGCCCGGCGCAAGCCTCCTGCCGACCAGCAGGCTGCTCGGCCCACGCGCCGGGCGGGGTGGGGGAGGCGGCTCTGGTCTGCGGGCAGGGCCCTGTGCAGACCCCCACCCCAGTGTGCCATGGGGTTTATTAGGGGCCGTGGGGCGCGCAGAGCAAGGGCGGCTATCATTAAGGGATTTAACGACGGCTTTGCCCGCTATTGGGGATTTGCTCTGTCTCTCATTACCTGCTTTAACAGGCCCGTCCCTGCTCGCCCGGGCCGGCCGCGCCTCCGCCCTGCGCGGCTTTCATTAGCCGAGTTTTATGAAGCCACCGGGCGCAGACGCGCGCCCAGCCCACAGCCACGGGCCTGGAGTCCTGCCCTGGGTGGCCTGAGCACCCGCCGACTCTGCACAGACGGGGGCTGTCGTGCCCCCCCGGGCCGGAGGTGGGGGCCGGGCCAAGTGGTCCACAGTGGGGGTGGGGGACCCGCTGGCTGGGCCCCCAAGCCTGCTGTCCGGCACGGCTTGGCTCTCTGGGGTTGGCCAGGGAGCCGGGAGGCCTGGGGGCTGGAGAAGCCTGGCCTCGGGTGGACACAGCCCCTCCCCTGCTGGGGGATGGGGGTAGAGCCCAGGCCAAGGTGCGGGGCCCCTGCCGCCAACCTCAGCCTCCCCGGGCATAAACGCGGCACCGCCATTTTCACCAGCAGCGGGCTCTGCTAAGCGGCGTAAAAACAGCGAGAGGGGAGGGAAGGCTTGGCCGCCCCCACTGCCCCCCCCAGGAGGCCCCGGGGCACCCTGGTCTTCCGGGACGTCCCAGAGTCCGGCTGGAGAATGACCCCGGCCGGAACCCGGGGGCCTCGCCGCGCTGGGTGGCACAGCTGAGTGGTCAGGGGTTCCCTGGGCCAGGAGAGGAGGGCTGGGCCATAGGCCGCGCCCCCACTCTGGGAGGGCCCCTCTACCCCAGGCGGCCCCAGCCTCCTTCCCGGCCCTCTGAGCACGGGCTAGGCACAGCCGTGGCAGCAGCCTGGGGACACGGGGTGTGCAGGACGGGGACACTCGGCCCCCCGGGGACAGGCAGAGGCCATGTCCTGCCAGGACGCTTCCAGCCGGCTAGATCTGTCCCCTGTGTCCCCCTACCAGTGTCCCTCAGGCTCTCAGCCTCTGACCATGGCCCGTCACGTCCACGCCGACCAACCACTCATGGCCAGGACGGCAGCAGCCTCCCCAGGGGCCCGCTGGTGCGTGGAACCCCCTGGGTTCCCTCGACCCCGCTCACACGACGGAGAAATCCGTTCCCACTCCGGCCGAGCCTGGGATGGCACGCGTGGGGGGGCACGGAGGGGACAGAAGCTGCCGCCCTCCGACCCCCGATGCCCCCCGACGCGGGCCCCTGGGCCTCCCTCTGCCAGACGGCTGCCCTCAGGAGGGAGCGGCCCAGCTGGGCCGAGCGCCCTGCCCCCCAGGAGCGAGGAGCGGGCGCGCGGGGAAGTCAATAATAAAGCCCACAATGGCCTGCATTCATTACGCGCCTGCCGCGCGGCGCTGCGAGGCTGGGGAGCAGGAAGCGGCCGGGAGCCCCGCGTAAAAGCCATCTGAGGCGGAGCAGGCGTGTTCTCCGTCAGGAAGCAGGCAGTAAATACACATTCGTGTCCCAGGGCCGCGCGCCCGCCCGCCCCGGGCTGCAGAGGGGCACAGGAGAGGAAATTTGCTTGGCCCTGTAAAAGCACAGGCCGTAAATCAGCCGACGGCCGGGACGCGGCGGCCGGCTAATGGACGGTATTGATTTTAATAAGCGTTAAGTGCACGAGGTCCAGAGATAAGCACCACGCCACCTCCCCGCTCCCGGGCCTGCCGGGGCGCGCGGGCAGCAGTGCCGGTCCCGCCCGCGGTGAGGGCAGTGACAGCACACGGGACACAGGCAGCCCACGCCGCCCGCCGTCCCAGGGGCCAGGCCTTGCGTCACCCCGGTCCAGGCCACGGCAACACGGCCGCACTTGTTTGAACTTTCACCCGCAGTGGAGAGGGGGCTGGTCTGAGCCCTTCCCCACTGAGCGGACGAGTGGGCTGCCATCTTCCTGGGCTCCGGCTCCCAGGCCCAGAAAGGGCCCTGACACTGTCCCCCGGGCCGGATCACTGGGCCACAGCCCAGCCGTGTGGCAGGTGCCGGCCACCTGACTGCCTCCCTGTTCAGTGGCTGTCACTTGGGGGCCTGGCTGGGGACAGCCGAGGGGCTGACCCTGCTGCTCCGTGGGGCTGCACCCGACCCGTCCCTGGGCTGCCCCCAGGAGGGTCCTGGCTCCACGGTTAGCTCAGTCTCTCCCCTTGCACTCTATGCACTGGGCCTGGGGAACCCGCAGCCCCCAGCTCACCCCGAGGGTGCCCGCCTGTGTCGTCCCCGCGGGGGCGGGGCTGCTCAGGCTGCTTGGTGGCAATCACACACCTTGCTGGCCCAGACCAGGGCCTCCTGGGGTGGGGCGGGCGGGCAGCCCCCAGCCCTCTGCTCCCAGCCGGGAAAGGGCCCAGCTGAGAGGCGTCCTGGCCGTGCCCCGTGGCCACTGGTGGCTGTGTCCAGCCAGCGTTCTCCGCCCGCCTCTTCATCCTTTGCACCTGTCCCCTGGAGCAGGAAGAAGGAGCCACCCAAGACTCCGCCCCCAAATGGGCAGGGGCTCCTCAGCAGACCCAGCTGCTGGCCAGGAGCGAGGCCGCCCGGCCGTGAGCCTCGCACGTGGAGTGGCTCCGATGGCGCCGGGGTGGGGGCAGGGCCGTGTCCCCAGGGGCTGACTTCCCTAGCGCTCTGCAAGGAGAGCGCAGCTGTTTCCCAGTGGATGAGGAGCCGGGTGCAGCTGCGGGTGGACTGGGCTGCGGGGCACCAGGGCGGCCCTGCCTGGCACTGTGGCGCCCTGCTGGGCAGGACGTGGGGCACCCAGCGGGCGCGGCTGGCTCAGGGCTGCAGGCGGGGGCGTTACCTCGTTGCACTGCCATCAACCCTTTGCTTCTGTCCCCGTGATGGGTCACCGTGGGCTGGGCTGTCTCTGTCCCAGCAAACCACACCCCGCACAGGCACACACGGACCTGCTTGGTCTCCACAGCAGCTCTGTGCCAGCGTGGGGCTTGCTACCTGGCCCTCGGGAAAGTCATGCAGGGAATGTGTAGACGGGGGTGGAGACGTGGGGATAAGTGGAGGTCAGTGGATGGATGGAGAGGTGGGGGAGGGATGATGGACAGATGCTGGGTGGGTGGATGGAGAGGTGGGGGATGGATGATGGATGAATGAGCGGGTGGGTGATGGGTGACCAGTGCTAGCGGAAGGTGTTGAGGGCGGGGGAAGTGCGGATGTGCAGGCAGAAGGGGGACCTGGCCCTCACCTCGGTGACAGGAAGGGGGCCTTCCTGTCAGCAAGTGCAGGGCCCGCGTCCACATAGCCAGCTCACAGGAGGCCTCGGCCCCCGGCCTGGGGGAGCCCTCAGCTTGTCCTCGGCTGGCCCTTTGCTGGGAGAGCCACACCTCCCAGCTCCTGGCCTTGACTGAAGGACGTCACAGGCGGCCGTGACAGCGGTGGTGTGAGGATGTCACAGGCGGTGCACCTGAATTTCACGCGTGGTTCCTGTGCTGCCGTTCCCAGCTCCAGAGCCCCTGGGGGTGGGGCCAGGCACGACTGCCTATGCTGACCCCTCCCCCCCGACAGAGCGGCCCTCAGGACCCCATCGGCCCCCGCCCAACTCCCCGACCCCGACCACTGCCTCTCCTGGCTGAGAGGCAGCCGCCATGTGAGGCCGTGGCCAGCCCTGCCCGTGATGCCTGTGACAAGCCCCCCATAGGCTGCCCGGCGGTGGGGTTTGGTGACTCTGGTGGGGCTCTGCTGGGCAGCTCCGCCTGGGGCAGGGTTGGCTCAGGGCCAGTGAGAGGGAGGGGTGTGTGCCAGGGCCTGGGCTGCAGGGGGGCCGACCCTTGGGGCACCCTTGCCACAGCACAGCCACAGCAGGCAGGGGGCCCCACTCCCACGGTGGAGAAGCCCCAGGGCCCAGCCCAAAGTCTGGAGCGGGGCGGCCAGCCCCCCCAGTGGCCTGCGGCGGGGGCGGGTGTTTGCCGAGCGACATAGCACCCGCGCATGTTCTCATTAGCTGCCCTAAGTGACCATTAATTCCACTAACAGCCGTGGCCCGCGGCTCTCGGTGCTCACTTCAGCAAGCACTGAGCAAATATTTGTTTGACCAGAGAGTGACACCCGTGTCTGGGATCCCATTCACACCGTGTTATGGCCGCCCCCTCTCTCTCCAGCTCACCCGGCGGCCGTGGCACCTGCTCGGTCCAGGCCTGGCAGGCACAGCCGTCGGCTCGGGCACCGCGCGCAGCCCACACACCCTGAAACATGGAAGCCACTCCGCAGTGCGGGCGGCTGCAGGCTGAGGTCGCGGCGTGGGCGGGGCTGGCTCCCCGGAGCCCTGGCGGCTCGGCTCGGGGACCCCACCTTCTCCCTCTCGGCAGAGCCGGGCTGGGTTAGGGCCTTTCCTGACGGGCTCGTTCTAATTTCATTCTGTCCATCAAAGCCCGTCTCCACTCCAGCCGCTATCTGGGGACCTGGGGGCTTGCTGAAGAGGCGGGGGCCTGGGCGGGTCTGCTGGCCCTGCCGACAGGGCCGAAGCCAGAGCCAGGTGTCCAGAACCACGGCCACCAGGTGCGCTGGGTGGACCAAGACGCGTGGCAGAGCCACATCTCAGCAGCTGCTTTGACCTCGTCCGATCGTCGTCCCCGGATCCACCGGTCCTGTCTCTCCGCCAAGGCTGCCTGCCACCGACCCCTGCTCACGGAGCCCCAAGGCTGCATGAGGTGAACTGGCCCTGGTCCACGCCAGGCAGGGGCAGTGGGGGCCAGGGACAGAGACGGTCAGGGAGGAGACGAGGCCCCGTGGGCACCGCTCACAGACCCCGGGGTTCCCCCCTGCTGTGCAGACTGGGTACCTGGAGCTGGGCTCGCAGCACAGCTGGGCCAGGGCCTCTGCCAGGAGGAGGGAGGTGCCAGTGCCCTGGGCCCTCCCCCCACCCCGCCCTGGAGACCCCCGCCCTGGCTGCCGTGTGAAGCCGAGGATTCAGAGGACAGAGACCACCCCGGCTCTGCGGCCTCTCCGTCCACGCTGCACCCTCCTCCGCGGGGCGAGGCGGGTGGGACTGGGCTGGACTCCAGCTAAAGGCCGCTGGGTTCTGCATGGACCCCGGACTCTACCCGGAGGCCACACGACACATGCCAGCACCAGCACCAGCGCAGGGTGGCAGCCAGGGCGCAGGCCCCCTGCCAGGTTCTGTGGACCTCCCTGTCCTGCCTTACGGGAGTGGAGAGTGGACATGTGAGGGAGCCACACAGCTGGTCGGCGGCCAGAGAGGGACAGGGAGGTGGCTCTCGGCTCATAGCCGCAAGCCCAGGCAGTGCCGTGCCACGTCCAGCGACTCTGGGGGCAGATTCTGGCGCCGCAGCCCGGTGCCCTCGGGGAGCTGGGGTGATGCTGCCTACTCTGCACCCACCCCCAGCACCGGCCACGTCCCAGCCTCTCCTGGAGTGCACTGACCTGCTGCGCACACAGACGCCTGGCCAAGGGCATGGCCACCAGGCTGTGGGAGCTGAGAGGGGCCGGCCCTGGCCTCCATGGTCACTCAGGAGGGGCCGGCCCTGGCCTCCGTGGGGTCAGCCACCAGGGCTGGCGGTGGTGCAGGCATCCTCCCCTGCTCGTCAGCTGTCCTCACCTACCTGAGTGCTGTACCTGACCTAGCCACACCCCGGGGTGTTTCCAGCTGGAACCTGCTGTCCGTCAGCACTGTCCGTCAGCGCTGTCCATCAGTGCTGTCCAACAGTGCTGTCCGTCAGGGCTGTCCGTCAAGCTGTCCATCAGTGCTGTCTGTCAAGCTGTCCATCAGTGCTGTCCGTCAGTGCTGTCTGTCAGTGCTGTCCATCAGCGCTGTCCGTCAGGGCTGTCCGTCAGTGCTGTCCATCAGTGCTGTCCGTCAGCGCTGTCCATCAGTGTTGTCCGTCAGTGCTGTCCATCAGTGCTGTCCATCAGCGCTGTCCGTCAGTGCTGTCCGTCAGTGTTGTCCGTCAGTGCTGTCCATCAGTGCTGTCCGTCAAGCTGTCCATCAGCGCTGTCCGTCAAGCTGTCTGTCAGTGCTGTCCGTCAGCGCTGTCCATCAGGGCTGTCCATCAAGCTGTCCATCAATGCTGTCCATCAGCGCTGTCCGTCAAGCTGTCCGCCAGTGCTGTCCATCAGTGCTGTCCATCAGTGCTGTCCGTCAAGCTGTCTGTCAGTGCTGTCCGCCAGTGCTGTCCGTCAGCGCTGACCGTCAGGGCTGACCTAAGCCGTGTCCCGAGGGCAGGGACACCCCTTACCCGACTGGCGGCTCCGAGGTCCTCGTCCCTTGCAAGGATTCACTGCTCAGCTTTTGACACTTTTCATGCCGTTGTCAACGACAGCTTTAAAACCGTCGTGTCTGTCGGTGAGCCCGGACGCGACGGTGACCCCTGTCTCCCGCGGTGCCGTGAGAGAAGTGGAATTCCGGGCCCAGCCTCCCAGACGCGGGTCACCGACATGGCGACGCCAGCCGCGGGTTTTCGGGACTCTGCTCGCCCAGGTGAGGGCGGCGCCCTCCCGCTCCTCGCTCGCTAAGAGCGCGTTTTCGTCCCAGACAGACGTCAGGTCCCGAGTCCGCTGAGGCCCCCTGGGCTTTTCGACCCTACCGGTGTGGTTCATTGCATCGGTTGATTCAAGCGCGGTCACTCAATCTGGAATTCACGGAATAAACACACCTCGTCCAAGCTACGCGGTTCTTCCAGGCTGCTGGGGGTTTTGAGTCGGCTAGCATTTTTTCTGAGGTCTCTTCTTCTGTGTTTCTTTAAATTTATTTTTTATTTATTTGGAAGGCAGAGTTACAGAGAGAGAGAGAGGAGAGAGAGAGAGAGAGAGAGAGAGGTCTTCCACCTGCTGGTTCACTCCCCCAGGTGGCCACAACGGCTGGAGCTGCGCTGATCCGAAGCCAGGAGCCAGGAGCTTCCTCCAGGTCTCCCACGCGGGTGCAGGGGCCCAAGGACTTGGGCCATCTTCTACTGCTTTCCCAGGCCACAGCAGAGAGCTGGATGGGAAGTGGAGCAGCCGGGACCCAAACCTGCGCCCGTCCGGGATGCCGGCACTGCAGGTGGAGGCTCAGCCGACTGTGCCACCGCACCGGCCCCGTCTCCCTCCCTCTGGGTCAGGACCCCAGCCCCATGGGTTCCCTTGGACGTTGCCATGGAGACCGCAGCCTGCATCCTGGTCTCGTCAAAGCGTGGGGCGACTCGGTAGCCTTGATCTCTCCCGGAAGGACGGCGTGGCCGTGGGGCCCCTGGCTGGGTGGGAATCCCCCGCCGGCGCGGCCCGTCTTTTCGTGGGCAGCCTTTCCTGTGGCCGCGCTTTGCCGACAGCCGCTGGAGTTCTGGTCTCCAAACGCCGTCTGTCGCCTTTTTTGTCTGCGGGATCCTAGGACAGTTGCTCTTCCCTCAGCCTCGGGGGACGCGGCTCCCGCTGTGCCCAGGCTGGTTTTCCGTCTAGTTGTGGTTCGTTTGAACGCGCTGGGTCTTGGGCCGGCATCTGGGCTGGTGGGCGAGACGCCGGCTGAGACGCCCACCTCCTGTGTCGGCGCCTGGGCCTGAGCCCCGGCCTCTGCTTCCTCCGAACCTGCACTCGGAAGGCAGCAGATGGTGGCCCGGGGGCGGGGTCCCTGCCACCCCACCAGACCCGCACAGGGTGCCCAGGTCTGGTTTTCGGCCTGACCGGCCTTGGCCGTGGCGGTCACTTAGGGAGGGAGCCACTGGCTTGCCCCCCCCCCCCAATAAGCTAATAATAAAAGCTCTCACACGAGGCAGCAGGTCTTGTTTTCTGCTTGTTGTAAAGATTTCTCTGGGCCTTTGGTTTTGGCAATTTGCTGTGATGACAATGGGAAGGCGGGGGCGGGGGGCTCATGCCCAGCGGGACTTGTGCTGGGACCTCCCCCCACACCACGGCCGGACCCCCACGTGCAGCCACGGATGCACTCGGGGGCTGTCGATCTGGACTCTGGGGTTGGATGAACCGCGTCAGTTTTAGAACGATTCCAGCCACGGGGTGTGCAACACGGCCTCTCCCTCTCTCTCTCTCTCTCTGTCTCTTTGTCTCTCTCTCTCTGTCTCTTTGTCTTTCTATCTCTCTATCTCTGTCTCTGTCTCTTTGTCTCTCTCTCTCCCTCCCTCTTTCTCTCCCACTCTCTGTTTCTTTGTCTCTGTCTCTCTCTTTGTCTCTCTCTCTCTCTCTCTCTCTCTCTCTCTCAATAACTCTCACTATCAAGTAAGACAAATCTGTAGACCAGTCACAGGAATCATTCGGGCCAAGAACACAATCTTCCTCCAAACAGGGCTTGGGTCAGCAGACTGGGAGACTCGGAACCCGGGACCACCCCAGCCAACCTCAGCCCTTGAATGGGGGTCTCCCAGCCTCTTCTCCCGAAACTGGAGGAGGCCCCTGGGGGACAAGGCTCCCCCAGGCCAAGCTCCCTGCCCCTGGCTCCTGGCCCCCACTTTCTCAGGCCCAGGGACCCTGGCTGTCTGGCTGCCCTTCCCAGGGGTCCCCAGGCCGTGGCCCCGGGGGGTCACCCTGTTTGTGGCGCTGGCCCCATCTTGCACGGCCCTGTCTGAGGCACCAACCCATGTCCTCCTGGGCACCGTCCCAAGGCCAGAGTGGGGACCCTGCAGGAGCTGGCCCCTGCAGGTCCAGTGGCCTGAACACCCAGGGAAGATCTGGGGAGGGGTCCTGGTGTTACCGGAGAAATTGCAGGGCTCTTGTCTTCGCGCAACAAAGAATTCAGGCGTGAGACAGAGAGTAGTGGGAGGTAAAATAGCAAGGTTTATTAGGGAAGGGACATCTGTAAAGACGGATGGGCACCCCTCCAGACAGGACCTGGGAAAGGGTGCAGTCGCTCGGACTGGGGGGGGGGGGCGAGGAAGGAGTGAGGTTACATGGTTGAGTGGAGAGAGTACACCTGGGCAGACCAGGCGGGCGGCTCAGCAGAGAGGCAGAGGGCTGAGCGCACAGTCCGGTTGAGGCCGGGGGGGTGGGGGTGGGGGGGGTTTAAGGAGATGGGTCTCTGTCTTCACACATCTCCTCCTGAAACAAAGGACTTTATGGCTGTAAATAGTAAGAAGCTCCTATCTGAGTTTTCCCCTGAAGGTATCAGACAGGAGGAAGCCTAGCTGGCGCCATCCTGGGTTCAGAGGAAGGGTGAGCAGGACCCTTAGAGAATGGGGATCCGGAGCAGGGTGTTTGAGATGCAGAGACTGGGCTGCACCTGGGAGATTGTGGAAGGTTTGTCAGGCAGAAGGGGCGGGACCCCCACCTGGCAGGTTATCAGGTGGAAGGGGGCAGGGCAGGATGCGAATACCAGGCTGCCCCTGAAACACTGTCAGGATGACTTTGAGATGCAGATGCATGTGCTGGACACAGATGTCTTCTCTTTAGGCCTTTATGTCACACACACATAAGCTCATAACTGACTTCCTACCTGACATTCCCCCCTCAAGAGGCAATACCCAAAATTCTTCTTTGGGATTATGGATGGAGTTCCGTTTTCTGTAACTTCTTTGAAGCTGGCATGTGGGCATCGAGGGGGATTTGGGTATTTCCTCTTGCTATCTGTCTTATGGTGTGCAACAGTGGCCTTGGAAAGACTGTCCTGCTGGTCCAGAGGGCTGCTCAGGTCGTCCAGTGGAATGGGCTGGAAGCCTTGTCTGACGATCATTTGGAGTTCGACAGCTTTTAGTCTGTTAGAGACAAAATGAACAAGGGCATTAAAAACACATGGTCCAAAGAGAAGCATCAAGATTACAGAAGTTATTGGGCCAAGGAGAGGAAATAGCCAGGATTTCCATGACCAGATGTCAGGCCAGAAATCCCAGCCCTGCTTGGCCTGGTCCTGGAGCTGTTTGGCTTTGTCCAAGAAAGTACGAATTTGTGTTTGTACCTGTCCAGTCTGATTGACCCAGAGACAACATTGTTCCTGGAACATGGCACAGACACCCCCCAGAGCAGCCGTTAGCACGTCCAATATTTTTTCTTTCATAACCTTTCGTGACTTCCACACACCCTCTTCAACTGACTTGAAACATTCCATCATTTCCATTCCAGTCTAGAGTAAACTAGCCATCAGGACAAAGTACAAACCATGTTCTTTCCTTATTTAAAAGAACTCTTTCCTTCTTAACCTTCCTTACCAAGCACACATTTCTATACTCGTGATGTTTTACACAGGGCCTGGTTGGCTCTTTCTACCTTCAGGAAGACTGAGGTCTCCATGCAGAGTGAAGGTGCCAGGTTATTCCTAGGGCCTTACAAATCCCTTGTGTATCCTGGGAGATGAGGGAAGGCCCATTGTTGCTTTGTAAAGATTTTGGGAGACCAAAGCGTGGGATAACTTCCTTCAGGAGAGTTTTGGCCACTTCCTGAGCTCTTTCAGTTCTGGTTGGGAAGACTTCTACCCATCCAGTAAAGGTGTCTGTAAGTACAAGCAGGTACCTATAGCCTTGACAGGGTGGCATCCGTGTAAATCTGTTTGCCAGCCTTCCCCGAGGTAAGTTCCCTTTTGCTGTAGAGACCCCCGGGAGTTATTTTCTCTTGTCCTTACCTAGTTCTAGAGCTCTGGTTAAGTGATCGGTTCTGCTAACTGAGTGAACTTCCTGGGGGCAGAGCACGCTTCGGTAACGTGCCAGGCCGTAGCTGTTGTGTGCCCTGAGAAGCGGGTCCCGTCTGACAAAGCTGCTTCCACCTATGAACCAAACTTCATCTGTGTTAGTCAGGGGGCTGCCCTTTAGGTCCCTTCTGCTGGCGTAGGTCAAGTCTATAGTCTCAGCACAGGAGTGGAGGGGACCACCTTCCCCCGGGTTAGAGTAGAGCAGTGCCTTATTTTTACCTGAGGGTTTTCTAGGAGGAGGACCTGATACATTAGTATCCTGCTATCTGGGAGCCAGTGAGAGCCCTTTTGCTCTAACAGAGAATTTATCTGATGTGGTGTATGAAGGGCGATGTCTTGTCCCAGTGTAATTCCAGATACCTCCTCCGTCAGAAGGCAGCTGCTGCCAGTGTCTTTAGGCAGAGAGGCCATCCTTGTGCAACCACGTCTAAGGTTTTAGAAAAGTAGCCCACAGGTTGCTTAACAGGTCCCAGATCCTGAGTTGACCCTCCTAAGGCGACTCCCTGCATCCCAGTGATGTACAGCTGGGAGGGTCTCTCTGGGTTTGGCAGTCCTGGCACAGGGGCTTTAGTCAGCACAGCAAGGGCTGTGGTTTGCTCTTTCCCCCAAAGGAGGGGGCTCTGCTTTGGCTGCCTGTCGAGAGCCTGGTGTGGGAACTGTGCTGTTTCCCTGCATCTAGGAACCTGACAGAGAAAGCTGGGACTGCCTGAAGTTTGCAGAAGTAGGAATCCGCTGCATGGCCCATATCCTCTCTGGGGCAGGTTCTCTCCCCAGGGGTGAGGATAAGGGTTAAATAGTTAACACTCTAATGGACTAGCAATGCTTTGTTTTCCTCTGGATACCTAGTAGCTAGTTTTGCTAGGAAGTTAAGCCAAGGTACAAGACTAGAGTCGAGGGCTGGGAAAGGAGACAGAGTAACAAATCATTCACATTTAACCATCTACATTATGGATTCTTGTGCACCCCCCTCGAGAGATGGGCCCTTTAAGTCCTCAGTGAGGACCTGCCTAATAGGTGCAGGACTATCTGAGTTAGCTGTTACCGAAAGCCCTGTTTCTAGGAACTGGCAGGGAGGGCTTTCTAAGCTTAATGCTATTGGATAGACTTTTAGGGCCTGGCTGGGTGTGTGAGGCCCAGTCCTATCCACGGGGTGCTGGAAGAGAATTGAAAGAGATGCAAATCTCCTTTAAGGGAGGCACCCTGTTGACTTGCATTACATGGCTGGACTAGGAGGAGAGCGGAACAGGAGGCTGATAGAAACAGGCAACTTGCGTTTCACTGACCCTCGGCCATCCCCTCAATAGCAGTGGCTGGAGCTGGAAGCTGGGCAGGGCTGGGCAGAGCCAAAGGCTTTTTAGCTCGGGGCCACAAGGTCTGTGGTTCTGAACCAGGAGTCCTTCGACCCCCAGGGCAGTTCCGTGTCCAGTGGCCGTGCTCTTGGCAGAGCTGACAGAAGGCAGTTGCTGTCACGACAGCTGCTTGCCCAACGCCCTGGCTCCTTATATCAGTAACAGGTGCAGTTTGGGGTGCCCTGGCCTTGCTGGGTCTCCTTGACGGTAGATCACCGTGTAAAGCAGCCATTGATTGGCCTGTTGCCCATCCTCTGCTGCTAGCTTGCTCCTCGTTCTCCTGGTCTCTAATAAAGTGGACCAAGGAGGCAGCCTCGATGATGTCAGTCAAGCGGGTGCTCAATCCAACCCTGATTTTTAGAGATTTTTTTTAATATCAGGGTGAGCTAGAAAACTATGGTCATGGGCAAATTCTGACACTTGGTATTTTCCTGCTAGTTAAGGCCGTGCCCGTGACTATGACCTTTAGGTAAGATCACTGTGCTGACCTGCTTGCAGACTTTGAGGTCATCAGTGCAGCTTCCTATCTATCCCTCAGTTTGGTTAAAAGGGGAGTTCTGCCCACCTACCGCGTACACCGGACAATCGATCTAGCTGTCACATTATTTCGTAGTTTAACCTCTTTTTCTGGCTATGCTGTTTGGGGCCCTATACTGTGGCCAGGCATTATTACAGAAAAGTCAGTCATCCCTTACACAAGGTCTGGGGATCACACCGTACGGCACCGTGGAGAGTCCTGCAGAACGGTAGCAACTTCCCTTCTAGAAGAGAAAGGAGGAGAAGTGAGGCAGCGAGTCGGGTCTCCAGCCAGACTTCCCGGGCTTTCAGATTTAACTGGCATTTGACCAGCGCTTACTGCGTAGCCTGACTCAGAGGAGACATTGTGGCAGACGTCTCTGCCATCCTTTGGCTTCCAGATATTTACCATGTAGCCAGTGGGTTATGGGCCTGGCTTTCCGGGTTTAACTAGTCTCACCGTGTAGCCCGTAAGTTTAGGTTTGGGGCTTCTGGGCTTTCCCCGTGTAGCCTGTGGACACTAGAGCTCTCTTGGGCTCCTGGAGCCTAGTGCTCTAGCATCTGCCGCATAACCATCTCCCGTCATCTCTAAGTCTCTTTTGGAACACTTTCTCCCTTTTGGCTAGACCTCCGTTTGATCCACATTTGAACTAGCGATGCCTGGTTATTCAGCGTTAGCTGGACGGAGACTTTGTCAGTCCCCCTTTGAAGGATCTGGCCTCTGAGCCAGAGACTGGAGCAGCTAGAAGGAAACACGTTTATAACTGAAGTTTAGCATCATTTCACATCTCGGCAGCACTTTTAATCTAAACAGCCCGATTGGTTATTATCTCTGCAAGACGAGAGATATCTCTTTTGACATCTCCAGGGACCCTCCGGAGATACCAAAAGTCCAGAGAATTTAGAACTTTGATTTTCAGAAAGTCTGTTAAAGGTGCCAAGAGAACTTAGAGTATCTGGTCACAACAGAATTCCTTACCATCCTGAAATGACAGCCATTCATTTAGGGCGATTTTCACACTTTCAGACCAGATCTAATAACGGAGACAGTAGAGTACACAGAACATGAATTCCATGTCTCTTGTCGAATAAACCAGAAATAAAAACCTTGCACTTAAGAGTTCACATAAGTCAGAACTATTTAACAGAGTCAAAAAGAGCTTGCAGGACCTGACTCTAGAAATGGCAGCGTAACCGATGAAGCAGACACTGTTAAAATAGACGTTACAGTTTTGCAAAAACAGATTCCAAGATTTATGATTTAGACCATTTCCAGGTATTTACTAACATTAGGGCACATTTTTTTAAACACCCCATTGTTGTAACAGCAGGTCAGACTTCAGAGTAATTTTGGCATTAGCACTCAACTCTGTAAACAAAATTTTAAAATCGTAAACATTTTAAAACTTTTCATGACTTGCTCACACCTTCTGAAACTTTTTTTTTTTTTTTTTTGGACAGGCAGAGTGGACAGAGAGAGAGAGAGACAGAGAGAAAGGTCTTCCTTTGCCGTTGGTTCATCCTCCAATGGCCACCACGGCCAGCGCGCTGCGGCCGGCGCACCGCACTGATCCGATGGCAGGAGCCAGGAGCCAGGTGCTTTTCCTGGTCTCCCATGGGGTGCAGGGCCCAAGGACCTGGGCCATCCTCCACTGCACTCCTGGGCCACAGCAGAGAGCTGGCCTGGAAGAGGGGCAACCGGGACAGAATCCGGCGCCCCGACCGGGACTAGAACCCGGTGTGCCGGCGCCGCAAGGCGGAGGATTAGCCTAGTGAGCCATGCCGCCGGCTTATCCTTCTGAAACTTTACACCCGTAGTTACTTTTACATAGTCTTGAATTGTCATGTGTGGACAACCTATGAGAATACATGCTAACGAACTCAAACAGTCTCTCATCAAATTTAAGATGTTAAAAGTACGCATAATACTTTTTCCCAAGTTTTACTTAGCACCGATGCCCAGATAACTTAAGACGCTGAGTTATTAATGAACACCACACCATTATCTGAATTAAAAGTCAAAGTTACATTTCGCATGCCTTTAAGTAACACAAGGATAACACCTGAGCAGCGACAGGGACACTAGTGCATGTCCACAACCTTGAAAAGATCTTCATCGTTAAGAGAAACAAGTTTAAAGCAGATCAAAGACGTAACACTGAGCAGGGAGCCGCTGAGCGAACCGAAGGGCGTTTGCATTAACTCAGTTCTCTGAACAAATCTGTACTGGCTTACTTTAGTTAACAACATAAAGGCTTGTATGCACAGAATTTACTCTCATTTTCAAAAGACCACTCTAGCTGGAAAGCAAAAACATGAATGCAGCATAGGTCACATGATCTGAATTGACTCAAGCAGCTGTAGCTTTAACAAATTCAGAGTCCCATCCTCTGAGAGTTCCAGGGATCCGACGGGAAGCCCAGAGCTGGGAGACTCGGCTTAGAATTTAAGCTGTCAGAGAGTCAGTTTAGCCAGCAATTAGCACGTTTCTGATCAGTTGGGTAATCACTCAAACATTAAAAACAGACAAATAATGTAAACAACTTCGCGTTGCAGTTTCCCAATCAAGACTCATAAAGGCAATAGAAAAACGCGAAACCTTCAAGGCAGGTGAACGCGCTCATCAGATGAGTCAGGGAGAGCAGCACGGAAGAGAACTCGTCATCGGCGTATGAGCCCATTGCTTAGGCTTCCATTGACTGCAAAGAGAAGAACCCATCAGGTTGGAAAGGGTTAATGGCTTAAGGTTCTGGCTCCCTTAGGTAAGGCCAGCAGTGGTACTGAATTGGAGAGTCCTCCAGGAGAGGAAAAAGCAGCCCGGGGTGGGGGGGGCGCTCTCCCCAGAGATATCTGGCTGTGCCTGCCTGGGTGCGGCAGGCCACGTGGACTGGAACAGAGAGCAGAGAAAGGCTGTGGTCCCCCATTTACAGGAAGACTGCGCACACACCGGGGCCTGGCAGGGCTGGCCGTGGGGCTGGGTAGGTGCACCTTCACCAGGAGTGCTGGGAACCTCCTCTAATTCAACCAAAGCCAGATCGATCAGGACTGCTGCAGACACTCAGTCAGTTACAACAGATAACTTCAGCTCCTTCCCAGATTCAGTCCTCAGGCACTCAAAGCTTAGCAACAGTAACAGCACAAACTTCAGGACGCACCTGAGCTACCGTAAGCTGCAAAGACGGAAGCCTTCTACCAGGTTGAAAGGGTTAATAGGTAACAGCTTTTCCCCAGGTGGAGAGGCCTGTGGAATTCCCTCTCCCTTTCTCCAGGCCAGCGGTACAGGAGTGGAGAGGAGCAGAGCAGAGCGAAGAGTCGGGGAGGGAGACGGAAAGCGACAGGACGAGATGTGAGCGGCTGCCTCACCTTCCCCTGGGAATCCCAGCTGGAGGAGAGCACAGGGAAAGGCCCTCCTGTCTGGGGCTGAGTGGGGTTCCAAATCTATCGCTCAAGACTGCCCACTACCTAGTTGTCCGAGTTTACCTGGAGGGCCAATATTAGCCTCGACCGAAGCCAAGCCCTGCTCGCGTAGCAGTAGGCAGCGTGACCAGGCGTCCCTCCGAGAGAGAGAGACCTGGTCCTCGGGTCGCAGTCCGGCCGCCGGGAAGCCAAAGCGAGCTCAGGGGGTCTCCAGGCTCTCAGCCAACTGCCCTTCCTAATCGCCCACCCGTTCCTTACAATCCCTCTGGAGTTTCGGCCGTAGCTAAGCCGTGGCCGGGGGGACTCCGTGTTCTCGGAGAGCTGTGGGGTGCCGGACGCTCAACGGGCACTTCCACAGATCCGGTCCCGCTTGAGGGAAGGAATACTGACCTCCGATGTCTTCTCAAAGTCCCTTCGTGGTCGCCAAAAATGTTACCAGAGAAATTGCAGTGTTCTTGTCTTCGCGCAAGAAAGAATTCAGGCGTGAGAGAGAGAGTAGTGGGAGGTAAAATAGCAAGGTTTATTAGGGAAGGGACATCCGTAAGGATGGACGGGCACCTCTCCAGACAGAGCCTGAGAGACTGGGGGGGGGGGGGAGAAGCGAGGTTACATGGTTGAGTGGAGAGAGTACACCTGGCCAGACCAGGCGGGCGGCTCAGCAGAGAGGCAGAGGGCTGAGCGCACAGTCCGGTTGAGGCCGGGGGTTTTTAAGGAGATGGGTCTCTGTCTTCACACATCTCCTCCTGAAACAAAGGACTTTATGGCTGTAAATAGTAAGAAGCTCCTATCTGAGTTTTCCCCTGAAGGTGTCAGACAGGAGGAAGCCTAGCTGGCGCCATCCTGGGTTCAGAGGAAGGGTGAGCAGGACCCCCTGGAGAATGGGGATCCGGAGCAGGGTGTTTGAGATGCAGAGACTGGGCTGCACCTGGGAGACTGTGGAAGGTTTGTCAGGCAGAAGGGGCGGGACCTCCACCTGGCAGGTTGTCAGGTGGAAGGGGGCAGGGCAGGATGCGAATACCGGGCTGCCCCTGAAACACTGTCAGCATGACTTTGAGATGCAGATGCATGTGCTGGACATAGATGTCTTCTCTTTAGGCCTTTATGTCACACGCGTGTAAGCTCATAACTGACTTCCTACCTGACACTGGGAGCTGTGGGGACCAGCAGCCCTTCCTTCCGCCCCGGGGGCAGCCCCCTCGGACCCGGCCGCCTGTGTCTCCAGGCTCTGCCACTGCGGAAGGCGCCCCTCCCACCCCCAGGGTGGAGAGTCGGCAAGAACCAGCCAAGCCCTCGTCCCCTCGGCCGCCATGGCTGCTCTGGGAAGCCGCTGGTCCCAGAGGCCCCGGGGGCCGCCGGCTCCCCCTGCGTCCGGCCCTCGGCCCCCATGCCGGAGGGGCTGCGGCCGCCCCCTGTGCCCGGGGCCGCGGCCACGGATCCAATTTCCACCCCACCCCGCCTTTGAAGACGGCCGAGCGCCTCTCCGAGGGCTTCTCCCGGCGCAGGGGTCACCCCGGCCGGCACGGGAGGCTCCGCTTACCCCAAGGTGAAGACGGCTGAGCTGCTTCGGGCGAAATCAGATCCAGCCTCACGCGTCGCCCCAAACAAAGCCTGGCTTTGAGTGGGGTTTGGGGGCGTCCCCTGGGCTCGGGGGTGCCCGCCTAGCCACTTAGCAGGACAGAGGAACCTCTCAGGTGTGTGGGGGGGTGCGGTGCTGCCTGCGGGGGCCTCCCCAGGCCCCGGAGGCCCCAGCCCTGCTCCGCCCTCCGTTCCCCGCCTCCCCCACCCCGCCCATCCTGTGCTTCCTCCCGGACCCCTTGTCCAGCCAGGGCGCCCTGGCCCCAAAGTGCTGAGACTTTGTCGCACGAGGGAGCCACGTGCGTCCTGGGCCCATCCCCCGTCCACCCCAGCACCCGAGGGAGGGGAGCTGAGGTGGCGTCCTGCCAGGGCTGGGGCCAGCGGCCAGCTGTGGTCACTCCTCACGTCATCATTTCAACACGACCGCCGGGCTCAGTGCCCCTTGCGGGGGGCGGGTCTCAGGGTGAGGGCGGTCAGCGGGAGAGCCGTCTGCCCAGGCCGGAGCCCCGGTGCTGGGCACCACTCTCCCGGACCCCGGGTCAGCCCCGCAGGCCAAGGGAGGCACAGGATCCACGTGGTGTGGACGCCACTGGGAGATCCAGGGGAACCACTACGAGGGCCCCTCAAAAACTCACGTGAAGAGAACGGTGAGACCCACCAGCAGAGCGTCCACAGGGCAGGATCCACACAGCGGGGTCTCCGTCCCCACAGCAGTGTCTCTGTCCCCACAGTGGTGTCTCTGTCCCTCAGCAGGGTCTCCATCCCCACAGCGGTGTCTCTGTCCCCCCAGCGGTGTCCCTGTTCCCCATCTGAGGTCCCCGTCCCCCCAGCGGGGTCTCCGTCCCCCCAGCGGGGTCCCCATCCCCCCAGCGGGGTCCCCATCCCCCCAGCGGGGTCCCCATCCCCCCAGCGGTGTCTCCGTCCCCCCAGCGGTGTCCCCGTCCCCCCAGCGGTGTCTCCGTCTCCCCAGCTGGTCTCCGTCCCCCCAGCGGGGTCCCCATCCCCCCAGCTGGTCTCCGTCCCCCCAGCGGTGTCCCCGTCCCCCCAGCGGTGTCCCCGTCCCCCCAGCAGGGTCTCCGTCTCCCCAGCTGGTCCCCGTCCCCCCAGCGGGGTCCCCGTCCCCCCAGCGGGGTCCCCATCCCCCCAGCGGTGTCCCCGTCCCCCCAGCAGGGTCTCCGTCTCCCCAGCTGGTCCCCGTCCCCCCAGCGGGGTCCCCGTCCCCCCAGCGGTGTCCCCGTCCCCCCAGCGGTGTCCCCGTCCCCCCAGCAGGGTCTCCGTCTCCCCAGCTGGTCCCCGTCCCCCCAGCGGGGTCTCCGTCCCCCCAGCGGTGTCCCCGTCCCCCCAGCGGGGTCCCCGTCCCCCCAGCGGTGTCTCCATCCCCCCAGCGGGGTCCCCGTCCCCCCAGCGGGGTCCCCGTCCCCCCAGCGGTGTCTCCATCCCCCCAGCGGGCTCTCCGTCCCCCCAGCGGGGTCCCCGTCCCCCCAGCGGGCTCTCCGTCCGGGAACTCTGCTGAAGCTTCCTGTGGGTGGATTTCAAATGGTTTTTGCACAGAAGGAGCTCTCCCTGCCGTGCCCTCCCGTGACCGTGCGTCCAACCCTGGTGAGCGTGGAGCGGGGCTCACGTCCCCTGAGACTCTGGCCACGCCCTTGCCTGCTGCCCTGCGCTGTGGCCACGCCTCTCCTCCCCCGTCCGGACCCCTGGAGCTTCCCCTCCCTGTGGGTCCAGGCCTCCCCGGGCCCGCCCTGCCCCCAGACAACCCCGCCCTCGCCCATGGCCTCTGCAAAGACCTGAGCTAGAGCAGCCCCGGCCCGGGTCCTGGCCCCGCCTGAGTTTGGGCGCCTTTGCTTGGAGGCTCCTGCAGGGGGAGGAGCTCCTTGGCGCGTTGGTGCCGGAGCCGGTTCCTGGGAAGAAGGGATGGGACGGGGGGGGGGGGGGGGGTGCTGCCAGATTCCCAGGCACTGGGGCCGCTGAACAAGATGCCCGGCAGGGAGAGGCCCGTGGCCCGTGGCCCTGGCTTGTGGCCCGTGGCCCGAGGCCCTGGCTCGTGGCCCGTGGTCCTGTCTCGTGGCTCGTGGCCCGTGGCTCGTGGCTTGTGGCCCGTGGACAAGTGGAGCAGCCCTCCAGACGGCGTCTCTGCTCAGGGTGACCACCCCCATGCCCAGTGGCACCCCCAGGTGGATGAGCCCAGCTCCGCAGCCTGGCGGTCACTCCTGCGGAACGAAGACGGCCCTGTTGCTGCTTCCCACACCTGCAGCCCGCAGGCGTCTGGCCAGGCTGGCCCCGGGTGGCCACACAGAGCCCAGTGTGGCTGCAGGGGGCAGAGCGCCCACGGGTCAGCTGACCCTGCAGCCATGGGCATGCACGCGGCCGGCCAGGCCCTCCTGGAGCCCCAAGCGCTGAGGCTGATAGCTGCCTCTCCTGTGGCCGGAGGGTGGGCAGCAGCCGGGGCCCCCCTCGCCTGTGGCCACCGAGTGAGCAGGGAGGCTGTCCACTCACCGGGAGGACTCCCTCAGAGGAGCCAGGCTCCCAGGCTGCCCTGTGGTGTCTGCAGGGCGCCTGTCACCTGCGGCCCCCCCACTGGGCTCCGCCTCCCAGCCCCCTCCCCGCCGGGTCTCCAGGGCTGCCCGGGCGCTGGACGCCTGCAGCCTGTGGGCCTCAGCGGCTGACCCCCTCCCACTCACCGTTTGTGCCTGTTGGCGGTTTGCTCAGCTTCCAGCCAGGGCCTGTCCAGCCCCGGTCCCCGGTCCCCGGCTGCCTTGGCCTGGAGGGACAGCCCTGGGGTGGGCGCCATGAGCCTGTCCAGCCCTCCGGGGACCTGGCTGCTCCCACCCACGGTGCTCAAGGGGGCGTGGCTCCAAGCCTCTGAGTGGCTGCCGACTCCCTGGAGCTTCAAGGCTGAGGTGAGGTTGGCGCTGGGAGCCAGGGGCCCCATCACAGACGCCCGAGCCCGGGGCTGAAGACCCTTGGTCCCCACTGCGGTGACATCCACGTGCCCTCGTCCGAACCTGGGCTGAGGACCCAAGGCCCCAGGACAAGGGAGGGGATGGGTGCCCTCCCCCAGGGGGTCCTGGCCCCACAGACCCCGGGTCGGCCTTTGCCAGCCCTCTCGGCCACCTCACCCCGGGCGCCAAGATGAGATCCCTCCCCCCACACAGCTGCTCCTGGCGGGGGGAGAGCGGGAGGGGGCCGGCGGGGTGGGGGAGGGGCCGGTGGGTGGGGGCGGGGGAGGGGGCCGGCGGGGTAGGGGTGGAGTAGGAGGCTGGCGGGGTGGGGCGGGGGAGGGGCCGGCAGGGTGGGGGCGGGGGTTTCATGTGAAAGACGTTTTGGTCCCGCGATGTTTTGCTAATATTTGATTTTTACCAAAGATTACTTTTTCTCCCCCTATTTAATATATGGTTTTAAATAAAAAATCCCAATAAATCTTGAGAGAAATATGTCATAGCAGAGCTTAAAACCCGTAGTGCAATATGTAACAGTTCATAAAACACTCTCTGCAGATCGCGGGGCTGTGGGCTCGGACCAGGCGCGGCAGCGCCGAGCGCGGCGTTTTGTTGCCGCTGAAGTTTGGAAAGGACAACGCGGCTCCACAGTCGGGTGATCAAGTGCCGCTTTCTCTCTTAATTCTATAAAATTAAACTTCCTGTTTCAAAGGCCTGGAAGGGCCTGGGGCCAAGGGTCCCCGAGAAGCCCCCCGGACCGAGCCCCCGTGCGCCAGAGGCTGGGACACAGGCGCGGCCGGCGACGCCGCAGCTGTCAGTCAGAGCCGCGTGGCGTCGCCTTAGCTAATCCACTCCGTCTCCGTGCCCAGAGCGCCGGGACAGAAGCTGCGGCCCCGCACCTGCCCCTGCACGCCCCGCCGGCCGCCCCACCCCGGCCCCTGCCTCCGCTCTCGGGGTGCAGGCGGGAGGGCGTCCCCACGCCGCGCGGACGTCCCAGGCCACAGCTTCACCTGGACGGAGCCGTCGCCGAGGCCAGCGGCTGGGAAGTAACTCGGCTCGGATCGCGCGTGGCCGCCCGGGAGCCTGTTTGGGGTCCTTCGCTTGCTGAATTCAACTTTTCAACACTTCCCACCACAGGGTCAGGAGGGTTGCTTTGTGGTCCAGGACCAAGACCAGGGACTGGGGAGGGCATGGGGGTGTGGGGGCTAAGCCTCTGCCTACAGCGCCCACATCTCCCATCAGAGGACCTGGGTTCGAGTCCTGGCTGCTCCACTTCCCATCCAGCTCCCTGCTCTCCCTCTCTCTCCCTCTCTCCCCCTCTTTCCCTCTCTCCCCCCTCCCTCTCCCTCTCCCTCTCTCTCTCCCTCTCTCTGTCTCTCTCTCTCCCTCTCTGTCTCCGTCTCTCCCTCTCTCTCTCTGACTTTGAAATGAAGTAACTGTGGGGACTCATTCCCCTGAGGCTGTGGCTCCCTGTGGACACCAGCGGCTTCGGATGAACCTGACCAGAGAGAGGGTGGCCAGGCAAGGAAGAGTCCTGATTGGATGCGCGGCGCCAGGCACCCATCCCCCACCACACGGCGAGTGGCCTGTCCACGGACACGGTGCTCCAGCGCCAGGCCCACGGCTTCCCGGGACCTCGCTCTGCCCCTGTCCCCAGCTGCCACCTCCACAGTCACGGTGAGTGACACATTGGGGGGCCCAGCCTGCTCCAGGAGTGTCCCGGGGGGCAGGGGCAGGGGTCCACTGGCCCTCAACCTGGAGCGAAGGTGGAGGGCGGGCAGGGGCTGCTGACCTGCATGGCAGCCTCGCCCTGCGGGTGGAGGTGGCGCCCGCGGGGGAGGGGCTGAGAGGGAGCCAGTGGTGGCTCTGCACTCGGGCCGCGGCTGGTGGGGTCCCTGGGAGCCGCTGGGGCTGCCGACTCCCATGCGGGAGCTCTCGGGACCCCACACCCGGGCCAGCCCTGCCCGGCTGCTGCCTGGGGGCCTGGAGGCTCGGGGTGGGCAGCCGGGGAAGGCCGGGCCGCCTCTGGATGCACAGGACCCACTCTGCCGTCAAGATGCCTGCCGAATCCTGGGGACGCAGAAGCCCTGTGCTTGGGGCCGGGCTCCAGCGCGAGTCCACGCCCGGATTTCAGGCTTGTGCAGTGGGGGCCTCCGCATGCAGCCCCCAGGTCAGCCCGGGCCACAGGGGTCCCCTCGGCAAGAGCCAGGTACCACACACACTGCACACGTCACCGTGTGTGCACCCACTGGCACATGCACACAGCAACAGGTGTGTACCAGCAGGGCACAGCCCCCGCATGCTCACACGCACACACACAGCATGCTAACCACACGCACCAGAACCCTGGCACACGCTGCTACACACACAGACTCACTGCACACACATGTGTGTCCCTGGGCACATAGAGCTGACACACCCACACAGACACCACACACCGGGCTGTGTTCCTCCGCACCTGGGCACTGGCGAACCAGGACCGGCCCTGCCAGGCTCCCGCCGACCGCGTCACTCACCTCGGGATCCCCACCTCCGGAACTGTGGTCAGGAACCAGAACACAACACGGGACCCACACACGGCCCCAGGCTCACACTCATCCTCACACACACGTGAACACGAAGCACACAACATGCACACACATACATGCACACACGCACACAGAATGCATGTGTGCAGCACACACATGACATGCACACACGATGCACACACGTGCTCACATGCACACACAACACCGCACACAGTGCACATGTACAGCACATGCGTGCACAGCACACACATGTGCTCACATGCACACACAGCACAGCACACACGTGCACACTCAGTGCACATGGACAGCACACACGTGTGCTCACATACACACACAGTACACACGGTCATGCTCAGTGCACATGTACAGCACACGCGTGCACAGCACACATGTGTGCTCGCATGCACACACGGCACAGTGCGTGCTTCGCTTCAATCCCCTCCATGTCCGCTGCAGTCGCCCTGGCGGCTGGGCCTGAGCCAGCAGGCGCGTCTGTGGCTCCCACTTTGGCGTCCAGGCTGAGTGCTGGTGGCCAGCGTCCTCCTCCTCGGAAGAGGTCTGCCCCTCCGGACGGCCCCCTAGGGGCAAAATGGCCAGCAGCCCCCGGGGCATTCAGGGCCAGCCAGGTGCCTGTGGCCGCCGTGAGCCCAGCTCCAGGCCAAGGTCGCCGAGAGCCAGGCCAGGCTGGGCTGCCAGGAGGGCCAGAGCCCCCGAGCGCTTTAGCCACAGCCCACGGCCACAGCCACATCTGCGGTTGTCCCAGGCTGGGGCAGTTGGTGTGGGGCGGGCCCTCTCCCCAGGTGACCACTGGCATCGGGTGGTGCAGAGCCGGGGTCCAGGGGCTGGGGCCGGGTCCTCCGTCAGCGGCAGCCTGGGCAGTGCTGGTGAAGGGAGGCAGAGTGACCGCCCCACAATGGTCCCTGTCTCACCGGGCAGAGGCCGGCGGCGGGCAGGGCAGCGGTCCGGGCCCAGCAGGCTCCTGGGGGCACCACAGAGGGGTGGGCTGAGGAGAGGCTGGGCACGAGGCCATTTACACGCGGGGCTGGCGGGGGGCAGGAGGAGCGTCCATGGGGCCACAGCCACCTAGGAGCTCAGACCTCGCACACTGCCCCCTGCCCTGAGCTCCTGCAGCGACTTCCGCTGGCCACACCCAGCCTGAAGCAGAGCAGAGACCCCGGGCGCTGGCCTGGGTCAGGGGGCAGGAGGGGGCTCTGGCTGTGCACGGAGGGTGGCGGGGAGGGGGAGCTGTGGACTGCAGGGCTGGCGCTGAGGCCCGAGCCCCGGGGCTGGGACACGCGTCCCTGCGGGGGCTCCATCCGGCTGGCCGCTCGGCCCGGAGTGGCCGGGCTGGGGAAAACCTAGCGTGGGGGCTCCTCCAACGCCTGAGGGTGGGGCCCAAGCACAGCACCAGCCTCTGTGGGCACAGTGGCTGCTTGGACTCTGTCCAGGCCCGGGGCGTGGCTGTGGCATCCTGCGTGGCAAGGGCGGGGGTGCCGTGTGTGAGCCCTGGGCCCCCAGGACCCAGCACCCCAGGCTGAGACCCAAGCCACAGACGTTGCTCGTGGCCTCGCCGTCCTGGGGGACAACACCCGTCCCACAGCAGGAGCCAGGGAGGCGCCCAGGCCCAGCGTCCCCTCGAAGGCCCCGGGGATGCGGCCAGGTCCCCCAGGCCACCCCAGGTCTTCAGCGGTGCCCCCCACACAGGGGCGGCCCAGGCCTCCTGGGAGGGCAGCGGGGCCTGGCTGCCCTCTCCGCCCCTCGCTGGACTTGCCGTTCCCCCAGGCCGCGGGAACGGGCCGGCGCCGCCGCATCGAGTTACCAGCGCGAATGCTGACTTCAAGAGCAGACGTAAAACTGAGCCCCGAGCATGTTTCTCGCCCTGTTCCCAGCATTAGCGGCTCATCCGATCCGCGCCCGCGGCTCCGGTTTCCTCGGCGGGCGGAGCCCCCGGCCTGGCCGCCCACGGCAGGCGCAGATGTGCCGCCAGCCAGCCACGGTCTCTTTTTACCACCCCGTGTTGGGTTTATCCCTCTCCACTACCTGCAGATCTCCGAGCATGAAAGAGGGGGAGCCCCCCCGCCCCCGCGGCTTAACCTCGCTCACAAAGGTCAAGTGCAACCCCCCCCTCTGCACCCCCTCCCCTGCAAGGCACCACTCCCTCTGCTGCTGGGAGGGGGGGGAGCCCCGATGTGCAACGCCTCTTGGGAAGCTTATCCAGCCGGGTCCCCAGGACAGCCGGCCGGGGCGGCGTGGTCAGAGGCCCCGGGGCTCCAAGGGGAGGTTCCCCGTGCTTTGTGTGGTTTATTTGTGTGTTTGTTTAAAAGGCAGAGACAGAGAGAGCTCTATAACCTCCAGCTCGCTCCCCAGATGCCTGCGACAACCAGGGCTGGGCCAGGCCGAAGGCAGGAGCCCAGAACTCAGGTCAAGGCTCCCTGGGGGGTGGCGGGGACCCAAGTCCTTGACCCATCACCGCTCCCACCCAGGATGCACAGCGGCGGGGGGCGGGACAGAAGGGGGCTGGGACGCCAGCCACGCACCCGGACATGGGAGGCGGCCTGGCCCTGTGCGGTGCGTGACCTGGTGCCGCGGCCACACTGTGCCTCCTGCTGGTGCTGGGGCTCCCAGAGCTGCCGGGCGGAGGGGTGGAGGGCGGGACCATGCACTGCGACCTGGACCCCGAGCCGCCACCCCTCCTCCGCTGAATGGGGAGGGGGCTGAGGCGGGGCAGCCTCCTGCTTCTCCCGCACCCCCAGAGGCCCCGGGCACCCCCAGGAGTCCAGGGCCGGCCAGGTCCCATGTTCCCTCCCAGGTCAGAGGGCGCGACTCGGGGCCTGGGGCTCGGCTCAGCACCAGGGTAAGGGTCAGACTGGGTGGCCGTTGACAGCACCCGGCTGTGGCAACCCAGAGCCAGGACACCGGAGAGTCAGTGTCGGCCCCGGTGCCTCCCGGGCCCTGCTCTCCGCCCCTCTCTGAGTCGCGTCCACACCGGGCTGTGGCTCAGGGCAGGTCCCCTGTGAAGCCTCCCTCGTCCTCCGTCCCTGGACGCTTCTGCCCCGAGCTGGCCCCGAGCTGGCCCCGAGCTGGCCCTGTGCTGGCCCCGAGCTGGCCCTAGCGGCCTGCACCCCCTCCGTGGTCTGCAGGCCCAGGCTCCCCACGCTCACTGCCTGTCCCGGGACCAAGCAGGTCCATGGCGACGTCCACCACGTGGAGTCAGGAGCCGGAGCAGCCGCTCCCAGCTACGCCCCACTGGGGACAGGGCGACCCCCGAGCCAGGGCCCCACACCACGCCCCCACAGGCAGCTGTTCTGGGGCACGCGTGTGGGAGCCGTGAGGCCGAGCAGGGGAGACCCGGGGGGCTGCAGAGCCCCGCCTGCTCACCGGGCTAACCACGCAGGGAAGCCCAGACCAGGGCGTTCAGATCAAAGGGGCCGACACCACGGCCCCCGGGGCACAGGGAGCATGGGCGTCCACCCAGGCTTCTGCTGACCCCCCCAACCCGCCCCTGTGCTGGCGGGGGCCGGGGTGCCGTGACGGCTGCCAAGGTGGCTACAGAGGCCCCTCCCGGGGGGCCACTGGGCTGGACACCTGCTCCACCCAGCCCTGCCCGAGGGGCCTCGTCCACACGGCCCTGCCCCCCACTCCCTGATTCCTGTGTGGGTCCTGTCTCGGGAGGAGGCGCCGACGTCTGGTCGTAGCCATGAAGATCTGAGCGCGGCCCATGGGGAAGGTCGCGGGGTCACGGGGTCGTGGGGCCAGAGGGCAGAGAGCTCGCCCACCCGGGTGGACGCAGCAGATCAGGTGTCAGGTAAAGGAAGTGGCTTCCCCAGGGTCCCCGGCACGGCACGCTCCTGGCAGGATCCCGGCTCCAAGGCGGCACCGAGTCCCGGAACCTGCACAGCCGTGCCCCTGCAGGAGGGCGGAGAGCACCCCCACGCACTGTGCCCACCCGGGGAGACCTGGGACCTCAGCCTTGCGTCGCCGTCCACCCATCCTCCCAAGTCAGGGGTCCCAGCACAGAGCCAGACCCTCCTCTGGAAGGGGCCCCTCCCCCAGGAGGTACCCCTGCCCCCCTTCCACACCCCTCCCTCGCCCCGGGAAGCCACAGCCTCCGTCTGGCCAGGAACCCCGGAAGCAGCCCCACCCCCCAGGCAGGGCAGGGTGTGGATGACCAGGCACCCCCGTTCTGAGATGCGGGGCACAGGGGTCGCCCTGCCCGTGGCCTGCGCCTGGCCCAGATGTGATCGGGTCCTGGGGTCCCAGGCCAGCCTGGCCCCCCCAAAGGCTGTTCTGGGGTCTGGGGCTTGCAAGCGAGTCACGCAGGGCGTAAACCCGACACGCCAGCCCCTCACCCCTGCAGAACGCCCAGCACACCTGTGCACACCTGGCTGGGGGCTCAGAGCAGCGGCCGAGAGGGGGGAGCCAGGGCAGGGTCAGCTGGGAACCACAGCCCCCACGGGCGCTCACAGCGGCCACACGTGGAGCTGACGCAGGGCGCAGGAGGGTGCAGGGCCGGGGGGGGTGGTTCCCGGCACGGAGGAGCTGGGAGGCACCCAGACCACGCCGAGCTCGGTGAAGGGAGTGGACGCACGGCACACGGTGCGCGACCCCGACCTCCAGGGCAAGCCGGACGGAGAGTGGACCCTCGGCTGCGGGGCTGAGCCGACAGTGAGTGGTCTGGGTCTCCCTCAGCCGGCGGCTGGTTCTCCCCGGCCTGCTGGTGTCACGGAAAGCACTGGAAACTGCCCTGTTTCCTGGCAGAGCCGGTGGTCCGTGAGCCGCGGCTCGGGACCGCCGCTTCCTAAGGGACCACAGTGGCCACACCACGCGCGCTGGGCCCCTGCGGGCTGGCATCGGCCCTCGGCCCGGCTTCTGCGTCTCCAGGGCGGGCTCCTGGGCTTGTGTCCAGTTACTTTCTGCTGGACATCGTGCAGGGAATAGACTCATTTGTCAGCGTGGGCCCCCAAGCACCGCTGGGGCACCCTCATCCACAGCTGAGGCTGTCCACCCCGGGCACCCTGGGCTGCTGGGGCTAAGCCTGGCCACCCCGCCCGGGCCTGGGGCTTCACAGGAGGTGGCAGGCGTCAGATCACCAGGGGCCAGCAGCACCCAGGGTGTGGTGGGCAGCTGCAGTGGCAGCCCCTCACCACCAGGGGGCGCCGGGCACAGAGGTTTCCTGGGTGCTATGCTAGGCCCCCACCTGGACCTGGGTGGGAAGGGGACACGGGACCAGCGGCCCTCGCTGCTGGCTCCTGTGCTGGCTCCACAGCTCTGGCCAGGAGCTCCGCACCAGCCACACGCCGGGCCGAAGCCTGGGCGGTCACTCAGCGGGGTCAACGTGGCCCCTGGGCACCGGGCACGGTGGCCGTGGGGTTCTCCTGCGTTTCCGTTCCTCTGTCGGTTCCATGTCTGTTTCTCCCTGCTTCTAAACGGCCGTCTTCAGTTTCCAAAAGGCCATGGTGACGTCAGACCCCCAGCCCCCTCGGGACACCGGGCCGGTGACACCTGGAGCCACGTCTGCCTGCTCCCACCCAGGGCTGCCCCAGGAAAGCCGAGCTCAGCTCTCCAAGGCCGGGTGGGCTGAGGGCCACGGGGGCTTCAGGTCCTGCCCCCTCCTCAGCCCCAGCCCCTGGGCCACAGTGAGCCCCTGCTGGAGGTGTCCTGCCAGGGAGGGTGGGAGTGAGGGACAGGCGACCCTGACCACCTCGGGCCCGGGGAAGGCACTTGGTCACTGAGATGGTGGGGGACAGAGGAGCAGGGTGGCGTCGAGGAGCCTGGCGGGCGGCTGTGGGCAGGGACACTGCCTGGGCAGCCTGGGGCGGCTTCCTCCCACCTGGTAAAGGAAAGGGGGGCAGGTGGACTTGGGACAGTGCCCAGAGCCCCGGCCAGGGCGGGTTTCCCTGCAGGAGGCTCTGGGGCAGCCAGAAGCAGCGGCCAGAGCCAGAGCCACGGCCGAGACCCCCGGCCCTGTCTGGAGGGAGGCAGGACCCCCAAGAGCTGAGTCCCTCAGGCCAGCCAGCGTGCAGGCTGGGGTGCGAACCCCGACTCCCTCTCCTCCTGGTGTATGCCCCCAGGTGAGCTGCTCCACGGCCCTGGGTCTGCCCAGGAAGAGGGGCCAGAGGCCCCGTGGCTCACGTCTGTCTGTCCATCCGTCCTCCCCACGAGCCGGCAGGGGGCCCCAAGCCCTGCCCGACAGCCACAGCTGGGCAGGGGTGTGGGTGGCTGGGAGAGGGGTCCGCTGAGGGCAGAGGCCCCCAGGTGTCTGTCCAGGGAGCTGCTGTCCACAGTGCCTGGCTGTCCACAAGGGGTGGACACAGGGTGGGCCAAGCCTCTCGGCCGTGACCAGGGGTAGGGCTCCATGCTGGGCTCCCCCGCCCCGCGGGAAGCCGAGCCGCAGCTGCTGGGCGAGGAGCCGGCCCGACACCGGCTTTGCTGCCCCCGACTTTTGATATTTGGGGCCCGCTCTTACATTTTAACGCACGTTTTTATGGAAATATTTATGGCGCACATGCAGCGTGTAAAGCCTGCTTGTAAAGCTGTTCTGGCCCGGTGCTGCCGACATAAATGATGTCGTTATCGTGGGGCCTAGTGCCAGGGGTGGGGCCTAGTGCCCGGGGGCGGGGCTCCCTGCCTCGGGCGGGGATGGGACCCCACCCTGGGCCCCCGCTTTCTAAGGAAAGTGACCCCTCCTGCAAGCTGATGACCTCTGACTCCTGGGCTAGAGAGACCCCACCCTGGGCGCCCGGCCGCGGCTCGGCTCCCTCCCTGGGGAAACCCCCCACCCGCAGGAGCTCGGACCTGGCCCCCGGCCCCGGCCCTCCATGGAGCAAACGCTCCGGCACCAGCAGCGGCCGGCAGGGGACACACGCGGCGCTGCCGCCCCCGGGGCTGAGCTTAAAAATTAATGGGTGCTCTGCAGGCAGGGGTCTGGGCCCTCGTCCCAGGCGGGCGGGCGGCGGGCGATGAATAATTGAGGGCGCGCTCTGCAGGGCTGGGGTAATGGAGCAGAGTGGATGCGCAGGTGAGCGGGGCCCAGGTGACCGCGGGAGCCCGGCCGGGCCGCCTGGGCCAGAGGCCTCCCCGGGGCGGGGTCCCGCCCTCCCTCCTAAGCTGGCCCATCGGAGACGGCGGCCTCCAGGCCCCTCAAAGCTACGGACTCACGTGCAGGACGGGGGAGGGGCAGCGCCCACAGCTGCTGGCCGGGTGGGCGGGCACTGCCCTCAGGGGAGAGACCCTGTCCTTGTTCAGGCTTTCCAGAAAGTTCTCTGCAGAGGCTCTGCCAAAACCTGCACCACCTGGACGGCGTCCAGGCTCTGCCCCAGCGCTCGGCTCGTCTTGGGACGGGCAGGGGCCGTGTCCGCCTGGCGCCGACTCTCTGGGGAGGACAGAGGGCCCAGGGGTGCTGGCTGGGGGAGGGGCTCCCACCCTCACAAGGGAGAGACGGGGGTTCACTCGGTCTGCACAAAACGCCGGGCACAGGGAGACCCCGAACAATGCAGAAGCCCCCGGATGCACAGCAAAGTGAACGTGTCAGGGCTCCGCCTGGCGAAACCGCGCGCCTCCCGCCGGGGTCTGAGATCCGAGACCCCAGGTGTCGGGAGCGATCGGGGCGAGCAGGGGCCGGGCGGCTCAGGCGTCCGTGTCCCATGTGGGAGTGCCCGGGGCTCCTGGTCCGACTCCAGCTTCCTGGGGGTGCAGGCGCTGGCTCAGGCACTGGGTCTCTGCTCCCCGGTGGGAGGCCTGGACGTGTGGCTCCCGCCTCCAGCTGCGTGGACGTCCGGGCAGTGACCCAGTGCTGGGGGCTCTGCCTTCTCTACGTCTCCAATAAATGACACCAAATGTGGCAGAAGACGCGGAGTAACTCAAGGCCGGGGCTGAGGCTGGGGGAGGGCGGGGCCTGGGCTGGGGGCTCTCTCCTGCCCACAGGGTTGGCTAGGGGGCGCCCCGCCTGTCAGGGCCCAGCAGAGGGTCCTCCGCTGGGTCACTGCATCCTGTGGCCCCAGAGGCTGCCCAGCAACCACGGTGGGCGGAGCCACCACAGCGGCCAGAGGCAGGTGGATGCCCCCGGGGCCCTCGGCGGGACCTCAGACCCTGTGCCCTGCCTCGCTGCAAGCCACCCGCGGCTGTCCCCTGTCTGGCAGCCCCAGAAACTCACACGTGTGTACACACGCCTGCAAACAGTAGGTGCTAAACAGGTGAGGGACACGTGGGTGCTCAGGAAATGAGGGTGGTTCAGGAAGAGGAGGGGGGGTGTGTGGAGAGCACAGGGAGCCTGCAGGCGCCACAGGGTCCTGGCCGGGTCCCCACACCCCTCCCCCACCAGCCAGGGTCCCCACACCCCTCCCCCACCAGCCGGGTCCCCACGCCCCTCCCCCCCAGCCAGGGCCCCCACACCCCTCCCCCCCCCCAGCCAGGGTCCCCACACCCCTCCCCCCCCAGCCAGGGTCCCCACACCCCTGCCCCTCCAGCCGGGTCCCCACGCCTCTCCCCCGCGGGCCGGGTCCCCACGCCCCTCCCCAGTGGCTCAGCCCGCGGCTCCGGGCTCGGCTCCGGCCGCACCCCCGCCCCGGCCCGTCCATCCCCAGGGGTTGCACAGGCGCTCTCTTTGCGCACACAGGCGTCCACCACATTGTTCGTGTTGTAAATATTCACGCACGCGTGGGTGATTCATTATTTAGGGCACTTTCCGTGCCGACACAGACGCCCCGCGCCCTCACGCTGTGTGAAAGCCGCTTTGTCCCTGAGTGCGGACGGCTTTCCGTCTGTCAGGGAACAAGGCCGAGCAGTCGACACACGGGGCGGGGCGGGGGGGCGGGGAGCCGTGCAGCGAGAGAAATGCCGGCCCTGGGGTCACAGCCCTGCAGGAGAGCCCCCAGGACCCCGCAGACGCCCCCAGGACCCGCAGACGCCCCCAGGACCCCGCAGACGCCCCCAGGACCCCGCAGACGCCCCCAGGACCCCACAGCCGTCCCCAGGGCCCCGCAGACGCCCCCAGGACCCCGCAGACGCCCCCAGGACCCCACAGACATCCCCAGGACCCCGCAGACGCCCCCAGGACCCCACAGACGTCCCCAGGACCCCGCAGATGCCCCCAGGACCCTGCAGATGCCCCCAGGACTCCACAGACACCCCCAGGACCCCGCAGATGCCCCAGGACCCCACAGACACCCCCAGTACCCCGCAGGAGATGCCCCCAGGACCCCACAGACGCCCCCAGGGCCCCACAGATGCCCCCCAGGACCCCACAGACGCCCCCAGGACCCCGCAGACGCACCCAGGACCCCGCAGATGCCCCTAGGACCCCGCAGATGTCTCCAGGACCCCGCAGATGCCCCCAGGACCCCACAGATGTCTCCAGGACCCCACAGACATCCCCAGGGCCCCGCAGACGCCCCCAGGACCCCGCAGATGCCCCCAGGACCCCACAGACATCCCCAGGGCCCCGCAGACGCCCCCAGGACCCCGCAGATGCCCCCAGGACCCCGCAGATGCCCCCAGGACCCCACAGACACCCCCAGGACCCCGCAGGAGACGTCCCCAGGACCCCGCAGATGCCCCCAGGACCCCGCAGACGCCCCCAGGACCCCACAGACGCCCCCAGGACCCCGCAGATGCCCCCAGGACCCCACAGATGCCCCCAGGACCCCGCAGGAGACGTCCCCAGGACCCCGCAGATGCCCCCAGGACCCCACAGACGCCCCCAGGACCCCGCAGGAGACACCCCCAGGACCCCACAGACGCCCCCAGGACCCCATAGACGCCCCCAGGACCCCACAGATGCCCCCAGGACCCCGCAGGAGACGTCCCCAGGACCCCGCAGGAGACACCCCCAGGACCCCACAGACGCCCCCAGGACCCCGAAGATGCCCCCAGGACCCCGAAGACGTCTCCAGGACCCCACAGACGCCCCCAGGACCCCACAGACGCCCCCAGGACTCCACAGATGCCCCCAGGACCCCACAGACACCCCCAGGACCCCTCAGGAGACGCCCCCAGGACCCTTCAGACGTCCCCAGGACTCCACAGATGCCCCCAGGGCCCCACAGATGTCCCCAGGACCCCTCAGACGCCCCCAGGACCCCTCAGGAGACGCCCCCAGGACCCTTCAGATGTCCCCAGGGCCCCACAGATGCCCCCAGGACCCCGCCAGGCTCAGACCAGGTCTGCTGGGCCAGCAGAGTGGACACAGGCCCCAGCAGGCTGCCCACCAGGCCTGGAGAGGCCTCGCCCCAGCCCCCAGCACGCACACGAGTGCGTGCCTGTGTGTGCACACGGAAGCAGGAGTGCCGGCACACTGGGTGCAGCTCCGCACATCCACCAGAGCTGGCTCAGCCGGAGTCCGGGCCCGGGGCACCCCATCCCACTGAGGCCCCGCGGGCCCTTGGCCCTGGGTCCGAGGTGAGGCCCTCAGGCGTGTGTGTGCCGTGCTGCTGCACACGTGTGTAGGCAGGTAGGAAAGTGTGCATGCACTCAGTTACCTGCATTGTGGACGCGTGCATTTGCCTGTATGTTTACAAGTGCACACGCATGTACAAGTAGACACATGTGTGCACATGGACATTGTAGGAAATGTTCACGTGTGTGCATATGGGCTCATGTGGGCTGTGCATACGTTTGAGCGTATTATGAACATGTGTGCTGTCCATATGGGCATGTACTGCCACATGCGTGCCCGCACGTGTGTACACACACATACATGTGCTCACGTGCTGTGTGCCGGTGCTCACCTGACCCTGTGAGCACTGCAGTGTGCACGTGTGTACTGAAGGCACACGTGTGCCTGTGAGTGTGCATGTGCAAACGTGCGCGTGTGGGAACATGGATGCACACGCATGTGCAATTGTGCATGTGTTCACAGGAACACAGGGGCAGCCTCCCTCGGCTCCTGTGCCCCAGGCCCTGTGTTGGCAGCAAGTGGGACAGGGACCCAGCCAGGAAGTCCCCGGCCCGGCTGCCTACGTGCCCCGTGCCCGCCGGCCACGCTGGGGCCGTGTGGCTTGGAGGGCGCCCCTCCCAGGAGCTGGCTCGCAGCCCCCAGACTCCCAGTCAGGAATCGGAAGGGCTCTGCCTCCCCGCCCCCCCCTTGGGCTCCAAACTCCCTTGGAAAACACCGGAAAGACCAGAAGAACCGCTGGGGCGGGGGCCCACGTCCCGCCCAAGGGCCCAGGTGCCCGGGCGATGTTTTCGGGGAGTGGTGCCTCATTCGAACTGCCCGCCCTGGCTGCTCAGGCGGCCCGGCCCGGCCCTGTGCGGGTCCCTCCCCAGCCGATGTCAGCAGTCCCTGGCCAGGGAGAGCAGACCCCTGTGTCGCCGTTAGGGCCATCAGAACAAGCCCACGTGCACAGGGGGTCCTAGGCACCAGGACCACCACCCGGGACCACTGCAGAGATCCAGCGAGGGGAAGCGGGACACGGGGCTCGGGCAGAGGGGCGGGGCCGGGGGCTCCCGTGCACAGCCAGGGAGGCACCCTCCGCGGAGGGCGGCCGGGCCTGGGCATCCTCCTGGCCCCTCTGCCCGGGGAGACCCTGCTGGGGGCACGAGGAAGCGGCCTAGGGCAGAAGGGGGCTGAAGCCAGCAGGTGAGGCAGGCACCAGAGCTCGGGCAGGGACTGCAGCGGGTGCCACACGGCCCTGGGGCTCCCAGGGTCCACCCAGAGGGCGCCTTGCCACTGACTGTCAGCTGCTCCCTGCCCAAGCTCCCAGCTCCACTGACAGCTGCCCTGACCCCTCTGGGTCCCGTAGAGGATGGGGCCAGAGGGGCAGGCCTGGTGGCTGGGACACAGCCCACAGTGGGTGCACCTGCCAGGCTCGACTAATCGGCCCTGATTCAGGGCACTACATTGCTCTCCAAAGATAAGTGGTACCTCATGTGATTAGTGATGCCTGCCCTGGTGCTCCTGGGATTAGTGATGCCTGCCCTGGTACCGGTGTGATTAGTGATGCCTGCCCTGGTACTGGTGTGATTAGTGATGCCTGCCCTGGTGCTCGTGTGATTAGTGATGCCTGCCCTGGTGCTTGTGCGATTAGTGATGCCTGCCCTGGTACTGGTGGGATTAGTGATGCCTGCCCTGGTGCTCGTGGGATTAGTGATGCCTGCCCTGGTACTCGTGCGATTAGTGATGCCTGCCCTGGTACTCGTGGGATTAGTGATGCCTGCCCTGGTGCTTGTGGGATTAGTGATGCCTGCCCTGGAACTGGTGTGATTAGTGATGCCTGCCCTGCACACACAAAGGAGCGGCAGCAGCGCTGTCCCCTGGCCTCGACTGCCCTGCGGCCCTGGGGCCCCCACGGCCCTGCCCAGGCAGAGGTCTGGGAAGCCACGCCAGGCTCTGGGCACACACAGGTCCTGGATGCTGGTGCGGTGGGCGCCATGCTCCCATCCCCTGCACACTGTGCCCGAGGCCAAGCCAGCACCTCCCAGCTCAGGTCAGAGAGGTGGAGGTTCTGGAAGTACAACGGCTCCCTGGTGACGTTCCCATGGCGGCGGGACCGGAAGAAAGGGTCCCAGACCCTCCGTTGGCCATCTGGGATGTGGTGGGGCCCAGCCCCTGGAGGCACCGCCCTCCCCGCAGACCAGACCAGGGAAGACCAAGGTCAGAGGCCACACTGGGCAGGGGGAGGTCACAGCCATGGACTGGCCACAGCCACGGACTGGCCACAGCCACAGGCTGGCCAACAGCGTGGTCCCTGGCCCAGCTGGGTCGGGTGCTGCTCCTGAGCCGGGCCCCTCGTCCCCCCGCCCCACCGAGGGCACAGAGGGCGGGCTGAGGGGCCCCAGCAGGGCAGGCCCCTCGCAGATGAGCCCAGAGGGAGCCGGTGCCCCGGCCACGCCCGGTCCTCCTCCAGCGGAGCAGCCGTGTCCTGCAGAGAAGCTGGGCGAGGGAAGCGGGGAGACGAGGCCGAGGGTGCCCGCGACGCCTGTGCCACCAGTCGGACCTCACACGTGAGCACACCTGCACACGCTGTCACACATAACCCACACGTATGCACGGCCACACGCTCACACGCACGTACCCCAAACATGCGTGTACAGCCACAGGCTCACTCACACCCCAACACACATGTCCAGCCACACGCTCACACACGTACCCCATACAGATGTGCACACCCATATACTTACACACGTGTGGTCCCTACACTGGTGCACAGCACACAGAGGTGCACGCGGGTCCCAGAAAGCATGCACACCCACACACTTGAACACACGTGCACACTCGACACACCCACAGGAAGAACACCAGGTGTTCTGCACACTCACACACGCGTGTGCTCACACACACCCTCCTGGCCCGGGTGGGCAAGAGATGTGCTCGGGAGCGCGCGGATGGGGTGATGGCGGCGGCCCCGTGCTGAGCTATCTGCGGCAGAACCGAAGTGGCTGGGCGCCGGGCCCGGCCGGCCGCCGTCTGTTAGCGGAAGATTGGACTGTCACCAGCACGCCGAGTGCATTGTGGCTGACCAGAGAGACATTAATCTGCTGTCGCTGCTACAGCTCTGTCAGCCCAGCTAACAGGCGGCAGGGACGGCGCTACTGGAGGGGCCACAGGACAGCCTCCTCTCAGGGTTCCAGCAGGATCTGGGAGGCCACGCGGGTCCCACACAGGGAGTGGTCCACGGAGGCCACGGCCACGCGGGTCCCACACAGGGAGCCACGGCCCCGTGGAAGCCACAGCCACGCAGGTCCCACACAGGGAATGGTCCACGGCCACGCGGGTCCCACACAGGGAGCCACAGCCCCATGGAAGCCACGCAGGTCCCACACAGGGAGTGGTCCACGGAGGCCACAGCCATGTGAGTCCCACACAGGGAGCCATGACCCCATGGAAGCCACGGCCACACGGGTCCCACACAGGGAGTGGCCCATGGAGGCCACGGCCATGCAGGTCCCACACAGGGAGCCACAGCCCCATGAAAGCCACAGCCACGCAGGTCCCACACAGGGAGTGGTCCACGGAGGCCACGGCCACACGGGTCCCATACAGGGAGTGGTCCAAGGAGGCCACGGCCACGCGGGTCCCACACAGGGAGCCATGGCCCCATGGAAGCCACGGCCACACGGGTCCCACACAGGGAGTGGTCCACGGAGGCCACGGCCACGTGAGTCCCACACAGGGAGTGGCTGCCCCATGGAGGGCCACGTGGGTCCCACACAGGAAGCAGCCCATGGAGGCCACGGGCACACAGGTCCCACATAGGGAGTGGCTGTCCCACCCAGGAAGCTATGGCTCCGTGCAGGGCACAGCAGGTCCCACAGGAAGTCGCTGCCCTCCTTTCTTGGCCTTCAGGGTGCAGGGCCAGTGCTGTGGGTCCTGAGCCTCTGGGGTCCTGGACACTGGGTGCATGTGTGCTGCCCTGCAGGAGACGCGGCCCCGCCCACCCCCACAGGGCTGTCTTCCCCAGAGAGAGGTCAGGAGCCCGGTGCACGGTGCTGCTGTGTCTCCCACCCTCCTGGGTCCACGCTGGCCACAGGGAGCAGGGGAACCAAGCCCGCGGTGTCACGGGCGCAGCTGTCGGACCCGGCCCTGGGGACCAGGTCAGTGACGGTGCAGACGCTGCCCCAGGAGGCCACCAAACGGGGCCACCACCCGTCACACAGGGTGCTCTGAATACCCCATCCCTTCCAGGAGTGGCACAGGGGCCAGGGGCCCCCGAGACCCAGACAGGTCACCCTCTGGGCGGGGGAGGGGTGTTTCCCAGCCCTGCCGGTGTCACTGGCGCCTCCCCGACCAGGAGCCCCACAGCAAGGGGCTTGTTCCCCTGGGGGGCACCACGGTCTGTGGCTGCTTTGGGCCGGCCGCCAGGAGCCCTGAGCAGCCCCAGGCCCCCCGCCCTGCAGCCGCTCCCCCTGTGGGTGGAGAGGGAGATGCAGCCGCCTCCCTGGGGAGGGGTCCTCGGTGGAGGTGGGCGGGGCTGGCTCCTCCCCAGGCTGCACCCCCGGGTCTGTCCTCACGCAGCCGTGCCTCTGGGTGTCTGCACCCCACCGTTCTCTTCTAAGACTGATAATGATTGAACAGGCGGGGGGGGGGGGTCTTCCATCGCTGGTTCACCCCCGAGTGGCTGCCGCGGCGGGAGCTGGGCCAGGCTGAAGCCAGGAGCCGGGAGCTTCCTGCAGGTCCCCACGTGGGCGGCGGGGGCCCAAGCGTCTGCCGCCTCCCCAATGCATTGGCGGGAAGCAGAGCCGCCAGGACTTGAACCGGCGCCGGGAGCCCTTTTGTGCGCTCCCAGCAGCGTGCAGGCTGAGCGCCGCGGCGCGCGGGCACCTGAAATATTCAGGAGACTTCTATTATTGAATTGGCTCCTTATCGATTTATAATTTACAAGACATATGTGTGGCCGTTAAGAAAGGCGGCAACCAGGCGGCTCCTGGAAGCGGCCGAGCGGCCCCCCCGGGGACCGCCTTCCGCAGAGGGCGGAGGCGGCACAGAGCCCCGGCCGGCCCGCGCCCACGAGGACACCGCCCTTCCCAGGACACTGGCGCTGGAGCCGCGACCGCCTGGCGGCAGCACCCAGAGGAGCCGAATTCACGCCCCCGGACCCCGGCCGGCCCTGCCCGCGTGAGCCGGCACCGACCTAAGTGCGCATGCGTGGCCTGCAGCTCCCCTGGGGGCCGGCCTCCCGCAGGGCAGCCTTGTGGGGTCACACGGCGCAGTGCTGCTGCCCTAAAACCCACCCTGCTCGCCTGCTGGGCCCCGCCCTCGCCCCGGCAGCCCCAGCCTTGCCCATCCAGCCGGCCCCTCACCTAAGCTGCGCGTGGGTCACCGCTCGGCTCCCCCCACCACCCCGGGCCCTGGTGGACGCCCCGCTTCCTGACCCGACCCCGCTGCTGTGTGCGTCCCAGGGTAACCCGCGGCTCCTCGGCACAGCACAGCCCTGGAGCTGGCCGGACTCGGCTCTGCCCCGGGCAGCGTGGACACAGCTGAGGCCCCAGAGCCCCAGCAAACGGCAAAGCCGCCACGGAGCAGCTAGCAATTCGGGGGAGGGGCCTCGGTCACCGGCGCACCCTCCCCGCCCGCTGCTGGCCCCCCTGGACTCCCCAGGGGACCGGGGGATCGGGGTTTGGCCCAGGGAGCATCAGGCTCCAAGCCTTGGAAGTGACACGGCTGGGAGCCCCTGGGGTCACCGCGCCAGGGCTGTGCCCAGGACACAAACAGCCCCCAACCTGGCTCTGCCGCCTGCAGCAGGAGAGACGGCCGGGGGCGGGGCAGGGCAGCGGCCCAGGGCAGAGCACACCTCCCTCGGAGCCCGGGCCCCCCCACCCCCGGAGCGCACTGGGGGGCCTGGGGGGCCCAGCTCCAGGTGGGCGGCCCTGCCCACCCCGCCCCTCAGCCTGGAGGTTTGAGGCACCAGAGGCCAGGCCTGCACCGGGCAGGGGTCCCAGAGGCCCCGGGTCCACCTCACAGACAGCACCCAGCCAGAGGCCGGCAGCACCCGAGCCTGGAGGCAGGACCAGGGCTCACCCAACCCTAACCCTGTCGGGGGCCGGGGCCTTGGTGGGGGAGCGCAGCCTCCACCAACCTGGGAAACCCCCTCCCACGTCTGAGCTCCAGGGCTGCCCAGGGGCACCCAGCACCGGGGACAGCCGGCACCGGGGACAGCAGGCACCGGGGACAGCCAGCACCGGGGACAGCCAGCACCAGGGACAGCAGGCACCGGGGACAGCAGGCACCGGGGACAGCCGGCACCGGGGACAGCAGGCACCGGGGACAGCAGGCACCGGGGGCACCCAGCACCAGGGACAGCAGGCACCGGGGACAGCCGGCACCGGGGACAGCTGGCACCGGGGACAGCCAGCACCGGGGACAGCCGGCACCGGGGACAGCAGGCACCGGGGACAGCAGGCACTGGGGACAGCAGGCACCAGGGACAGCCAGCATCGGGGACAGCCGGCACTAGGGACAGCCAGCATCGGGAGAGGCGGCTTCGACAGCACAGGAAGGTTTTGCTGCGCACGTTTTGGGGGGGAGGGGTCTTTCTTTTTTTAGAGATTTGTTTATTTATTTGAAAAGCAGAGTTAGAGAGAGAGAGAGGTCTTCCATCTGCCGATTCAATCCCCAGATGGCCACAACGGCCAGGGCTGGGCTAAGCTGAAACCAGGAGCCTCATCTGGGCCTCCCACGTGGGTGCAGGGCCCCAAGCACTGGGCCTCTTCCACTGCTCTCCCAGGCGCATTAGCGGGGAGCGGGATCGGAAGCGGAGCAGCCGGGACACATGTGGGATGCTGGCACGGCGGAAGGCAGCTGTCCTGGCTGAGCCCCCGAGGTGGGAGGAGGGGTCTCTTGAGAGGGGCTCCCTAGGGTGTTGGGCCAGGGATGGGTACAGGTTCCTGCCGCTGGAGGGTGTGGCCCACTCTCTCCTGACCCCAGGGACACGCAGCCCGAGGGCTGGGGAAGGAGGAGTCCCTGCGGGTCTGAGAGCTGGCGCTTCAGGCAAGGAGGCCCGGGCTGTCTCTGTGCGGGGCCAGGGGGACCCAAGCCACACACCCCGCAGCCCAGGCGTTCCCTCACAGTTCTCAGGGCAGAAGTCTGAGATGGGGGTCCCTGGCTGAAGCCACGCCCCCTCCGGAGGCTGGGCGGAGGGTCTGCTCCCGCCCCTCACAGCACCTGGCTGCTGCCGGTTCCAACCCCCAAAGCCCAGGGTCGATCCACCCTGGTGATCCACCCTGGTGATCCAGAACAATCTCCCCACGCTGCAGAGATCCGTCCAAGGTGGCGCCTCGGGCTCCAGGGCGGTAAGAAGCGGGGCTTTGCAGCCCACTGACCGCCGTGGGAGCGGCAAGACTGGGAAGCCCCAGCACCCGGGAAAGGCACAGCCGCGGGCCGTGACAGTGTCCGGCTGCGCTGATCCTTGGTCACGGCTTGATCAGGAAGGAATAGGTGGGCGGCCGCACAGCCCAGGACCCTGCTTCTGAGACGTGACCCCTCCCTGTGTGGCCGTCAGAAGCCCCTGCTGGGGCATGCCCCCCCCCCCGGCGGCAGCCTGCCACACCCGGCCTGGGGTTCAGCCTGAAGCACCGACGGCAGCGGCAGAGGCACCGCCTCCCCCAGGCTCCCCGGCATCTGCACGCGGCCAGCTGAGTCCATGGGCGCGGCCGAGTCCAGCCTCACCCTTGGTGGACACAGCTGCCTGGGCAGCAGGTGGCCGAGGACGCAGAAGCAGGTGTGCTGCCGGCGCCCCTCCACCGAGGTTAGGGCCCCATGAGTTGGCCCCGGCACAGTCAGCCAGCCAGCGGCATCCCCAGTGCCTGTCCATTGCAAGGACATCCCTCGCCTGGCCCCGCCCACCCGCCAGTGCCTTAGCAGGAGACGGTCAGGGGCCTGGGCAGGGCGGGTGGTGGCAGGTTGTGGGGGCTGCTCCCCGGGCCCCTCCCCTGCAGGAGCCCCCTCCCCCACGAGGCGATGTCTCAGTGTGAACACTGCCAGGCTTCAAGTGTTGGCCGTCGGCACCGGGCCCCTCTCAACACCGAAAGGTGCCGGCTTCACGCTGTGGGTGGGCACTGTGGGTGCGGGGAGGATCTGAGCAGGGCCCGTCCGAGCGAGCGACAGAGAGAGGAGAGGGAAGGAAGCCTCCCCACCTCCCAGACAGGCCCAGCCCAGGGGACGTCGGGGTGGCCGTGGGGACCTGGGTGCTGTCCCCATTCTCCCAGACAGGCCTGGCCCAGGGGACGTCGGGGTGGCCGTGGGGACCTGGGTGCTGTCCCATTCAGAGAACCAGGCTGGGCCCAGGGGACGTTGGGGGGGGGACGTTGGGGTGGCCGTGGGGACCCGGGTGCTGTCCCCATTCTCCCAGACAGGCCTGGCACAGGGGACGTCAGGGTGGCCGTGGGGACCAGGTGCTGCCCCACTCAGAGAACCCGGGTGCTGTCCCCATTTTCCCAGACAGGCCTGGCCCAGGGGACGTTGGGGTGGCCGTGGGGACCCGGGTGCTGCCCCACTCAGAACCAGGCTGTGGCTGTGCACGCGGTGCGTGAGGAAGGGCAGCTGAGAGTGACGGGAGGCCACCTGCTGTGCCACGGGGGTCAGCGGAGGCCCAGCTGGACGTGCAGACCCTGCCACAGCCAGGCCGGCTCCCCGCCCTGTGGGCCCACGCCGGGCCGTGCAGGACGCTGGCTCAGGGTGGGGCGGGGGCTGGCGTCTCCGGCTGGGTTGGTGACAGCCACCAAGAGCCTGGTGGCCTTGGGGGTCCACACTGCTCCAGATGAGCGAGTCAGAGTCCACTCAGGCCTTGGCTGCCCAGGGACCTCCCAGCGTGGACCCCTCCTGCCAGTCTCCCAGGAACAAGGGCCTTCAGCACACACACGGCACCCACCCTCGTCACGTCAGACACACGACATGGGAGCTCCCAGCCCTGCAGAGCCACACTCGGACCCATGTGTGCAGAGTGTGTGTGTGGGCGGGGGTTGCGTGTGTCTGTGTGTATCATGCGTGTTGTATGCTGCTGCCAATATGCTCGCATGTGCATGGCTGTGTAGTCACATACATGCGCGTGGCAGCATCACATGTCCATGTGCACGTGCCTGCTCAGGTGCTTGTGTGTGTGTACACAGCCATGTCTGTGCGTGTGTGTGCACAGCCATGTGTGTGTGCGTGTGTGTACACAGCCATGTGTGTGCGTGTGTGTGCACAGCCATGTGTGTACATAGCTGTACATGGCTGGCATTGCATGTGTGTGCATGTGCGTGTGCCCTGGCATGTGTCTGTGTGGTGCCGTGTGTCTGTGTCTGCGTGTGTAACCCTCAGGAGACAACAGAGAGATTTCCCGATGGACCTGGCTCCGCACTTGCTGCCTGCAGCCAGCTGCCCCCCGGGCACAGCCTGGTTCTCTGAGTGGGGCAGCACCCGGGTCCCCACGGCCACCCCAACGTCCCCTGGGCACAGCCTGGTTCTCTGAGTGGGGCAGCACCCGGGTCCCCACGGCCACCGTGACGTCCCCTGAGCCAGGCCTGGTTCTCTGAGTGGGGCAGCACCCGGGTCCCCACGGCCACCCCGACGTCCCCTGGGCCCAGCCTGGTTCTCTGAGTGGGACAGTACCCAGGTCCCCACGGCCACCCCGACGTCCCCTGAGCCAGGCCTGGTTCTCTGAGTGGGGCAGCACCCGGGTCCCCACGGCCACCGTGACGTCCCCTGAGCCAGGCCTGGTTCTCTGAGTGGGGCAGCACCCGGGTCCCCACGGCCACCCCGACGTCCCCTGGGCCCAGCTGGTTCTCTGAGTAGGACAGCACCTGGGTCCCCACGGCCACCCCAACGTCCCCTGGGCCAGGCCTGGTTCTCTGAGTGGGGCAGCACCCGGGTCCCCACGGCCACCGTGACGTCCCCTGAGCCAGGCCTGGTTCTCTGAGTGGGACAGCATCCGGGTCCCCACGGCCACCCCAACGTCCCCTGGGCACAGCCTGGTTCTCTGAGTGGGACAGCACCTGGTCCCCACGGCCACCCCGACGTCCCCTGGGCCCAGCCTGGTTCTCTGAGTGGGACAGCACCTGGTCCCCACGGCCACCCCGACGTCCCCTGAGCCAGGCCTGGTTCTCTGAGTGGGACAGCATCCGGGTCCCCACGGCCACCCCAACGTCCCCTGGGCACAGCCTGGTTCTCTGAGTGGGACAGCACCTGGTCCCCACGGCCACCCCGACGTCCCCTGGGCCCAGCCTGGTTCTCTGAGTGGGACAGCACCTGGTCCCCACGGCCACCCCGACGTCCCCTGGGCCCAGCCTGGTTCTCTGAGTGGGACAGCACCTGGTCCCCACGGCCACCCCGACGACCCCTGAGCCAGGCCTGGTTCTCTGAGTGGGACAGCACCTGGTCCCCACGGCCACCCCGACGTCCCCTGGGCCCAGCCTGGTTCTCTGAGTGGGGCAGCACCCGGGTCCCCACGGCCGCCCCGACGTCCCCTGAGCCAGGCCTGGTTCTCTGAGTGGGACAGCACCCGGGTCCCCACGGCCACCCCGACGTCCCCTGGGCCAGGCCTGGTTCTCTGAGTGGGACAGCACTCGGGTCCCCACGGCCACCCCGACGTCCCCTGGGCCAGGCCTGGTTCTCTGAGTGGGACAGCACCCGGGTCCCCACGGCCACCCCGACGTCCCCTGGGCCCAGCTGGTTCTCTGAGTGGGACAGCACCTGGTCCCCACGGCCACCCCGACGTCCCCTGGGCCCAGCCTGGTTCTCTGAGTGGGGCAGCACCCGGGTCCCCACGGCCGCCCCGACGTCCCCTGGGCCGGGCCTGGTTCTCTGAGTGGGATAGCACCTGGTCCCCACGGCCACCCCGACGTCCCCTGGGCCAGGCCTGGTTCTCTGAGTGGGACAGCACCTGGTCCCCACGGCCACCCCGACGTCCCCTGGGCCGGGCCTGTCCGGGAGGTGGGGAGGCTTCCCTCTCCTCTCTCTGTCGCTCGCTCGGACGGGCCCTGCTCAGATCCTCCCGCACCCACAGTGCCCACCACAGTGTGAAGCCGGCAGACAGGGGACGCTGGACAGGGAGCCCAGAGGAGCCAGGCTCAGGACCAGAGCTGCCTGAGCAGCCGTGGACAAGGCCAGCCCACACTCCGTGCCTCAGTTTCTCCGACGGGTGGGCCAGGTCATCCTGGCCCCTCCAAAGCGGTGGTCCACATGCCCAGGGTGTCCTCATGGCCAAACCCGCCGGAGGCCAAGACGCAGGCTCCCAGCCACAGGACCCCTGCAGGTGCCGCGCCTGGGCCCCCAGACCCGCCCCAACCCCATCCCTGAGCTCGGGGGTCTGGATGGGACGGGGCCCTGGGGCCGCCCGCCCGGGGTCTCCCCGCCCCCTCCCCGGGCCGGGCTCTCGCCTAATTACCGCTAACCTTCTGCGGGGAGGCCGCTGTCCGTGCCTGAGACAAACCAGTGGCTTTGAAAGCAAACTGGGTCTTAATTTTCCTTGACAGCCCGCTTGAAGCTCGCGGGCCGCGCTGGGGTTTAATTAAATGCACATTCGTATTCCAAACAAATTAAGTACAATTAAGGGCTCTGAGTTGTGGGTATCTATCACTCCGTGATGTTTTTGTAAAAATTACCCCATCGACATCAAAGGCGGAGGATCCTTGCCCTAATTGCTGCATCAGGCCGCGCTGCACCAGGCTTCGCGAGCGCGGCCCCGGCGTCTCGTTGGGAATTACTCAAACGACGGCTCGCGGGGTAATTGCTTCCATATTTCTCTCCCAGAGACGGCCCGGCCTCCACGGATCAAATGCAGCGGCTGCGGGAACCCGGCTCGGCCCGGTCCTGCGCCGGGGCCCCGCTGGGCGGCTGGTGGGTGGGCTGCCTCCTGCCCTGCCCACGCCTGGCCTCGAGGCCGGAGCAGCGGTGGCCCCGGGAAGGGGGCCCATCAGACAAGCCACGCCCACGCCCGTGCCCTCCTGGTGCCCGGCAGACCCCGCCCCGCCCCGGCTCAGCCCTGCTTCTCTGGCACTCGCCCTGAGCCGGGGAAGCAAGCGAGCTCCCCCACCCCAGGTCCAGGACCCAGGGCCAAGCCCCCTGCTGCAGACTGAGGGGGACCAGGCAGGACCAGCCCCCTGCCCGCTCCCTCTGGGCTCTGAGCCCCCAGCCCTACCGCCCGCCCCCGAGGAAGCTCCCCACGGCCCAGCCTGGCAACAGGGAAGCGAGCACGTCGGGCGTCCTGGCCTCTCCAAGACGGGGAGGAGGTGTCCTGGAGCCCGGCCGCTGCCCGAGGGCTCTGACCCTGGGCCCGGCGCTGCTTGGGCCCTGAGTGGACGCAGCACAGCTGGACCAGCATGCAACGGAGCGAACAGGAAGACAGGCTGCGTGCGGGCGACAGTGAGCGGATCCCCCAGGTGCAGGGCGTCGCAAGCAGCGCTGGGCTGAGGCTGAAGGCCAGCGGCGGCCCTGGGCTGCGGGAGGAGGGGCCTCGTCCCAGCCGGCCCTCGCTCCCCTCCCCAGGCCCCCCCAAGGCAGCCCCGTGGCCTCTGTGTAACCCAGGCTACCTGTCCCCTCTCCCGCAGCACTGGGGGCCACACCGGTCACCAGTCCCAGGAAGGGCCCAGAGTCTCCCATGGGACAGGGGCTCAGGGACGACCCCGTGGTCGGCTCAGCGACGTCGGAGGTCCTGAGCCCAGGGCCTGGGAGACAACACTGCCCAGAAGAAAGCAGGCCCTGACCCCACGGGGCCCGGCCCCAGGAGCCTGCCCAGACCACGGCCCCGCCCACACCCTGAGCCCAGCATCTGCCCCTGACCCCACTCAGCCGGGCCCCAAGAGCGTGCCCCAGGCCACGGCCCCGCCCACACCCTGAGCCCAGCGTCTGTCCCAGGCCACGGCCCCGCCCACACCGAGCCCAGCGTCTGCCCCAGGCCACGGCCCCGCCCACACCGAGCCCAGACGGCCGGAGGGTGAGCTTGCGCTGCTGTAAGGCCCACAGCCGGGCCGGCGCTGTGGCACAGTGGGCAGAGCCTCTCCTGTGGTACCAGCATCCCACATGGGTGCCGATTCCTGTCCCGGCTGCTCCTCTTCCGATCCAGCTCTCTGCTGTGGCCCGGGAGGGCAGTGGAGGATGGCCCAAGTGCTTGGGCCCTGCACCCGTGTGGGAGACCAGGAGGAAGCTCCCGGTTCCTGGCTTCGGCCTGGCCCAGCCCCAGCCATTGAGGCCGTGTGGGGAGTGAACCAGCAGGTGGAAGACCTCTCGCTGGATCTCCTTCTCTGTCTGTAACTCTGCCTCCCAAATAAATAAATAAAAGCCCACGGCCGCTAGGGTCAGGCTGCAGCCGCCGGACATGCCCACGCCCCTGGAGGCCGGGCCTGGCACAGGGTGGACACCACCCTCGATATTCCAGGAGACAGGCCGGGGGCGGGGCAGCCATGCCTTCCAGGTCGGGGCTGGACCCCAGGACCCCAGCCCCAAGCTCTGCCCAGCCACGTGAGACCCAGGGTCCTGACCTCTGAGTGCGGCCGCCACGGAGCACTCCGCCGTGGGGGTGGGGGTCACTGCCCTACAGCCACACCTGCTGTCCAGGGAGGCAGAGAGGACAGGAGAGTGCACGGGGCTGCAGCCCGGGGCCAGGCGGCAGGACGGGTGGCCGGAGCCCCCGTCCCCAAAGCGGCCCCTTCCCCTCGCTGCCCGGCTCTCCCTGTGAGCTTGCTCCAGACCCCTGCCATGATCCCCTGCCCGCAGCAGGGACACCACCAGGCCCCTCCTGTGGGGACGACCGGTCCTGCCCTACAAGACGGGGCTGACCGGAGGACCCCGAACCTCTCTGGCTCCAAGCTCTGGGCTTCTTTGGCCTGAGAGAAAGGGCCCAGGCCAGGCAGGGCCAGAGACCTCGGGAAGACTCCTGACTCGGCACTCTCGGCAGCTCCCACGAAGGCTTCCGTTCTGAGAGGGGCAGGGAGGGGAGCCACAGGGCCAGGCGCAGACGGGGGCCCCAGAGCCCCTGGAAGGGCAGGGGTCACGCGTGGCCATGCCCCATCGTACCCACAGGGAGACCAAGGGGAGGGGAGGCTTCTGCTCTGGGTCCGGGGAAGCCGCTGCCCGCTGGCCCCCGCCCGGGCCCTCTCCTTGGGGCCCAACTCCTGTCCCCAGCATGGGCTGGAGGGACGCCAGGGACGGTCCTGAGTGGACGGTCCTCCACAGGATGCCGGGCTATGAGGGGACAGAGCCCCTGTCCCCCCTAACCAGCAACAGGGAGGAAGCCTGGCCCGGCCGCCGGCCCCACAGCCCCCATCCCGGCCCCACCGGGCAGGTCCCTTCTGTCCGTGAGTGGACTTCAGCCCCCAGGCCTCTGGAGTGCTCGGGGCTGGGGTGGATTCCAGGAGGCCAGTGTCCCCGCAGGGGAGCCAGGGCCGGGCACCACAGCCTGAGCAGGTCCAAGGGTGGGGGAGGGGAACCAGGGCACTGCCTGCCCCGCCCCAGGCCAACAGACTCCGCCGGGGCCAGAAGTGGGACTCATCGCCCACAACCTCAACGCTGGCACACAGGGGTACAGGGGTTCACGACCCTTCCATCAGCTCAGCCCCCCACCCATGTCACCCCCTGCCACTCTGGCTGCCTGGGGGACAGGAATGGACCTGGCCTAACCAAGGGGGTGTCTGTGTGCAGTGTGCGCCACTGTGGCCGGTTCCCAGGAGGGAGAGCCCTGCCAAGGCCCCGTCCCCAAGACCCCCGCTCAGCGGATGATGGTGGCACAGGACAATGCAGGGGGGCCTGGTGTTGGGACTGAGCCTTGCCGATGGCCACGCAGGCAGAAGGGCTTTCGGGAGCCACCGTGAGGGCAGCAGCGACAACGGCACAGTGGTCCCCCTTCTGTGCCGGCGCTGGACCAGGGGACACTCTCTTCCCCTCCCCGCACACCTGGGAGGCAGGTGCCCCGAACAAGTCAGGCTGGGGGAGGTCAGGCGGCTGCGCCCACATCCCCCAGTGGGCGGGGCTTGGGATCGATCGGGAGCCAGGCCCCTCCCAGAGGCCCCCCGGTGAGTGACCGGCCACGCCTCAGGAGCAGGTGCACAGACAGGGCCCGGGAGGGGGGCTCCTCCTACGGGCGCATCTGCAACCGCAGCCGAGCTGGACAGAGATGGACGGCGGGCAGCCTGGGACCCCTGCTGGGCACATTACCCACCAGCCAGCGGCTGAGCACACAGCCCGCCTCGTGCTCATCGAATATGCATGACACTCATTGAATATGCATGACTCTATTAGCATAGCTCAGCGGCCCCAGGAGGCTCCGCACCAGAAACCTTTAAGTAGAAATCAAAACAGGAGCTGAGGGGGGCGGAGGTGGGAAACACCTGGGCCAGCCCACCCTGGGAGGCAGAGGGGACCCTGGGCGTGGGGAGTGGGCTCCCCGAGCTGAAGCGCCCCAGGCCCTCTGAGCTGCCCTGCCGCGGCACCCGCACAGCCCCCGCGTCCCTCTGCAGGGGCTCTTGCGAGACCCCTGTGAACTCATGCCAGGGAGGGGTCCCCGTCCCACAGCACCCCTGCCTGTCCTCCAACCCCATCCATGAACTCTCGGGACCCTGGCGAGGCCGCGGCTGAAGGGGCCCTGGGCTGTGCAGGGGCTGAGCCCCCCAGGGCGGGAGGTGGAGCCCACTCCCCACGCCCAGGGCCCCCTCTGCCTCCCTCCCAGGGCGGGCAGGTGGAGCCCACTCCCCACGCCCAGGGTCCCCTCTGCCTCCCAGGGTGGGCAGGTGGAGCCCACTCCCCACGCCCAGGGTCCCTTCTGCCTCCCAGGGCGGGCAGGTGGAGCCCACTCCCCACACCCAGGGTCCCCTCTGCCTCCCAGGGCGGGCAGGTGGAACCCACTCCCCACGCCCAGGGCCCCCTCTGCCTCCCAGGGTGGGCAGGTGGAGCCCACTCCCCACGCCCAGGGCCCCCCTCTGCCTCCCAGGGCGGGCAGGTGGAGCCCACTCCCCACGCCCAGGGCCCCCTCTGCCTCCCAGGGCGGGCAGGTGGAGCCCACTCCCCACGCCCAGAGCCCCCTCTGTCTCCCAGGGCGGGCAGGTGGAGCCCACTCCCCACACCCAGGGCCCCCTCTGCCTCCCTCCCAGGGCGGGCAGGTGGAGCCCACTCCCCACGCCCAGGGCCCCCCTCTGCCTCCCAGGGCAGGCAGGTGGAGCCCACTCCCCACGCCCAGAGCCCCCCTCTGTCTCCCAGGGCGGGCAGGTGGAGCCCACTCCCCACGCCCAGGGCCCCCTCTGCCTCCCTCCCAGGGCGGGCAGGTGGAGCCCACTCCCCACACCCAGGGCCCCCTCTGCCTCCCAGGGTGGGCAGGTGGAACCCACTCCCCACGCCCAGGGCCCCCTCTGCCTCCCAGGGTGGGCAGGTGGAACCCACTCCCCACGCCCAGGGCCCCCTCTGCCTCCCAGGGCAGGCAGGTGGAGCCCACTCCCCACGCCCAGGGCCCCCTCTGCCTCCCAGGGCAGGCAGGTGGAACCCACTCCCCACGCCCAGGGCCCCCTCTGCCTCCCAGGGCAGGCAGGTGGAGCCCACTCCCCACACCCAGGGCCCCCCTCTGTCTCCCAGGGCGGGCAGGTGGAGCCCACTCCCCACGCCCAGGGCCCCCTCTGCCTCCCAGGGCGGGCAGGTGGAGCCCACTCCCCACGCCCAGAGCCCCCCTCTGCCTCCCAGGGCGGGCAGGTGGAGCCCACTCCCCACGCCCAGAGCCCCCCTCTGCCTCCTGGGCTTGGCCTCCCGCAGTGCTGACCGAGGTGAAGACCCCGGGGACTGCACTGGGGACGCCAGGAGAGGGGACAGAATATGGAGGGGGGCTACTCCATCTCCATCCCCACTGACCACGCCCCCCAGCACAGTCTGACTCCTGGGAGTGCAGACCCCAGGGAGCCGCAGGCTTACAGCCCCCCACCCCCATGACTTGCCCGGGCCCTGAGTGGCGGTGGTGACAGGTGGAAGGCTGACTGACCCCAGGCAGGCAAGGAGGGTTGGCACAGACCCCACCACCACCAGGGCTGCTGGCGAGGAAGGGCTAGCAGGGGGCTGCGTCCCCAGGTCTGCTTCCCCGGGGGCCTTGCCGAGGGTCTTAGGACAGCTGAGAGGGGCGATGAGGATGAGCCTGGCCAGGGGACCCCAGTGTGGCCTGGGAACATGACCCCTGGACAGCGCCCAGTGCAGAGAGGACATTGGGACCCCACGCCCGGCTCGTGGGAGGGGTGTTGGGGGCAGGGCTGAGTTCAGCTATTATTTGGAGGTCTGGGGGCTCACAAGACCAAGGGGGCCACAGAGTCCAGGGCACGTGGGCCCAAGGGCAGCTCTGGGACCCCACAGGAACCAGCAGGGGGCACAGAGAGCAGTCGCTCCATGGTAAAGACAGCCTGGGCAGCCCGGCCCCCTGGTCACTGCCCCTCCTTGGCTGCCCTGCACGGCCAGGATCACTGGTGACCCCACGGGCCCCACAGTGCAACAGTGAGGTCACCCACACTGCCCAGGGACTCAGCACAGCCGCTCCTTGAGGGGGGGCAGTGAGCAGCCAGGGAATCCGCGGACTTCAGGCCTGAGGCCAGGAGACCACACTGGGCCCAGGGTCCAGTCCCAGCCAGAGTCACCGTCGGCCCTGCTCAAGCGGCCCAGGACCTGTCCCCCAGCGCTGCGCTGGCCTGGACTTCTTACAGCGGGCGGCCGCCTGTCCGCCCCACGGCCACAGGACCAGGCAGGACCTCCCTGGGCCCGAGCCCCCGCGTGGAGCCCGCCGGGGACACCAGGGCCACAGGGACAAGCATCAGGGACCTGATGGCAGCCCCTCCCCCGAGCCGGGACGGGGCAGCGTGGAGCAGGTGGGGAGTGGAGGCGCACCCACAGCTCCTGTGGGGGCAGGGCAGGCCCCTCAGCGTGCACGCCAGGAGCCAGGTCCTTCCGGGGCCGGGCGGTCAGCGGGGGCCACGGCCCTCGGGAGGGGGGAGCCCCTGGTGCTGTGAGGAAGACGCTGCAGGGTTAGGGGACGCAAAGGAACCGGCCCCCACAGCGGACAGCAGGGTCAGCAGGTGCCCACCCGGAAACGAGTCCCCCATGAGAAGTCCAGGTCTGGGAGGCCGTGACCCACAATAGCCCCCACCTCACAGACATCAGGGAGGGGGCACAGGCCCCCGCGTTCCCGATGCCCCCCAGAGCCGCCCCCTGCTCACACAGAGCTCACCAGCCACTGACCTGCAGGCGTCCAGGGAAATGAGCCCAAAGCCCCCCAGGGTTCCGGGCGCCCGAGCGTCCACAGGAGCCGAGCCGGGCTGACCCCCACCCCCCGCAGCCTCTGCCCAGGCTGACGGGCGGCCCGCTCCCCAGGAGCCCCCACCAGGTCCCCAGCTCACAGCAGGCAGGGCCAGCCACCGCTCCACGCCTGCCCCCAGCAAAGGGCCACACCGTGCAGGATGCCTCCCGCGGGGAAAAGGACAGGACGCGCCCACATCCCCACGCTCGCTGCCCCAAGGGGCCCAGGATCCTTTCAGAAGGACCTCGAGATGGGACAGCCCCGCGCTGGGGGCCCTCAATCCCACCACGCACATCCTGGGGCAGCGGGCAGGGCTGGTGCGAGGAGGCCGCGGGCCCGGGGTCTTGGCTCCACGTAGACCGGGGCACTGGGGGGGCTGAGCAAGCGTGGCCACCACTGTGGTCTCCAAGTTCTGGTCTCGAGGGACCGAGGGCCCCTGGGACAGTGAAGAGGACTTTGGGGGCGGTGGCTCGGTCTCGCCCGGCCGCGTTCCCAGCTCACAGCCCATGCAGGTCAGCCAAGACCCAGAAGAGCGCTGCGGCCCAGGGCAGGGGTGCGGCTCCGACCTCGTCCCCTCGGGCTCCTGAGAATGGGGAGTCAGGGGCACCACGGTGACAGCGATGGCGGCGCAGCCGGGACGCACGGGGCGGGGGGACAGCCGCGCCTGCCAGCTCAGACGGCACAGGGGAGCCGATGCCCGAGGGCTTGACTGACAGGAGCCCAAGGCCCAGCGTCCCTGCTGCACTCGGCCTTCGGGAGCCCGGCCCTGGCTCAGGGCTCAGGCAGGGAAAGGGGTGCCTGCGGCAGACGCAGGTGAGATCAACTCACTGCCTCCCATGTGCACCGACACCCCGTCCCCGTCCCCTGTGCTCCTGTCCCCCATCCCTGTCCCCTGTCCCCTGTGCTCCTGTCCCCCTGTCCCCTCTCCCCCATCCCTGTCCCCCCTCCCCTGTCCCTGTCCCCCCTCCCCTGTCCCCCGTCCCCCGTCCCCCGTCCCCTGTCCCCTCTCCCCTCTCCCCGTCCCCCTGTCCCCTGTCCCCTGTCCCCGTCCCCTATCTCCCTGTCCCCCTGTCTCTGTCCCCCTGTTCCCCATCTCCTATCCCCTGTCCCCCTGTCCCCCGTCCCCCGTCCCCTGTCCCTCTCCCCATCCCCCTGTCCCCCGTCCCCCGTCCCCTGTCCCCTCTCCCCGTCCCCCTGTCCCCCGTCCCCCGTCCCCTGTCCCTCTCCCCATCCCCCCGTCCCCTGTCCCCTGTCCTCCTGTCCCCCGTCTCCCTGCAGGATCCTCTCAACCCCGGATACACTTTCTGTCCCGAGAATTTTCTGACACCAGGAAAGCAGCTCATGCGGGAACAAGCGCCGGCCATGTCCCCGAGCTGGGAGCACCAGCAGCCGGAAAATGAGTCTGCGGCGGCCCTGGTCGGCGCTCACGCTCCAGTGCCCCCAACACACACCAAGTGCCAGGTCCTCGCCTGGACGGAGAAGCCCAATCCTCGGCACTGACCCTGGGGCGCAGCCTGGCTCAGAGGTGGACGCACGGGGACCCGGGACGGGCTGCAGGGCGGGGCGGGGTCGGGAGAGATCAAAGGGGTCTTACAGGTGGGCTTGATTACCCTGGACAGGAAGCCACGGGGGCACACGTGAGCGAGCACACACATGTGTGCATAGAACACGCAGGCGCACACACCAGAGGGTGCCCACAGGTACCCACTCACACTTATACAGACACAGCCACACATGGGGCACATGTGTGCCCCAACACACACAGAGCCCCAAAACCTGCATCTGGGCCTGAGTGGGGCGCAGCCTGTGCCGCCCGTGGGGATGCAGGCACGCGTGGCTCCCGGGTGTTCTGGCCACGGCCAGCTGGGCCAGTGTCCGAAGCCTGGGGCTGGCAGGCAAGAAGCAGCGGCCCCGGGGGCTGCACAGAGCCGGGCGCCACCCTCCAGGAGTTGGTCCCCGTACAGCTGGCTGGGGGACCCTCCTGTCCCAGGAGCAGTGACTCTGATGTCCCGCCGGCCAGGCCCCTGCCCAGCACGGTCCCTGGGGCTTCTGCAGGAGGAACTGGCAGAGGCCTGGGCACCACCCCAGGGGGCGGGACCCCTGACCCAGGTGCAAGGTCGGGGGAGGGGGCAGGGTCTGCCTGAGCCCACGCTGCGCACAGACACGAGTCCCCCTGGGGGCCCTGGCCGCGCTCGCCAAGGCTGTGCCGGGGACGGGCGGGCGTGGGACGGCTCGGAGGATAGCCCACGCTGCGGGGCCCAGCACAGCCCGGCCGCCCGCCTGCGCTTCCGCGGCTCAGCCGCTCGGTGTCACCGGGAGCCGGCGGGGGGAGGGGGCACAACCTTCAGAGCTAATGTCAATTTTCTGCATCAAATATTTTGATAATTAAACAAAGCTGATCAAGAGAGGCAAGCAGCGCGGCTCCGGCGCGCAGGAAGCAGAGCCCATTAAACCGCGGGCCGCGAGCGCCCGGGGCGGCAGCTCCAGATTGATGACTCGGCAGTAATAGATTTCCCGCTCAGCCGCACGGGGCGGCACGGGGGCAGGGCGGGCTGGGCCGGCGCCGGAGCCGCCGTTAAAGGGGCAGGGGCAGTAAATCAAGGTGCCCACAGGGCCGGCTCGCGTCTGACCCGGGGACCCCCCCTTCCGGGTGACAGGTGCTCAGGGCGGAGGTGCTGAGGGGCACATGGCCTCACCCCAGGCCTGCTCCTTCCACGTGGCATGTCCGCTTTCCACGCAGGGCAGGTGGGGGCGCCGGGCCTGCAGGCAGGACCCTGTGGTCCTGCAGCTGCCCCCTGGGGTGAAGGCCCCAGGCCCAGGCCCCCTGGGGCAGCCCCCCCCCCGGCTCCCACCCTGACCCAGGAGGGGCGGCTGCGCTGTGGAGGAGGCTGGCCCTGACCCTGACGGTGGGACACAGCCAGGAGCCTCACAGGGTCTCTGCAAGATGGGATGGGGGGAGCCCCCGGGAGGCAGGAAGGCCCCGCGCTGGGTTTGAGGTCTGCAGCCCCCCCGGCTGCCTCAGCCCGAGGTCCTGGCGCTGAGGGGCCATCAGCTGGCCGACCCTGTGCCCCATCCACAGCCGCTCTGGGAGGCTGCAGTGGGCATGGGGGGCGCTCCCCGGGGGGCCGTGACCCCGGCGGTGCCACCTCCCCGAGGCTCCTCAACTCAGGAGTGGCCGGCTGAGCCCAGGTGCTGGCTGCAGCACCCAGAGAAGGCGGAGAAGGGCTCCAGTGCCTGCACCAGCGTGGTGTCAGCCGAGGGGACCCCCTGGGCGGGTGGGCGGAGACCTTGGGTGGCCGGCCCCCGCCCCGCCTCCTGCTGCCCCCTCCACGCTGAGAGCGGCTCCGGAGTGGGCGAGGCCTGCGGGCTGGCCACCACGCACACCAGCTGCGAAGTCCTCAGCCCCCCCTCAGCCCCACCCTCCCCATGACCATGGCCCCAGGCAGTGGAGCGGCCGGCAGGTGCCTGGGCTCCCTGTTGCACCGCCCACCCCCTCCCCAGGACACCAGAGCCCCGCGACTGGTCACTTTCCCCCCCGCACGTTGGGGCGTAGGTGGGGGTGCAGAGAACGGGGCCTCGCCAGGGTGGTCGGGGCCAGCCCACGGCTCCCTGGCACCAGAGCCGCACCCCTGCCCGGCTGGCAGCCCAGGGTCCCTCCCCCAAGCCCTGCAGCCCACTGGCCGCCTCCCCCTCATGTGTGGCCAACAAGTGGCACCGCCCAGGCTTCTCAAAGCGGAAAATGGTTCCTCTGCTGTTCCACTGCGCCGGGGAGCCCCCTCCCCTAACACCCAGTCCCCCCGGGGCTGCGCCTCCTCCACGCACACGCGTGACTCTGAGTAGAAGCATCCAACCTTCCTACCCCGGCTCACTGGCCAGGGCCAGAGCCCCCAGTGAGGAGGGCAGGTGGTGCAAGACCACGTGTGTCTGGTCGCCCTGTGCGTAGAAGCTGCGTGTGCACCGCGTGTGCAAGTGTGTGCAGGCATGCACCAATGTCTGCACACGCATGTGCACTCACACACGTGCAAGCTTGCTCACTTGAGTCTGTGTGCATGTGTTTGCCAAGTGCATGCGTGTGCACATGTGTGTGAGTGCATGTGCCGCCTGCAGGCGCCCAGGCAGGGGGAAGAGGAGGTGACACGCGTGGGGACAGCTCCCTCAGCCTGGATTCGTGGGTGGAGTCCAGGCCCTGCCCCCTCCCAGGAGTCCCACCCTCTGGCCATCACTGCCTGGCCTTGAACCACAGTGAGGTCAAGGCCACGGTCAGCCTGGCCTTTGCAGACCCCCCCCCCCACCGCCCGGGTATCAGAACCTGCAGAGGGACAGCTCCACGGGAGAAGCCCCACCCCCCAGGCTGTGCCGACACCCAGCTCTCGGCATCTGTCCCGGGGGGCAGGGGGCTGTCGTCTGGGCCTCCCTGGACCTCCGACCGTAGGAGGCCCCACCGCCCGGGATGCCAGCAGGTGGGTGGGGAGACGCTGCCTGGGCCCTCCCCTGTGAGGACCCCAAGGCCTGGGCCCAGGTTCGGCCTGCTCCTGTCTGCTCCTGGGGACAACGTTCCACCTGCTCCAGCCCCCACTTCCTGCGGCCGCCCGCCCAGCCCCTCCCCAGCGAACCCTCAACTCAGCCTGGGTCCCCAGCTCCTGCCAGACCCCACAGACCCACGTCATCCCAGAGCCTCTGTCCCCCGTGTGCGTGGAAAGCCGCGGGCGGGCCACGGGGGCTGAGGACACAGGGCTGCCCACGCCTGGCCACACCCAGGCCACAGCTGGCACAGCTGGGCCAGCCCCTCCTCCTGGCCACAGCGGCTGTAGGGGGGGGGGGCTCTGGGTGACCTCCTTGCTGCCCCAGGGCCCCCGCTGAGCAGCTGACCCAGCCCTGCCTCGGCCAGCGTGCGTCTGAGCAGGAGGCCGAGGGTCCAGGCGCTGCCTGTGGCTCGGCAACCACAGCAGAGACTCAGCAACCGCGGGGGGGACCCCTCCCCGGCACGCAGACCCCGCCCCAGCACGCAGACCCCACCCCGGCACGCAGACCCCGCCCCGGCACACAGACCCCTCCCCGGGCATACAGACCCCTCCCCGGGCATACAGACCCCTCCCCGGCATACAGACCCCTCCCCGGCACACAGACCCCGCCCCGGGCACACAGACCCCTCCCCGGCACGCAGACCCCTCCCCGGCACACAGACCCCTCCCAGGCACGCAGACCCCTCCCCGGCACACAGACCCCTCCCCAGCACGCAGACCCCTCCCCGGCACGCAGACCCCTCCCCGGCACACAGACCCCTCCCCGGCACGCAGACCCCTCCCAGGCACGCAGACCCCTCCCCGGGCACACAGACCCCTCCCCGGCACACAGACCCCTCCCCGGCACGCAGACCCGCGTGCCGCTGGGGCCCGCTGGGGCAGGGCTGGCCTGCCGTGGGTGGGGCTGTGGAGCTGAGGGAACCTGTCCGTTCTGCCTCTCGGTTTCAGGGGGACACAAGCGTCCAGAAACCCAGTGTCCAGGAACCTGGGTCCACAGCGGTCAGGGACCTGCAAGGCCACTGTGGCTGGGGCCATTGCCTGGGAGCCCCGGTGCGGTTTGGAGAGCAGGAGCCCGGCCCCGCCCCAGGCGTCTCCAGCTGCAAGCAGGACCCTGTCCCTGCGAAGACAATGTGGGGCAGAGGGATGAGGAAGCGGGGGGGAGGGGGGCATCCCCGGCGGAGGAGCAGGCACCAGAAGCCCAGGCTGCCACCGCCCCCGTCGCCCAGACCCTGCCCACAGCCTGCACTGGGGTGGGGGACCGCGTGCATCCTGCCCCCACCGCGGGGTCCCCGCCACAGCCGAGCCCCGGTTCAAGGTCGAGAGTGGCCCTGACAGTTCCGGCCCTCGGGGTACCAGCAGCCAGGCCCGGGGACAGGGTCAGTGTCACTGGGCCTGGCAGGACACACGAATCCCACGGGCAGTGGGTCCTGCTCGGTCACCGCAGCTACACGGGCCCCGGGCAGCGCCATATTTCCATTGGCTGTGACAGCAGAGATAAATCTGCCCCAGCCAATCCCCGGTGGGCAGCAGGGCGTAGCAAGGAGGGTGGCGGCCGGGCGACCGCGGGGAGGGCGTGACCTTGTGGTCGCCCTCACAGAAGAGCTCAGGGGCTCTCAGATGTGGGGACCAGGACGGAAACCCTGGCCCCGAGTCCCAGCACCGTGCCGAACGCGGTGGGGCTCAGTCCACCCCCCAGCCTGCCCCAGCTCACACCGCCCCCCCACTTGGACTCCCGGCTCCCTCCTCACTCCCCAGCCAGCCCACCCCTCACTGATGGTCTGAGGCCCCACACCCAGCGTCCAGGCCACCCAGCACCGAAAAGGCAGGGCTGCCACTCCGTCCTCCTGGGCTGGCCGGCGCCGGCTGGCTCTGCACCACACCCCCGTCCGCTCAGCTCCGTCTCTGCCCAGAACCTGCTGCCCTCACGGCATCGCCATCCTCTAGTGTCCCCAGGGCCACCCTCGCTAGGTCACGCCGGCCCCGGCGCTGTCCCTGGCCCAGTCAGCCCAGCTGTGCACCCCAGGGTCACAGCGAGGCCGCAGGGACTCTGCACAGTGAAGGGGACAAGCCCACAGAACTGCGGGGACCCTGCCTCTGACCTCAGCGCACAGTGGCGGCCGGTGCGGAACGCAGAGTGGCCAAGGAGAGGAGCGGCCGCCTGCCAGCTCCCTGCCAGCCCAGGACCCCCGCACGGAGGGAGCCAGCAGAGTGGGCGCTGTCCCCAGGCCGGTCCCCCACCGCGGGACCACAGCGAGGCGGCTCTGAGCCCGGGCGGCCTCCCTGGAGGGACGGCAGTGCCGTGCCCCAACTCCGAGCTAAAGACCTGACCCCGCTGGGGAGGCCCCCGGCAGGAGCAAGCCCTCGGCCAGGGGTCCCCGGGGGCCCAGCAGCTGGGGCCGGGCTGGCCACTGCCCCTTCTCTCAGCCCAGTAGCAGGCCGGCAGTGACCTCCCCGCAGGAGGAAGCTGGCCACCGTCCACCACAGCGGCTGGCAAAGGGGTGGACGCTTGGGCAGGGGGCGCCGGGGCACCTCTGAGCCCCCTCCCCGAGAGATAATGGTTTAATGAGCGATCTGTTTTTTATTTAAAGGGTCGGCAGTAAAACCCAGATCGCATTTCTCACTCACTGGGTTAAAAACCCGCTTACGCTCATTTCTGCAATGTAAGGCGACACTCCATCAACCCAAACACTTCCAGATGCGCCCGGCGGGCGGCGGAACGCGGGCCGGGGCCGCCACCTACCGGCCGGCCGGCTCCCCGCGGGCTCCCAGGCCCCGGGCAGGGCCACCCTGGACAGCCACGGCCCCAGCGATGGGGGCTCCAGAGCTGGCGTGCGCCACTCGTGGAGGTGGGGGCTTCCTCCGCGCCCCCTCCCTGCATGCCCCGTGGGGTCCCCCAGGGGCCAGGGGCCCAGGACCCTCTGCACCCCGAGTGCCCGGCGTGGGGGAGCTGCAAGAAGGGGCACTGCTGGGCTGGGCCGTGGGGATCGCCGGCCACCCCGTGAGGCTCAGGCCGGGGACACTCCCGCCAGCTCTGAGTTTGTGACCGAGCCCCAAACCCTAGCGGGCGTGCGCGCCGCTGACCACTGACCGCCACCTCCACACGGGTGCGCCCTGAAGCCCAGAGCGCTCCGTCCATGAGAACGCCCTTGCCCCCGTGTGGTCAGTGCTGTCACCTGCACGGCTGCCCGCCCGGACCCCACCGCTCCACCCCCAGGCCTCTCACAGTCGGCACAGGGCAGCAGCCCAGCGTCCAGGGCTGGGGGTGGGGCGGACCCAGGGCCCTGCAGGGACCGGGCAGGCCACCCCGGCCGCCCCCAGGACCGCCCCCAGCGCAGTCCTCAGCAGTCCCAGAGCAGAAGCCCCCTCCCCTGAGCGCCCACGCAGGGGCTCTGAGGCCACGCTGCGCCTCCGCCCCAGTGTTGGGTCCCCGGCCAGCACAGGACGTCAGGGGCCTCTGGCCACAGCGGCACAGGGACCTGCGAGGTCGGGGGCCCCTCCCCTCTCCTCGTGACTTTGGCCCCCCAAGAGAGGGGAGGGGCCATCCCTCCTCAGTGGGGGGCTTGGGTGTCCCTGTGGGAGGAATGAAGCTCCCCTGCTCCGCATCCCAGACACGGCCGCCCCCACCAAGCCTCCCTGGTCTCACGCGGGGGTCCAGCCACACCTAGGCCAGCTGTCTGCTTCCTTCTGCCTCTTCCCTCCCCCGGGGATCCCCCCCACCGTGGCCTCCCGCCTGGACCCTCGGTGCTCAGGGGCATGGGCTGGGGCTCGGGGCGCCCGGGGCTCTGAGACCCCGGTCCCAGGGGCGGGCCCCACCCTCCTTCCCCGGGGGCCAGGTGTGAACACGGGCCGGAGGCCCCTGGGGCCGGGGCCGGAACCCACAGCAGCCTGTGGGAGCGAGGAGAGGACCCCAACACCTGTGGGTAGACCCAGGCCACTCGGGGAGCCCCTCACCGGGAGACCACTGCTGCCGGCCCCTTCCCCGCCTTAGCACAGGAAGGGGGGCCCAGGCCTCAGTGGGAGCCGGGGGGCTGCACAGCACCTGTCCCCTGGGTCGCTCCACCCGAGCCCCTCTGAGCGGTGGGGATGGCACCTGTGGGGCGGGGGAGCCCCAGGGCTCGGGGGCGGGGGGAGCCTGGCCCTCCGCCTCCCCCCCTGTGCACCAGGCCAAAGGGAAGGAAGCGAACCCCAGAGGGTCTGAGGGAGAGGGATGGGGTCTGGGCCCTCTGCCCCGCCCCGCAGCCCCGCCTCCCCTGCTCTGCCTCAGCCCCGCCCGTCCGGCCCTCTGTGGCTCTGGACGGAGCCTCCTCTCCCCTGCCCGGGAGCCCCCCGGCCCTTTGCACTCCCAGACCCCAGACTCCCCCTCTGTGCACCCCAAGCCCCGTCCTCAGCCACCCAGCCCTGGCGCTGAGGCCCCTACCCCACTCTGTGTTGTCACCATCTCTGGCCGGCGAGAGCGGGCCACAGCCGTGGGTGACCACAGGGACTCGGGCGGCCTGTGGACTTCATCGCAGCTGTGGCCTTGGAGGCACCACGCCCACACAGAGGCAGAGACAGAGGCTGGAGGCGGAGGAGGCTCTGGGAACATGGGGCGGGGTGGGCACAGTGGGGGGCGTCCCCTCCCGCCTCCCACTCCCCAGCATTCCACCCCTGCCTGTGTCCTGGCCCCGCCCCACCCCCACCCCCATCGGCTCTGTCACCTGTTCGCTGATTTGTCCTGCTCAGAGACCCCGAGTCCTGGGGATTCCGGCCGAGACTTTGCGTCTGTGGGCTGGGGGAGCCACCCAGCCCACCCCCTGCCTGGCCCCCTCCCCAAACAAAGGGGGATGGGCCGGGGGAAGCAGAGCCCAGCCTGCAGCTGCCCGCGAGGTCAAGATGGCTCTGTGGCCAGAGTGGGCACAGATGAGACCACGCCCCTTCCTCCCTGAGACGCCCTCAGGGCTAGCAGTGCCTTTGCTGGGGTCAGCACTGCCCCTCGGCTGCACCCAGCGTGGGGGAGCGGTCCCTGGGGGCACTGGTCCCCAGCCACTGGCCTCTGGGGGGCAGCGAGGGCGGCGTGGGCAGAGCGCAGCAGGTGGCTCTGGGGTTTGCGGTCTGAACTCTTGGGGGGCTCTGTGCGTTCTCACAAAGCGGCTCAGGGGCCCCCAACCACAGGCCAGGCACAAAGAGGGGCCTCGGCCGCCTGGGGGAGCCGGGCGGAGGCCTGGGCTCACCACGCCCTCTGCCTCGCTGAGTTGTGGCCACTCCGACCCCCAGCATTGGGCCACCCAGGGCCGCTGCCCCAGCTCTCCCCGCTGCCCAGGACCCCTGCTTGTCCTTGGTGTCCCAGCCACAATCCAACCACCTCCTCCTCCAGGAAGCCCTTCCTGACTGCCCGGGCACCCTCAACCGTGTCTCACCGTGGCGCTCTGTCACCTGTCTGGACTCAGGGTTTCCGCACCACTGGCTGAGCTCGAGGCCCTGGGCACGGGGATGGACGCCAGCGCAGGGCCCGTCCTGGGAACCATAGGCAGTGTCCACACGGCCCGCCCGCGGGCTGCTTCCCGGCTTAGACTGGGACCGAGGAGCGGCCTCGCCTACTCCACCACCCGAGCAGGGCACCCTCCGCGGGCCCCCGAGTGGCCCGGGTGGAGCCGGCCCCGGGCTCTCAGGCCAACCCGCAGGCGACCCCAGCGAGGGCCTTCGCTTCCTGCACAGGGGCTGACAGCGGCTCGGCCGGCAGCACCGCGACCGCGGAGGAAGCTCCGGGAGGCCCCGCCCCGGCAGCCATCCGCTGAGGTCCTTCCCCAGCAGGTGTGGCCAGGACCTCCGAGCAGGTGACCGCGAGGCCCAGCCCGGCTGCAGCCCCGGCTCTGTGAGCGCGGCCACGCGTGCTGCCCGCCCGGCCCGCCCCCGCGTCGACCCGGCCGCGTGGTATGGGAGACAGATGCTCCCGCCGGCCGCCGCAGGCGAGGGGACCGTGGGGATTGGGTTACGCCGGTGAAACACATAAAATAAATACAAGGAGGGTTGGGACGCGTCAGGTAAACCAGGCTGATTCGAGCTGTCAGCTCTCGGAAAAGTCTAAGTAAACAGAGCCGGCGTCCCCTCCCGCCGAGGACGCCGGGCCGGGCCGGCTGCGGGCTAATCCATCCACCTGCGCCGGGCGGGCAGAGAGGACCAGGGCGTGCGGAGCCCCGTGGAAGCCCCCCCCCCCCGCCAGACCCGGCCAGAAGCAGCCCCTCCCGTCTTGCCGTTGCCAGGTGGGGTGGGCGGAGCCACGGCTGTCTGCCCAGGGCCGGGCCGCAGGGTGGACACAGGCGTGAGTGGACACGGGCCCTGCAGGTGTGCGGCGTGACCAGCCAGAACTCGGGTCCCCTTCGTGCCACCCCAGGTGCTGGGTGCAGCTGGGGCTGGGGTCCCACGGGGGTCCCTTCATCGGCTGCAGCCGCGGCTGTGAAGTGCGGTGAGCAGAGGCACCGCGCAGCCGGGCTCCCAGAGCCTTGGCGCCGCCGTCACCATGGTCACTCCCAGCCAGCGTGCCGGGCTCCAGCCGGCCAGGGCCTCCTGACGGTCACACACCAGGGCCCCAGCTGCCCGGGTCAGATACGGGGGCTGCCTTTGCGTGGTGGGCGTCACCCAGGGCTGCCCGTCCGGGCCCAGTCCCGAGGCTGCCAGGGGACCCAGGGCTGGGCTGCGCACCTGAGTGAGGGTCTTAGGACCCCTCAGCCTCAGCTCCCACTCCTCGGCTCCAGGCCCTTCCTGGCCCTTCCTCCTTCTCCATCTCCCCCCCTCCCCCGTCTCTCTCCATCTACTGCCCTTGCTCCAGGAACACAGCCAGGCTGGGGTGGGCGCCTGGCCCGCAGCACGGGGGTCTCGGGGCGCCTCCCCCTGAGGGCCGGCTACACCTGAGCTGTGAGAACCCCTCTCTGGAGCCCCAGGCCGGGTAGAGGTGCCCACCCCCACGCTGCCCTCCTCCCCGCCTTCCGTGGCTGAGCCCTCACCTTGGCTAGCCCAGACCCCTCCCTCAGCTGGAGCACCAAGACCCGCTCTGCGCTAACCACACAGGTCCAGGGCAGCTCACCCGAGAACAGGAGCCCCGGCTGTGCCCCCACCAGCCCCAGCTCAGGGTCCGGCCCTGCAAACCCAGAGCCCCTCCCAGGGTGGGCGGGCGCCTGTGGGCAGCTCAGGCTCTGCCCTCGATCCGCCCGGCAGACCCCACTGGGCCCCTTCCCCGACCTCCCCCCGCTCAGGCTCGGGGAGCTCCAGAGGGCGGTGGCCTCAGGAGAAGGAGTCAAGTCCAGGTCCTTGCTGCCCAGGTGTCCCCTCGGCCGTGGGAGAGGACGGAAGAGGGAGTGGGGGGCCGGCTCCCCCCACAGACTCCCGGCACCCAGGCCTGCCCTGGGGGCCTCACGGTGGGAGCCTTCGAGAAGAGCTGGGAGAGCTCCCGGATTGGGGCGGTGGTGCCCCGCCCCCGCTCAGGGCACAGCCCCTGGACGAGGGACCCTGGGGGCTCTGCCCAGCCGCCTCCCACGGGGATGAGCCATCAGGGAGCAAACCCCAGCGCCTCCCCTGGAACCGGGTGTGCCCAGCACCTGAGCTGAGCACACACTCCGGGCCCCAGGAGGCAGGGCACTCCCCCGAGGCCTGTGGGTCACAGCCGGGAACTGGGAATTCTAGTGCCTCCGGGCCACGCACTGCCTAGGCCCATTTCCAGAGGCCCTGACAGGCGTGGCCTTGACCACGGGAGGCCCTGGGAGGCTGTGGGCCACAGGGCGGCCTCCCGGGGCCCCTCTAAGACCCTTCAGCCCCCTGCGCTGCCCAGCCCTCACCGCCAGAGTGCTGGGAGGGCAGGGGCCGGGGAGGGGGTTGGAGGACACAGTCTGATCGAGCCTGTGGACGTCCGTTTCCCTTCCTGCAGCCGACTGAGTCGGGGAAGCAGGTGGGGGGGGGGGTGCGGCCCTTCAAGCCCCGCCCCCCGGCTGGGGGCGTGGGGTGAGGAGCAGAGCAGGTGCCAAGTGCCCCGACTGGACACTGGCGGAGGCCCGCAGGCCGGGGCTTCTCGGGGTGGCCCCAGCCCCGGGAGTGGCACAGGCTCCTGCCTGGGAGCCCCCGCGCAGTCAGCGCCCCCTCTGCGCCCCCCCCCCCGGCTGCAGGTGGGCGTGGATGCTGCCGTCCCCGGGCCTTCCAAGACCCACCCTGCCCCCGCTTCCCAAGTGCCGCCGAGGCTGCGGGGCCGCGGAGCCAGGCTCCCTGCGCGGGATGTGGACAGGCAGAGGCCACAGCTGACCCCGTGCCAGCAGCAGGTGGCTGGGCCTGCCTTGGTCTGGGTCAGAAGCCACTTTGCCACTCCTGGGCTGGGTTTCTCAGCCTCGGCCATGGACAGGGGGAGGGCAGAGCTGCCCCAGGACACGCTGCTCAGGGCTGGCCCTCCCCGTCTCGTGGACGCCAGAACCGAAACAAGTGCCAGTCACGGGGGTCCAGGCTTGGGGAGAGTTGGGGCCTGGCCAGGCAGAGACCCTGCTGGCGGAGGCTGGAGCCGGGGCCCCAAGGCCAGGGCAGCCACAGGGGCTACTCCAGCTCTCCGTGCCTGGGCCCCAGGGGCTCCCCGACAAGGGGTCAGCAGATGGTGCGTCCATGTGGGCGGGGCCGCCTCCTGCCCCTGAGAACGTCTGTGGGGCTTCACTGCGGGGGGTGGGGCCAGGCAGCCCCTCCCTTGGTGCCCCCCCTCACTGAGACCATGGAGGGTCTGTGGGTCCCAGTCGGACCCGAAACCCCCCCCACCGAGGGCCTCGGTCTTCTCATCAGAACAATGGGCGGGGGGAGGGGCCGGGGCAGGGGCTGTTTGTTGCAGCGACAGTGGACACACGAGTGGACATGGGCTCACTCTGGAGAGCTTGCAGCTCCAAGCCCGGCCCCGAACCCACAGACCCTGCAAACCCGGATGGGTCTCCCCAGGAAGCCGGCGGTAGACTTAGCAAATGAGGACGGCGACCCCTGCCACAGCCGGCGCCTGAGGCTCTCCCGCCTCAGCCCACCTGAGGGAGACACCCAGACCCGTCGTCCTGGAAAACACCTGTACATGTGCTAGCACCCCTCGGCCACACAGGCCACCCTCCCAGGCCACATGGGCCACCACCAGGCACACAGGCCACACCCCCTGGGTCACACGTGCCATCTCCCTGGGCCACACGGCCACCCTGGCCACCCCTTCCCGAGTCTCCGAGTGTCCCGTGTCTGGCTCACTGAGGCCGCTGTTAACAGGGGCTTTGCCAGGTGGGGTGGGTGACAGGCAGCCAGGCACTGCTGTCCTCTGACTGACAGGAGGGCTGGGCCTTGCTCAGGAGCAGGAAGCCCCCCGTCCCAGGCCCCCTCCGCCTGCCCCTGGAGGATGGGCAGTGCCCACTGACCCCTCCCTGGTGACCGTGGCCTCGGCCTTTTCCCTGAAGAGCGCCTGCGTCGGTTCTTTCTTCAGGATTTATTTGTTTCTAAGGCAGAGACACAGAGAGATCCGTCCATGGGCTCACTCCCCACATGCCCGCAACGGCCGGGACTGGGCCGCACCCGGGCTCACACGCAGGAGCAGGGGCCAGCAGGGAGCAGGACCGGCACTGAGGTGGGATGTGGCTCCACCCACTGCACCACAGCCCAGGCCCCAGCTGGCCTTGGGAAAGGCGTGGACGTCCTCAGCCAGGAAGCCAGAGCCCGGAGCCGGCACCACCTCTCCCTAAAGACCAAGCCTCTGGCACAGTGGCGCCCCCCAGTGGCCACGGGCCCCGGCCACGAATTAGACACTGAGGGGTCAGGACTGGGGGGACCCGGTGTGCCCAGAACCTCCCTCCAGGAAGACGCCACCCAGGGCGAGAGGATGGGTCCCCCCCACGCCCCACGTCCAGCCTGCTCAGCCCCTTCCTCGGCTCGGAACTCGGAACTCGGGGGGCTCCCACAGGCCCACAGCTCGGCTCTACATGGAGGTGCCGCTGGTTTGGGGTGGAAGACACAGCCTGGTGTGGCTGCCAGGAGAGTCCATGGCCGTGCGGGGTGGGGGACAGGGCGGGGGCGGGGAGCTGGCGGTCAAGTGCGGCCCCAGCTGTGTGGGCGTGGGTCGGAGAGGCACCGACACCATTCTCGAGAGCCCTCCTGCGTCCAGCAGGTGCACCCTGCCCTCGGCCCCCGAAACGGCACTGGCACGGATGTAACGACGCGGACGCGGGCCTCAGCGCTGCCCACGGTCAGTCGGGCAGCAGGGCTGAGCGGAGCCCTGCACAGAGCCGCTGCTCAGGACCGTACCCCGACCTCGCCCCCAGCCCTGCCCAGAACCAGAGCGGCCGCCCCTCCCAGGAACGCCCCCTGCCGTGGACACCGGGGTCGGGGCTTTCACCTCCGAGCAGCAAGGCCAGAGCCCTGCGCCAGTCCACCCAGGGAGGGGCTGCCCGGGGCTGCCAGGCCCCAGCCCGCCCGCTGTGGGTCCCTGGGCAGCGGCTCCGTCTGGGCTTCCTCGGCTGCCTTCGTTACGGTGCAGTGACAGCAGCTTCTGCACCTGCTGTGCCGGCTCCCAGGGCACGGGGGACACCTGCTCCTGGCCCGGCAGCACGCGACTCGTCCACGCCCCTCCTGCCTCTCCTCCGCCGCCTCCTCCCCCTCCCCCTCCCTCCTGCCCACCGTGTCCCGCTGACCACACCCCGGCTGTAGCCAAGTCCGGGCGATGCCGCCGAGCGCCCGCGGGCTCGCAGCACCTCCTGGTTCCGGCTCGGGAGGCGCCCCCGCTGCTCCCGCATCCCCTCCCTCGCCCTAGAGGCAGCCGCTTGCGCCGGGACCCCAGCTCCCTCGCTGAGAGAGACCCAGACCTGCGGCAGGGTGCCTGCTGTGCCTGTCGGCGGGACACGGGTGGGACCAGCCCCTCACGCGTGTCGCAAACACACCGATGCGTGCACACGGGACGTGGGCAGAGGCAGCTTTGCAGTCACGCGTGTGCATGCCAGCCCGTGTCTGTGCCCACGGCTGTAGTTTCTAGGGTGACTTCTTCAAGGGACGAGGGCTGCAGACTCGGGGGTTAAGGGAGGGGGCCCTTGGGGTCAGGGGTCAGTGGCAACTTCGCAGGCTGGGGATTTAAGCTGAACCTCAGGGGTGAGAGTGGACAGCATGAGGGGCCAGACTGGGAGACAATAGAGGGGGCGGGGCCTGGGTGGGGGCTGCACACGAGGCCCGGGAGCTGTCCCGTGTCCCAAGGGTGTCCCGTGGTAATGGGAAAACCAGTGAAACCCGGAGAGAGCCTGCAGCGTGGACAGCAGCAGCCACCCCTGCCGTGTCCCCATGTGACACGTGTGACACGCGTGTGACGTGTGCTGTGGCGATGCCGGGTGTCAGCAGGGGCCAGCAGGGACCCAGCTCTGCCCTGGGGTCTGTCTGGGGTTGGCCTCACCATGAGCCGGGGCCCGGGGCTCGGGCAGGATCCAGGGAGCCGTGGCCGGGACCCGGGGCTCGAGAGCTTCTGGCCCTTGACATTCACCACGCTTACCCAAAACAAAACACGCGTGTGGAACCCCCCTGCCCAGTGCCTACTGCCACCAGGCGTGGGCCCCAGGCCTGACCGGTCCTCCCAGCCTGGCTGCGTGGGACCGAGGTCAGCGACACACAGAGGCCAAGAGCAGCCTCCGGACCCCCAAGGCATCCGAGCTTCTGGCCGCACGTCCCGCGAGTCGGCCCCCAGGAAGCCAGGTCCCCAGGCCTTGCCGCGGCCCGGTCGGCCTGCGCTCTCTGAGTCCTGAGACAGAGGCGGGCCGCGGCCCGGGCAGGGGCCCCCGGAGCCGGCCCTGCGCTGAGCCGAGCCCCCGGCCACAAGCAGGGAGGCAGGGAGGCGTCCGATCACGGGGTGAAGATGGATGGCTGACCCCACCGCAAGCGAATCCCGCTAATGACTGCTTAGCACGTCCATAACTTCACCAACAAAACTCGCCCGCGATTCCCCAACGCGCCGGCTCCTTGATTAATGCTAATGGTTTTTCTCACCAGCTGTGAAAATGCATTTTCCATAATTTAGCTGTCATTACAATGGGGAGGATTTATAAAACACACACGCACGCTACGTGCTCCGAGGGCCTGGGGGCGGGCAGCCGGGGGATGCCGGGCAGCAGGGGCAGGCAGGGGCGCGGCCACACCTGGCACCCAGCCCCAGGCTCCCGGGCCAGGCCTGTGGCGGCCCCTTCCCACCAGGCCTGAGGGCCACGTGGACGACAGGCTTCTCCCAGGCACCCAGAGAGGGAGAGGATGGGACAGCAGCCGCGGGCTGGGACGGGGCCAGCAGTGTCCACTGGGTGGCTCCGACCGCCCACTTCTCAGATGAGCGATTTGAGATGCAGGGACCTCGTTCCTCCCAGTGGGGAGCTGGTGGGAGCCAGAGCGAGCCAGTGGACAACAGAGCCGCCTTCTGGGCCAGGGGTCACCTGTTCTACCCACAGAGGCAGAACCAGGAGGAGGCGAGCTAGGGGACAGAGGGCGGGAGTGGACCATGGTGGCGCAGGGGGGAGGGAGCGCCCCAGGCCCGCAGTGCGCAATGCCCTGGAGGGTCCCAGTGAAGCCCTCACGCACAGCCACAGGTGACCTGCGTGCGGCCAGCAGAGACCACATCGCTGTGGCCTGAGTCACACGGGGGCCTCGGGCCGAGGACAGGAGACCGGCGAGGGTGGCCGGCTGGCCGCAGCCCCTCTGCTCCCTGCCCCGAGCCGCAAGCCCACCTGGTCCGCAGCCCAGCGTCGGGGGGCGGGGGGAGCCGGGAGAGGCCGAGCGGCAAACCCAGCGTCGAATCGATTACCGCGCGCCCTTCCGAACCGTGCACGCTTCGCCTCCGATTAGCGGCTCCGGGCCCCCGCCGCCGGCCGCGGCCCCCGCCACGGGAACTTTCTCCTGCTTGTTTTAATCTTTCCCGGCCCGGCCTTTCGCCTGCAGCCCGTCTAATTGAGACTAATCTTCGCGGGCAGGGCCTGTCTCTCCTCCTAATCCCCTCCGAGGAGGCTCACATGGTCCCAATTACAGCCACACCGGCCCCTTTATTCCCGCCATGGTCTCCCTCTGCCAGCCTCGGTTTTGAAAGTCTGCGTTATTAACTCCATGCTCGGAGTTCCTGCCCGTCACCGGCCGCGAGATGCTATCTCGGGTGCCCAGGGATAAGGTTACCCCGAGCGCCCTGTGGCTTACCAGCACACAAAGGCGATAGAGGGCGCGATAGCACGGAACCGCTGAGCGCCGCGGGGGCGGGGGCCGAGGAGGGATTCTGGAAGCTTCCGGGGGGGGGGCTGCCAAGCAGCAGACTGGGTCCCTCGAGTTGGCCCGGGGTTGCAACAAGGCGAACGGAAATCCTGCATTTCCAGGCTGTCGAGAACGTCAAGTTTCCACGCTCCGGGCGGGGGTCCCGCCCCACCGCGCAGGCACGCGGTTATCACCGCCGATCGGCCCTCTGCTGGCGGCTGGGGATGGCGCTGATTAATCTTTTAGAAGAGGGAAACTGACGTCCTCGTCACTGAGTGAGGGCCGCCTTGAGAAGGAGCCCCGAGCCCAGGGACGGGGCAGGGGGGAGGGAAGAAGAGGGGGGAGAGAGGGGGAGGGGGACAGAGAAGCAGGGAGGGGGGAAGAGGGGGTGGGGGAGAGGGAGAGCATGAGAGAGAGAGAAAGAGAGAGAGAGAGAGGTGCATGGGGCGGCTGCAGAGTGGGCGATGCCCGGAGGCCGCATCGCGGTAGCCGGCATCTGCCCTCTGGGCCTGGAGGCACACCTGCCTGGGCCGGGGCGGGGCTAGGGAGGTGCAAACCCGTCCCTCCTCCTCCCTCGGGGCTGGTAGCCGGCAGCTGTGCCAGAACACCCCTCAGGGCAGCACAGGAGCCCCCGGGAAGGTCACGGCCAAGACCCCTCCCCATGCTCCCTGGAAGGCCCCGTCCATCCCTGGGCAGCCCTCTGTGCTGTGCCCAGGGTGGTGCGCACCAGGACGCTGCCTCACCCACCTCACTGCACCGTCACCCGCCGTGCTGCCCAGGGAGGCCCGGACGCCAGACCCCTGAGCTGGCTCTGTGTTTGCCCCTGGGCCCCCCCCCAACACCTCGGAAGTCCAGGGGGTTTGCAGGGAGCGCGATCCGAGCCTGGCTCACCCACCGCAGGTGGGACCCCAGGAGGGACTGGCCAGCATCCCCGGCCAGCGTGGGCTGGCGCCAGGACACGCACTGGCCGCCCTCATCTCTGTTCCCTGTGGCGTCCTTGGCAGCCTGGGCCCTCGATGTCACCGCCTCACCGAAACCCCCCCCCCATATACCCAGAAGGCCATGGGAGAGCCACGCGGCAACCCCTGGAATGCGGGTGTGTGTGAGGGCGCCGATGGGGAGCTGCTGACCGTGGGGCAGTGGACGGACACTGGCTGGCGACTGTGTGGGTGCCTTGGACCCCTGCAGTGGGCGGTAGGTGCTGAGGGGTGGGTGCTGTGGTGGGCCCAGCCGTGGGCAGATCCACGGCACAGAGGGTGGATTTTTTGACGCAGGCAGCAGCACGGACACAGGCAGGGTAACTGCACCGCGAGAAGGACGTCGGAGCCCGGGCAAGCCTGAGTGCCCTGTGCAGCTCCCGAGAAGTCAAAACCCATGCCCTGGGCCGGCACTGTGGCGTGGCGGGGAAAGCCGCCGCCTGCAGTGCCGGCGTCCCAGATGGGCACCGGTTCGAGTCCCGGGTACTTCACTTTCAATCCAGCTCTCTGCTGTGGCCTGGGAGAGCAGTGGAAGATGGCCCAGGTGCTTGGCCCCTGCACCCACGTGGGAGACCTGGAAGAAACTCCTGGCTCCTGGCTTTGGTTCGGCACAGCTCTGGCCACTGCGGCCACCTGGGGAGTGAACCAGCGGATGGAACGCATTCTCCATTCTCTCCCTCCCTCCCTCTCTCTCTCCCTCTCCCTCCCTCTCTCTCTCCCCCTCTCCCTCCCTCTCTCTCTCTCTCCCTCTCCCTCCCTTCCTCCCTCTTTCTCTCTCTCTCTCTCGCTTTCTCCCTCTCCCTCCCCCCCCCCCCGCTTCTCTGCAACTCTGCCTTTCCAATAAAAATAAATAAATCCTTAAAAAGCATCCCCAGGGCCAGGCGCAGCTCCTTCTCCTGGGATCCGGGGGTGGGGTGGGAAAGAGCATCCCGGGGCCCAGACGGCGGACGGGGTGGGTGGGTGTCACACGGTGTAGACAGCCATCAAAGCCCGTTCCGCTGAACTTGACTTGGGTGCGTTTTCTATTTGTGGTAAAACACAGGAAAGCTGCCGTCTCGGCCATTTTAACCATGCAGCGCGTCCACCAGCACCGGGCCCACAATTCTCCCCGTCCCACAGGGACCCCAGCCCCCGGCACCACCGCCCCCTGCCCTCCAGACGGCGACTCCTGCCGGGCGCCTCTGGCCCTGCCCGCTCAGCGGCGCCCTCTGGGTGCATCGGTGCCACGTAACCGGCCTGAGCCGCCTCGCCCGCCGCCTGCACCTCTGCTTCCCCAAGTTCGCGGGAGATGGAATCGAAACATAAACCCATCCTGGTGCAAGCAGATTGAAAAAGTCCGCAGAAACTGGGTGGATTTCTGGGGAAATATTTTTAAACCCCAGTGATGGGCCAGCGCTCTGGGGCAACGGGTGAGGCCCCACCTGTGGCTCCGGCATCCCACACGGGCGCTGGATCAAGTCCCGGCTGCTCCACTTCCAGTCCAGCTCCCTGTTAATGCACCTGGGAGAGCAGTGGGAGACGGCCCAAGTGCTTGGGCCCTGCACCCGCGTGGGAGACCTGGAGGAGGCTCCTGGCTCCCGGCTTCATCTTGGCCCAGCTCCAGCCGTTGCAGTCATCTGGGAGGTGAACCAGCGGACGGAAGACCCCGTGTGTGTCCCCCCCCCAACTTTTCCAAATAAATAAGTAACGTGCTCAGAACACTTACGGCAGCTTACAGTTGGGCAAAGTCATCCAGCGCAAAACCTGTTATTTTAAAAACCGTGAAAATGTAGCGACGCACAGAGCCAGTGACGTCCTCTTCAAATCCCAACGAAATGGGGAAAATCCCAAGCTTCACAGGGAGCCGCAGGCCCGCCTCACTGCAGGCAGCCAGAGGGCCGGCGCCCGCCGGGGAGCAGACCAGACGTCCACTCGCACGGACGCTCGACCCCGGCCTCCCAGCACACGGTGAGCCCAAGGGAGACGGCAGCTCCAGGACACAGGACCCCAGGACACAGGCAACGAACGGAAAAACTGGCAGTGGGGTCGGGAGGAAGAGCGTGAGGGGCGGACGCGGACCGGGAGGAAGCAGGCAGACGCCCTGCCGTCAGGCACGCGCGACCAAGGAAGCAAGTGTCTAGGAGCAGGCCAGCGGCCCCCGGAGACACGTCTCGAAAGCCACACCAGAGCGCTCTGGATAGTTGATTATTTTAAGTTTATTTATCTATTTGAGAGGCAGAGCTACACAGACAGAGTCTTCCGTCCGCTGGTTCACTCCCCAGATGGCAGCAACGGCCGGAGCTGCGCCAGGAGCCAGGAGCCAGGAGCTTCCTCCAGGTCTCCCCCGCGGGTGCAGCGGCCGCAGCACTGGGCCATCTCCTGCTGCTGTCCCAGGCCCCAGTAGGAAGCTGGATGGGAAGCGGAGCAGGGGAGACTAGAACCCACGCCCACAGGGGCTGCTAGTGTGGTAGGCAGAGCCTTCACCGGCTACGCCGCAGCGCACGCCCCAACAGATGCCGAGAACCGCTCGCTGTCACTCACCAAGGAAACGCAAATCAAAACCACGAGGGCCACCCTCCCTCCTGCTAGACTGGCTGTGATCAAAAGACGAAAGCCAGAGCCGGGGAGGCTGTGAAGGGAAGGGACCCCCTGCAGACTGCTGTGTGCATGAGCCACGCGTGAACCAAGCATGAACCAGGCATGGGCCATATGTGAACCAGGTGTGAACCAGGCATGAGCCACACATGAACCAGGCATGAGCCACACGTGAACTGGGCATGAGCCATGCGTGAACCAGGCATGCGCCATGTATGAGCCACACGTGAGCCACATGTGAGCCAGGCGTGAGCCACACATAAACCAGGCATGAGCCATGCTGGAGCTACGCATGAGTCAGGTGTGAACCAGGCATGAACCGGCATGGGCCATACATGAACCGGGTGTGAGCCAGACATGAGCCATGTGTGAACCACACATGAGATGAGCCAGGCATGAGCCGTGTGTGAGCCAGGCAGCCACTGTGGGAAGCCATGTGGAGCTCCTCAGAAACTGGGACTGACAGGGGGTTTAAAGCCCCCACCTGCGACGCCAGCCGCCCATACAGGCGCCAGTTCGAGTCCCGGCTGCTCCACTTCCGATCCAGCTCCCTGCTAATGCACCCGGGAAAGCAGCGAGGGACAACCCAAGTGCTTGGGCCCCTGCACCCACGTGGGAGACCCGGACAGAATTCTGGGCTCAGCCTGGGCCATTTTGGTCATTTGGGAAGTGAACCAGTCGTTAGATGATTTTTCTCTCTGTAACTCTTTCTTTCAAATAAATAAGTTATTTTTAAGATATGTTTAGCATCCATCCCTGCAGCGCGGTCTTGTGTGACAGGTGTCCGTGAGGCTGAGGAGTGAGGGGCAGAAGGGGAGGAGCCTGTGTGGGTGCCCCAGCTGGGCCCCAGATGCAGCCCCAGGCGCCCCAAGAAAGAGGGCGGCTCCGCTGAGAGCCCCGAGAGCCAGGCAGGCGCGGGGGACCCCAGGAAGGAGGCCCGAGCTCCATCGCGCAGAGCCCAGAGCCCGGGGGGCGGGGACGTCCTGGAATCCCAGGGCCTGACTGACTGCGCGCTCGGAACCCTGACTGTGTCTCAACAAAGCCTGATGTGAAGGCCTGGAAAGGCGGTGTGCACACACGTGTGCATATACACACATGCGTGTGCACACACATGAGCTCACGCATGTGCATGCACACTGAGAAACTCAGGAGATGGGCAGGAGGGGCAGCCAGCTGAGGGAGAGCCCAGGAACCTGTCCCCATGCACGCACACACACATGCACACACGTGCACACACGCACACACGTGTGCACACACACACACTGGGACCTGACATCGCACAGGTGCACACAGTCAGACAGAAAGAACTCTGTGGTAGAGAGCAAATCGCAGACGTGTGTCTTCACTTTTTAGGGAAAGATCGGTAGACACGTTGTGTGGTCTTACGTGACCCTAACACATACATATACCCAACAAGGTGGCAGAGACGGAGGGAAATCAGGAAGGGGACAGGAGAGTGAGAATAATGGGGGATGGCAAATTCAAATCCGAAAGCAAGAGCGGCCGCATTCAGTGTAGAAGTAACGCGATTCCCGCAGAAAGATAAAGATGGCGGGACCCAGCGCTTTAAACGCCGGTTACGTGTTGCTCGCAGTCAGCGTCCACTTTACGGATGTGCAAAGCCCAAGGAGGAGCCCTCGGCCCGTGACCCTGGGCAAGAGGGAGCCGGCAGCCGAGCCTGCCCCCGAAGAACAGCGCAGACGCAGCTAAGCCCCGGTGCCAGCCCCCCGCCGGCCCGGCTGTCACAGCTGGCCTGGCAGCGGCCCCGCGTGAAGGGGGCGCATGCGAGCCCAGGCGGAGAGCCAGTGGAGACCTGGGAGGGGCCGGGCCTGCCCCCCTGTAAAATCCCCCTCCCCCGGAAGCTCAGCACCAGTCCTCCCGGGAGGCGGTCGTGACCCCCGCCCTGCTGCCCTGAGCCCTGGCTGTCAGCACACCCAGTGCGTGTGTGTGCACACACGTGTGTGCATGTGTGTGTGCGCGCACGTGCGGTCAGGTTCCTGACACCCTGGCGGGGACAGAGGGGGAAATTTATGCATTTACGTGTTATCATTTTGTTGGAAGGGCAGAGAGAAAACCGAAGATGGACACAGAGAGAGATCTTCCATCTGCAGGTCCCTCACCGAACGCCTACGACAGCAACGCCAGGACCCCAGGACTCCCCCAGGGCTCCCCCATGGGCCAGGCACAACGCCAGGACCCCAGGACTCCCCCAGGGCTCCCCCATGGGCCGGGCACAATGCCAGGACCCCAGGACTCCCCCAGGGCTCCCCCATGGGCCGGGCACTTGAGTACTCGAGCCATCGCCTGCTGCCTCCCAGGGAGCTGGGACCCGGAGCAGAGCGGGGACGTCACGTGTTACACACGAGCACACGGATGCAGGCACCCCGCTGTGTCCGCACCGCTGCGCCGCACGCCCGCCTCCAGGGTCCCCACCCTCTCACCCGCCCCGTGGCCCCACGGCCTCCCACCCCCACTGCACACGGGCGAGGGTTTCCAGGGGCGAACTTGCAGGGGTGAGGACAGGACCCCCGCCCGCCGCACAGCTCCCGACCCAAGGTTGCTCACTTCTCCAGCAAGGCCAAGTCGGGGCGGGGCCACACCCAGGGGGGCGCCAAGGCCTGGGAGGAGGCCCCCAGGTTCACACAGCGCGGTCTGCACAAGACTGGGGGCCTCCCAGCTGGGCTGAACCCCAGTCCCTCCCTCCCGCGGGAAAGAGAGCAGGGGTGGAGACGCCCAGGACAGCAACACAGACGTGTGAGTCGCGCACGGAAAGCAGCCAGAAACCCAAAGCGGCCCCGACAGAGACAGACCGGCCCCGGAGCAGAAGCACCCAGCAGAGAACTCCGTCCACCACCGCGGGAAACAGACCCAGCCAGGCAGAGCCCTCACCAAGGCCAGGCCTCTTCAGGTGCAGAGGCACGGGGTGACGGAGGGGGCGGGGTTAGGGGCGGGGCCCCAGCATGGGTCAGGTGCATGAGGGGAGTGGGTCATTTCATTACAACAGCCTGAAGGTCGCGGTGGGGGTCGTCCTGGGGGCAGCCATGTTGGATGTTTCCAGCCCAAGCCGGTTGCCAGTTGGCAGAAAGGCGTGGGGCTTGCCCGCGCCTGCCCGGGGCTGGGGGTGTGGACAGTGCCCAGAAGTGGACGCCTCAGGCCGGCCGGACCAGGCCATGCTCCAGCCCAACCACAGCCGTCCAGCGTCCAGCGGCAGCACAGCCACGGCCGAACCCCGCCCGCTGCCTGCAGCTGTGGCTCCCGCTCTTGCCCGGTCAGCAAGGAGCTGTCCAGTGGGGTGTGGCCGGAGCCGCCAGACCTCAGCTCCTCTCAGATCCTCACGCTGCCGCTGCACAGCCGTGGAGCCCAGCGGCTGGGCACAGGGAGGCGGGGCCCGCTCCCCAGGCCTGGGACAGGGCCGAGGTGCCCGCTCCCCCAGCTCTGCACTAAGCCAACGCCGAGAGCCGGGGGGCGGGGGGGGGCAGCAGGGCTGGGGGAGGGGCGTTTTCCTGGAAAGGAAGGCGGGGGCCTGTCTTTATTCTCAGACAGCTGAGGGTGCAGGTGACACGGCTCCAGGGACCACGGATAAAGTATCCGAAGGGACGTGGCCACAAGGTACAAAGTCAACATATTAGAACCAACCACGTTTCTACGGTCTGGTGCTGGGGTCACCCCACAAGAAGCAGAGCAGACCCCCACCATGTAGAGCCTGGTGGATGCCGGCGCCGGCGCTGCAGCCCCAGGGCCGGGAGGGAGGAAGCCCCCCGGGACGGCCGGGCTCACTCTCAGCTCCTCTCTGATGTTTACTGATTCCTTTGAGAGGCAGAGAGACCACGAGCTGGCACCCGCTGTTCACCCCCCAAATGCCTGCAACAGCCGGGGCTGGGCTGGGGCCAAAGCCGGGATCCGGGAACTTAACCCAGGTCTCCCGTGTGGGCGGCGGCCACCGATCCTCCTCCCAGTGTCCACAGCAGGAGCCACGCCAGGCACAGAGCCCTGCTCAGGCCACTGAGCTTTCCCCTTTGAAAGACGCGGAAGCTCCACGCTCCGCGCTGTGTCTGCCGATTTCAGGGCAGACGAGGCCCTGGGGGTGGGAGAAGGATCTGGGCCCGGGGTGCTGCTGCATTATGGGATTTTGTGGGGCTCAAGCTCCCCGCCGGTGGGTGTTCAGGAACGGAGCCGAATCTGAGGACCCCGGTCCTTCCAGGGACCCCGGCCAGGGGCCAGCCCAGAGCGGAGGCCGTGGGCGTTTGGGGTGCAGGGCCCAGAGCGGCAGAACTGCAGGTGCTGGGGTGGGGGAGGGGCCACCTCGCCAGGTGTGGGACCACCCGTGGGCCCCTCGATTGGTGCTTTAAACCCCCTAGAGCCACTGAGAGGCCTGGGCAGGCAGAGCACCACCCCCTTCACAGACGACCTGACAGGTTCTGGGCGTGGGGGCACCAGCTCGGCTTCCTGGCAACGCCTCAGGGCTGGACCCCTGCCGCCCCTCCACCCACGCCCACCAGCCGGACAAGCGACCCAGGACACGGCCTTGAACCCGGACTCCGAACCCAGCAGCTCGGAGCTGAGCTCCCCGGGGCCTCGTGCCCCAACCACCTGGCCCAGCTCCGGAAGCTTCTGGAAGGCGGGGCCGAGGGTCCCTGGCTCGGGCCGGGGAAGGTCAGGCTCAGCACCCACCCTCCTCGCCCGCTGCCCTCCTCCAGGAACGGCTGGGCCCATCCGGTTCGCCCAGGTCCCGCTTGGGCCCCTCACCCGGCCCTGAGGCTTCCCGGCACCCAGGCCCTACCAAGCTCCAGCCCTGTGAGGCCCTCGCAGCCCCTGACCCCTGGGGGTGTGGGCAGCTGCGGCCCCCACTCCGCTCCTTCCCCCAGGCCCACTGCCAGCCTGCAGACCCCTTAGGGTCTCAGCCCTCCCACTCCCACTCTGCACCCACACACGCACCCCAACACCCCCCGTGCCCACAGCCGCCAGCGTCGGGGCAGGACAGCCAAACCGGACCAGCGCAAACCCCCGGCCGGTCATCCGGCTGCCCTCCCCTCAGGCGTCCTGGCTCGGGGTCTCCGCCCAGCTCGGCCACAGCGCAGTGGAGGAGGAGGGGCCGGGGCTGTGGCTACAAGGGAGCAGCCTGGAAACTCTGCCCCCCACCAGAGGCAGGAGGGCCGTGCCCCGCCCCCAGGGGAGCCCCCGCCCCAGCTCCTAGCCTGGCGGAGAGACAGCCGCCGAGGGACCATCTCCGCACCCGCCTGCGCCCTCCCCTGCTGGCTCTATTAGGGAGAGTATGTTTTATTAATATTGGATATTAAAGTTTAATACTGTGATTACAGGGAAAAATGGGACTTCGCCTTCCAGAGCCTGTGAGCAGGGGGGACATTTGTCACGGTCTTGCCGGACGCCTGCCCGTCCATCACGCCGCCTGCAGGCTGCCCCCGTGGCGCTCCCGCTGGGACTTCCCAGGGGGTGGGGGTGGGGCACGCAGGTGAGGAGGGGGCACCGAGGTTCCCAGAAAGGGGCTCCGGACTCAGCGCCCACACCCGTGTCTGAGACAAAGGCTGAGGGTCCCCCGGACAACCTCGGGCCCCTCGCAAGTCCTTCACGGAGTGACCGCCACAGGGGGGCCCCGGGCGGCGGGGGGCTGCTGAGGGAGGGTTCAGGGACTGCAGGGGTCACATGGCCGCCTGGCCCACCCCCTGGAGCCCAGGGCAGGGCCCAAGGCCAGCTGCAGCTCACACCTGCTGCCCACAGGCCTGGGCCCTTCCATGGGTGTGCCCCCCCACAATGAAGAAAGCTCCCTCCCACCTGCCCTGCCCCCCACCCGCCGCTGGCAGCCCTGGGCTGGCCCTGTGAGAGGCCCCCGGGCCGGCCTGGCGCCCATGAGAAACAGGGTCTCCGTCTCCACCGCGCCCTGGGCTCCAGCCTGGAGAGACTCCCTCCTTCCAGCGCCGGGCAGACGGCGGGCTGGGGCAGGCGCCCCGAGAAGTCTCCCAGGAGGCCCCAGGCACCACAGTGCGCCCACATCTGGCGGGACACAGGCGAACCCCAGCAGAAGACAGCGCCGGCCACTTGCACCCCCACCTCCGCCCCGCGCGCCCCCCCCCCCGCTGTCTGCACACAGCAGGAGACCCTGAGCGATCACTGCCCGCCAGCCTCCGGCCAAGCCTGGACACAGCCTGGACCTCCGCTGGCCGCCAGGCCAGTGCTCAGCGCGGCCCCTCTCACAGGAGAGCCAGGGCGGGGATGAGAGGAGGGCACCCCAGGAGGGGACCCCAGGCTGCCCCGGCCCCCCAGCAGAGCCAGGAGCCCAGAGAAACCAGGCTCCGAAGGGGACGGGGGAGGGGCGCCTGGCTCCAGGCTCGGAGCGTTTGGGGAGACCCAGGGGCCTCCCGCTGCTGCGCCAGCCTGGGGGGACGGGGAGGGGGTGCCCTGGGCAGAGGAAGCGCCTCGTCCCCCGCGGACACGCGCCCGCACTGTGCCATCACAGGTACGTCACCACGGGTAGGCGCCCCCACTCTAAGTCATCACGGGTATGCCCTCCCCCCACATCACCATGGACGCAGCTCCGGGGACACTGGAGCATGGGGGCAGTGGGGGCGGAGCCCGGAGGGGTGGGGCCCTCGCGTCCCTCGGGGACTTTGTGCGTGCTGGACTTCCTGTTTTTTACCAACTTTGAAAGTCAAGGTCTTCACTCTGGTCCGACCCTGCCCCCAGCTGAGTGGGGGAGGGGGCAGACTCACCCTCCGTGAAGACGTGGCTGGGACCCCCGGACCAGGCCCGGCCCACGCCTCCAGGGTGTCTAAGGTTTGAAGGCGATGGAAGGAGACCGTCCGGCGATGCTGGGGCCACCAGGCCAACCCCGCACCCTGGGCATTTGCACCCCGCAGGCAACTCCGGGGACACTGGACCCTGCGCTGCCCGCACTCTGCGGTACACAGCAGGCGCTCCGTGGCGCAGGGAAGGTCCCCTGGCTGTTGGCCGTCCTCACAGGCACCTGCTCTGAGCCTGGCGGCACGGACGGGCAGCCACAGCGCCCAGAGAGCCGGGCTGGTTGGGCACAGCGCCCCGGCCACGGGAAGGGCTGCCCAGCCCCAGCAGCAGGGAGGCCTGCAGCGTGGGTGGGCAGGGCAGGGGCCGTGCTGGCCAGAGGCAGCCCAGGGACCTGGGACAGGGAGCCCCCAGGGGCGCGACACTGCTGACCAGGGTGCAGAGAGGCCCTGCAGCCGCTGACCCGAGATCCTGAGCAGAAACCTTCCTGTTGGGGGGGCAGGGTCCCCGGCCCCAGGAGGATGGGGGGCAGGGGCCTCGTTAACCCCAGGCAGCCTGAGCCTGGTGGGGCCGTGTGCAGGGCAGAGTGGCACCCCCAGGGCCTGAGGGGCCGAGGCCTCACAGCTGCCCCAGAGACCCCCGGAGACCCCCACAGCCCCATCTCCCCTCTTGTCACCTGAGCCGGGGGGGCCCCAGCGGGACCCCCACACCCTGGTCCCCCGCACCCTGGTCCCCCACACCCTGGTTCCCTCTTGTCACCTGAGCCCGGGGGCCCCAGCGGGACCCCCACACCCTGGTCCCCCGCACCCTGGTCCCCCACACCCTGGTTCCCTCTTGTCACCTGAGCCCGGGGGCCCCAGCGGGACCCCCACACCCTGGTCCCCCACACCCTGGTCCCCTCTTGTCACCTGAGCCCGGGGGCCCCAGCAGGACCCCCACACCCTGGTCCCCCACACCCTGGTCCCCCGCATCCTGGCCCCCTCTTGTCACCTGACCCGGGGGCCCCAGCAGGACCCCCACACCATGGTCCCCCACACCCTGGTCCCCCGCACCCTGGTCCCCCACACCCTGGTCCCCCGCACCCTGGTCCCCCACACCCTGGTCCCCCACACCCTGGTCCCCCACATCCTGGTCCCCCACACCCTCGTCCCCTGCATCCTGGTCCCCTCTTGTACCTGACCCGGGGGCCCCAGCAGGACCCCCACACCATGGTCCCCCACACCCTGGTCCCCCGCACCCTGGTCCCCCACACCCTGGTCCCCCGCACCCTGGTCCCCCACACCCTGGTCCCCCACACCCTGGTCCCCCACATCCTGGTCCCCCACACCCTCGTCCCCTGCATCCTGGTCCCCTCTTGTACCTGACCCGGGGGCCCCAGCAGGACCCCCACACCATGGTCCCCCACACCCTGGTCCCCCGCACCCTGGTCCCCCACACCCTGGTCCCCCGCACCCTGGTCCCCCACACCCTGGTCCCCCACACCCTGGTCCCCCGCACCCTGGTCCCCCACATCCTGGTCCCCCACACCCTGGTCCCCTGCATCCTGGTCCCCTCTTGTACCTGACCCGGGGGCCCCAGCAGGACCCTCACACCCTGGTCCCCCACACCCTGGCCCCCCGCATCCTGGTCCCCTCTTGTCACCTGAGCCTGGGGGCCCCAGCAGGACCCCCATACCCTGGTCCCCCACACCCTGGTCCCCCGCATCCTGGTCCCCCACATCCTGGCCCCCTCTTGTCACCTGAGCCTGGGGGCCGTTACTTAGAGCTTGAAGGACAAATAATCCGCCTAACCAAGTCCCTTCCTTGTGTTGTGTTTTTATTTAATTTTCCAGCGAACACACTCTTTTATCATCCAAAACCGTGAAAGTAAATTAAGAAGAAATGGGTTTCTTTCAATTAGGCCCAGCGTTGCTTTGAGTAACTGCCTATAATTCTATTTAATGAAAAAATAAAATCATTATTCCACTTCTCCCCCTGCCCTGTCACCAGCCCACAGACGGCCTCCATTAGCCGGCACCGTAGATTTATTTAATTAGAAAAATATTTTGTTTTCTCTGATTCTTTGGGAAAAGAAAAAAAAAAAACCTCCAGGCACAGAATTAATCAAGTCTGTTACCTGGCGGTTCAGGGGCGTCGCGGCACCCACCGGCCCCCGCCCTGGATCCCCGCCCAGCCGCCCTGGCCGTGTCTGCCCAACTCCGGGCCAGAGCCCGCACCGCCGGGTGGGGAGACCCCGTGGCAGGCGCGCGGGGAAAGGGGCCAGGCTCTTCCGCGGGACGCCAGAGCCCCGGGCCGTGTGTGGCGGCTGCGGCCAGAGCCGGAGCCTCACCTGCTGCTCATTACACAGCGCCCCGAGTCGGTGCCCGGGACCCCGAGCCTGGACGCCTCACCCAGAGCCGCGGGGTCCGGGCGCAGGGAGCGCGTGGGAGAGAAGCCGCTCTCTCTGCCACCTCCCCCGCGACGGCAGCCTGCGGGAAGGGGCAGGGGCTGGAGTCCGGCCGTGACCACACACCGAGGCCTGGGTGGCCTTGGCTGTGTGCTGTGTCCACCCTGTGTCGTGACTGTGCCCTGGGCACCCTGGACCCTCTGCAGGGACGTCAGGCAGCAGCCCTGAGCCCCCGTGGGAGTCAGAACACAGAACCTCCCGGGAAGGGGGGGTGGTCCACGCTGTCCGGGCGGGGTCAGGGCCGCGGCCTGGTGCTCAGCCCTGGGGGACCGGATGGGCGCGGGCCCTGGACCCCTCCCCCAGGTCAGGACACGAGAACATCAGGCACATCCTGTCTCTGCTATGGACTCAGGACACCCGGCCCCCCAAGCTGGCCCCCTCCCCTTGGGCCCTGGGTGTGGGCCGGAGGCTGCCAGGCACAGGTCAGGGGACAGGGTGGGGTCAGGGTGGCACGGGTGGGGGCGTTGGACCGTGACCTGCCCACCACACGGTCCCTCTCGATCTCTGGTTTCTCCAGGGGCAGTCAGGGCCTCCACTCGGGCAGGCCTGCGTCCGGGCCCTGGGTCCACACCCCCTTCCCCCGGGGCACAAGAGACCAGGGGCCCCGCCCCGCAGGCTGGTTCAGGAGCTGGCCGCCATGGGCCGGTCTGCACCACTGCAGGGCCAGCCGCTCCTGGTGAACCGGCGACCAGAAGCACTTCGCCTCGAATCCCTCACCAACCCGAGCAGGACGGGGCCTGGGGAATGGGGGCGGGGGGGAGGCAAGCTTTGGAATCTGCCGTAGGGCCCTGCCGTGGCCAGGCTTCCAGGGGCTCTGGGGCCCAGGGCATGCAGCCCGGGCGGGGGGAATCAGAGGCCGTGCCCAGCTGGCTTCCCCGTGGGTGCAATCCGGAGCGTTCTCCACGGCCTCTCCGTCCCAGACGCGACCCTCGGTCGGCTCCGCTGGACGCAGCCACAGCCTCCCAGCCTCCTTCCTGACGCTGGGCAGGGCTCAGCCCAGAGGAGCAAACCCGCCCACCCAGGGTGCCGGGCAGGGGGCTTCCAGGGGAAAGCTGACCCAGTAGTGGGAACTTCAGAAACCCAGCCCCCGCATCTGGCCCCCCTCTGGGCAGAGCTGTGTCCCCCAGGCTCATCTGTGGAAGCCCCACCCCCAGCACCCCAGAATGTGGCCGCAGACAGGGCCTTCACGGGGACACACCATGGGCCAGGGTCTTGGGGGCAGGGGGAGATGAGGCCTCTCGGGGCGATGGCTGAGGATCCAGGGGGCCAGGACAGGGGCTGCAGGGGGGCCAGCCCCGCCCCCATCTTCACCTTGAACTTCAGCCTCCAGGAGTGGGAGCCGCCAAGTGCCCAGGCCAACCTTGTGGCTTGAACCAAACAGGGACCCAGGTAGGCTCCATCCTAAAACCAACGGTCAGCGCCTGTCTGAAGGTTGACCTATGACCTGTGACCTGTGACCTGTGACCTGACCTCCAGCCTGCCCCCTGCCCAGAGCTCAGCCCTGGAGGCAGCAGGAGGGAGGACCCCTCACACACTCCCTGAGTCGGGTCACCCCCTCCCCAGGGAAGGCCCCACAAGGACACGAGGCTCAGCGGGGGCGGGCCCTGTCGTCGGTCCCCCAACCTGAGCTCGCCGCTGCCCTCCCGGTGCCCCTGGGAGGCCCCCGGGCAGAACGTGGACGTGAGGCCGGGGGAGACGCGGCTCAGAGCTCAGGGGTCACGGGGTGGCGGGGCTGTGCGTCCTCACACGTAACTTCCTGTTGGCACAGAAAGACGAAAAGGCCCACGGAAGGGTGACCCCAGCGCCGTCCAGCGTCCAGCGTCCAGCACGGGAAGAGGGTACCCCCCACCCATGCTGACCTCTTTGGCAATTTCTTTCTTGATTTTTGAAGATTTCTTATTTATTTATTTGAAAGGCAGAGTTAGAGAGAGAGGACTCTTCCATCCTCCGGTCACGCTCCCAAATGGCCGCTCTGGTTGGGAATGGGCAAGGCCAGAGCCAGGGGCCAGAAATTCCATCCGGGTCTCTCACGCGGGCGCAGCGTCCAAGCACGGGGCCACCTTCCACTGCCTTCCCAGGAGTGTTAGCCGGGAGCTGGACCAGAAACAGAGCGGCCGGGACTCAGACGGCGGCTTAACCGCTGCCCCACAGCACCGGCCCCAAGGCAGCCCTGGGTGGGAGACGGATCATCCAGAGGGCCTGGAGGGAGCCAGGGGGCGGAGCAGGGGCCTCCGGAGGCCGGGACGGCTGGGCCAGAGACCCTGGAGCCTGCAGGAGGCCCAGCCCTGCAGGGCTCCCGGACGCCGACCGCGTCTGGAGTCAGCTGCACGGCTGCAGGAAAGGCTGTGTGGTCTTCGATTCACGTCGGTGGAACGAAATTCCACCTGCGACCACGCGGTAACTTGGGCTGTTCCTCCGGCCTTGGACACTCGCTGCCTCCAGTTCCGGGGGCCGTGCCCAACACCGCCCGGGGCGTCCTCACCGGCGGCTTCCCGGAGGCAGCACAGAGAGCCCGCCCTGTCCACGGGGTCCTGGCCCAAAGCCAGCCCTGTCTCCCTGTCCCTGTCCTGCACCCACGACCCAAAGGCCCCAGGGTGCCTCCCGCACTTGCACGGGGCCACCTGCTCAGGGGAGGCGCTGGGCGCCCGCCCGGGCCCCTGAGGCCACCGCTCTGCCTCTGAGAGCCCCGGCCAGGAGCGGAGGCCGCCAGCCTCCACCCCTACCCCTGCAGACCCCCAGCACAGGCGTGGAGGAGCGGTGACTGGGCCTCCATTCCGTGCTGCCCCCCCTGCCGTCCACACCCGCCCCCACGGTCAGGAGCTGGACGGTGGCTGCCAGCAGTGTCCCCACAGTGGACGCTGTCCAGGCCCAGCCTGGGGGCCTCGGAGCCAGAGCCCCCCCACCCGCCGGCGCTGGGACTCTGCGGCCAGGCCTGGTCCAGCGCAGTGACCTTCAGACCAGTGGCAGGAAGGTCAGAGCTGCGTGTGGAGCGTGGTCTCCCTCTGCTGGCGGCCTCGTGCAATGACAGTGGGAGGGGCCCGGTGAGGCGCGGCTCTCTCCCCCTGGCCACAGACCTCCTGCTGTGACCCGGGCAGGGCCGTCCTGGGGGGCTCTGACGCCCCCTCAGCCTCCGAGGACAGGTGCCCCGGGGACACACCGGCCCTCGTGGGAGGAAGACGCCAGCACTGGGGGCAGCCCAGCCCACCCAGCCCCACCTTGGCAGGTGGGCAGACCGAGCCCCAGGCCCCAGCCTCCCTCCAGTCCAGAGCGTCTCCATCCACAGGGTGCTGGCCTGGGGCAGCCTTGTCCAGAGCGAGGCACCTGGCCCCAGGAGGCGGAGCCTCAGTGGGTGGGGCCTGGACACTCAGGCTTTGGGTCCCCCTGTCTGCGTTGCTGGGCCCTGCAGCCCTGTTCTGCCCGGCTCTGTCCACCCACGTCCCCTCCTCTGGCTGCAGGGGGCTCCGAGGGGTCAGCAGGTCAGTCTCAGGCCTGGATCCGGCAGCGTCAGTAGCCGCCCAGCCTTACACCTGCAGACTCCTGGCTCCGGCCTGGGCCCCTTCCCCGAGCCTGGGCCTGCCTGCACTGCCCCCTGCAGGCCGAGCCTGGCTGGAGCATTTGGCTTTGGGTCCCATCCTGGGGCCGCCCCTCAGGGCACCAGCATCCAGCTGGGCCTGGATAAACAGCTTCTGTCACCACAGTCGCTCCCCAGTGCCAGAGACCTGGCCGGTGGCCTGGGAAGAAGCAGGAGGCCGGGCATTTGCCTGTCCCACTGGCATTCCTGTCCCCACTCCAGTGCCCCTGGGGCCAGCAGGAGCTCCAGCCAGGCTCAGCCAGGCCACTCCCCCTTGCCAGAGGCCGGGCGGCTGGACACAGAGGCCTCGGGACCCGGGACCTGGTCCCCCACCTGAAGCCAGGGCAGCTGGAGGAGCCTGGAGGACCCCCACCCCCGGCAGCCCCCACGGGGGTTCTCTGGGCTTCTCTTGGCCCTGAGGCTGGGACAGAGGCAAGCGTGAGCCGACCAGGGCCTTCCTCAATGGGCTCACGCACCTCCACCCCCCCGGCGAGGCGAAGCCCCCAGTTTCAACAAGGAGAACCCCACGTGGAGCCGCCCAGGGGCCCTGGACGGGGGTGGCATTGGCCCGAGCCCAGGCCCCTCAGAGCCCGGAGCCCTGTTCCAGGGTGGGGCTGTGAGAGTGGGGGGGGCCCAGGGGCAGCCAGGGCAGGAGCGGGGCGGGGCTCCAGGCACTCCTGTGTCCACCCTGGGGCTCGGGGTGCCCCTGACGAGCACGGCTGCTGCAGGGCCCTGGCTGCTCCGGGCCTGGCTTCCCTCCGGGAGGGGCAGGGGCAGCCCAGGGCTGTGGGGAAGCTTTGCAGCATGGAGCTCCCTTAAGAGCAAGAAGAGAGGGGCCGGCGCTGTGGCACTGTGGGAAAAGCCGCCATCTGCAGCGCCGGCACCCACGTGGGCGCCGGTTCTAGTCCCGGCTGCGCCTCTTCCCATCCAGCTCTCTGCTGTGGCCTGGGGAAGCAGGGGAGGACGGCCCGAGTGCTTGGGCCCTGCACCCGTGTGGGAGACCTGGGAGAGGCTCCTGGCTCCTGATCGGCCCAGCTCCGGCCATTGCGGCCACCTGGGGAGTGAACCAGCGGGTGGAAGAGTGCTCTCTCTCTCTGTCTCTCTCTGTCTCTCTCTCTCTGTCTCTCTCTCTCTCTCTCTCTCTCTCTCTCTCTCTCTCCCTATAACTCTGACTTTCCTTTTTAGAAAGCTCACAGGGGTGTTAGGAGTGCGCAGGACGCGCACGCCCAGCTCCTGGATCCCTGGTGCTTTGAGCTCAGGGCTCCCCAGCGAGGAGGATGTGAGGGGCGGCGGAGGCCGGAGCTGGGAAGGGGCCAGGCCCCGCCTGGGCGCCCACCATGGGGACGCCCGGCTGCCTCAGCCTGCAGGTGGGCCCAGGCCCCCGCGGTGCCGGCTGCGAGGGGCCCCGCCAAGGCCCAGGGCCCACTCAGAACAGAGCGCCGCCCGCCCGGGTCAGAGCCGGCACAGCAGGCCCCGGCCAGCCAGCGAGGGCCTCCGTGGAGAGGTGGGAGCAGGCGGGGGCCTCTGCAGGCCGTCCGTGTCCCGGCATCCCATAATACCACGCAGCTGGCAGGAGCTGAGACCCTGGAGGAGCTGTGGGGATACGGCCTGAGTCCGGCTCCTCGGGAAGTCAAACTCGAGTCTGTTACAGCGTGCGCTGGATCAATAATTCAGCTGCTCCATCTGCTCGACAGGCAGAGCTGCCTGGAAGCCGGGGCGGTCCCCGGCCGAGCTGTGAGCCGAGCCGTGCCATGCTGAGCCCTGCAGTGCCGTGCCGTGCCGTGCCAAGCCGCGCCGAGCCACACCGAGCCGTGCCAAGCCGTGCCATGCCAAGCCGTGCAGTGCCGAGCCGTGCCATGCCATGCCAAGCTGCACCGTGCCATGCCATGCCAAGCTGGGATACAAGAACTGTCCCAGCTCCGGGCGGCGGCTCCGGGAAAACCCGAGAAGGGGGACCTGGACTCCCCGGTGAGGCTGGGCTGAGCAGCACAACCCTCGCCTGGACTGAGCTGGTCGCCCACGCAGCTGCAGGGCCCACGGACTTGAGCCGTCTTCTGCCGCTCTCCCAGGTGCATTAGCAGGGAGCGGAATCGGAAGCGGAGCAGCCGGGACTTGAACCGGCACCCACAGGGATGCTGGCGTTGCAGGTGGTCTAACACCACAGCACCGGCCCCTAAATAAGTCAACAAAGCGTGGCCAGGCTGCACCCTGCGGCCTCCCTCGCTGCTCGCTGACTCCTCCCTCTGACTTGCAGACTCTGCCCCCTCCTTGCTAGCCCCACCCCTCCCCTTAAAGCCCCACCCCCTGCTGACCCCTCCCCTTAAAGCCCCACCCCTGATGACCCCGCCCCTCCCCTTGCTGACCCCGCCCCTCCCCTTGCTGACCCCGCCCCTCCCCTGCTGACCCCGCCCCTCCCCTTGCTGACCCCGCCCCTCCCCTTGCTGACCCCGCCCCACCCCTGCTGACCCTGCCCCTCCCCTTGCTGGCTCCGCCCCTCCCCTTGCTGACCCCGCCCCTCCCCTTGCTGACCCCGCCCCACTCCCTGCTGACCCCGCCCCTCCCCTTGCTGGCTCCGCCCTTGCACCTGGAACTTGGGCTCTTTCTCCTCCCTCCGGGCTCAGGCTGCCACTCCCTGCCTAGGGCCTTGCCTCCAACTAAACACAGGTGCACAAAAGTACACAAACCAAGACAGCCCCTCAACCGTGGCCCCAAAACTCCCAACACTCGCACTGAAGTCAAGGGTGCCTCCCAGGGGCTCTGGGGGCAGAGGGAAGTCGGTGAGAAGTCTGCTTGGGGCCCCCGGGAACACCACACGCGTGGCCAGTTCAGGCCCGTGTGGCCCCGGGGCCAGGCAACGTCTGACCGCAGGCAACCTGTGTTCCCCCTCGAGCTGCGTCGTGCGCCGCCTTCCAGTGGCGCCGCCCCGGCTCCAGCCGGGGGAGCCCGGCCTGCCACACCCTCCCTGGGCTGGGCCCGCTCTGCCCGCCTCGCTCCTGCCCTCCGCACCCTGCCAGCGCCAACAGCGAGTCCCTGGGCCCTGTGCCACCGTGGCCGAAGCCGGGGCGCTGGCCTTGGTGGGGACTCGCGGGGGCTGCAAGCAGAACGGGGCACTCAGAGGCCGAGGGCTCACGTGGTCAGCTGGGGGGGCGGCTCCTGGCGGCGGCCGGAGCTCGTCTCAGCGGAAGGGCGCGCAGGTCCTACAGGAGGGAGGCAGCTGGGGAGGGCTGGCGTGTTGGCAAGTCGGGGTTCCCTGGGAAAAGGACCCCCAGAAATCCTGGGGGCCGCAGGGTCTCGCGGGAGGCCGTCAGACTTTCCAGTTAAATCGCGGCTCACGGGCAAGGCTGCCACCTGCGACGCCGGCATCCCGTATGGGTGTTGGTTTGAGACCCGGCTGCTCCACTTCCTATGCAGCTCCCTGCTGTGGCCTGGGACAGCAGTGGAGGACGGTCTAAGTGCTTGGGCCCTGCACCCGCATGGGATGAAGCTCCTGGCTCCTGGCCACTGCAGCCAACTGGAGAGTGAACCAGCAGATAGAATATCTAATATCTCTCCCTCTCCTCTCCCTCTCCTCTCTCTCCCTCTCCTCTCCCTCTCTCTCTCCCTCTCTCCCTCTCCTCTCTCTCCTCTCCCTCTCCTCTCTCTCTCCCTCTCTCCCTCTCCTCTCCTCTCTCTCTCCTCTCCCTCTCTCTCTCTCCTCTCTCTCTCCCTCTCTCCCTCTCCTCTCCTCTCCTCTCCTCTCCCTCTCTCTCTCCCTCTCTCCCTCTCCTCTCTCTCTCTCCTCTCTCTCCTCTCCCTCTCCTCTCCTCTCTCTCTCCTCTTCCTCTCTCTCTCTCCTCTCTCTCCTCTCCCTCTCTTCTCTCTCTCTCTCCCCCTCTCTCTCTCCTCTCTCTCCTCTCTCTCTCTCTCTCTCTCCCTCTCTGCCTTTCAAATAAACCTTTAAAAAACAAGACGCAGCCTGGGGAATGTGGTGAAGCCGCCACGGGGGACCCCGGCGTCCGGCACTGGAGCCCCCGGTCAGGTCCCGGCTGCCCCGCTGCCCCTGCCGCTGCCTGCTGGTGTGCACCCTGGAGGCAGCAGGCGGCATCTGGAGGACGTGGCCCCGCACCCACGTGGGGGACGTGGAGGGAGCTCCTGGCTTCCGCCCGCCCAGCCTCACGGGAGTGACCCAGCGGGTGGAAGATCTCTCTCCCGTTTCAAGTAAATTTTACAAATAAATAATTAAGAAAACAGTAGCAGCCTGGGGTGAAACCCAGCCCAGGGAGCGCTGCTGCCCCTGTGAGGCCCCGGAGCTGCCCGGGTGGGCTCCGGCTCGGGGCTGGGAACGAGCTGCGGAGTGCGGAGCTGAGGAAGCAAGCACGTCCTGGCCGCCGAGTGTGGACAGCAGACGGGCCGGCGCTTCCAGCCCCACCCGCAAAGGTGGTCACTTAGGGGTGAAGAAGAACCCAGGTCCCAGCTGTCCACATGGGCCCCGGCTGTCCACCCGAGCCCCGGCTGTCCACTCAGGCCCTGGATGTCCACCCAGGCCCCAGCTGTCCACCCAGGCCCCAGCTGTTCACCTAGGCCCCAGCTGTTCACCTAGGCCCCAGCTGTCCACCAAGGTCCCGGTTGCCCACATGGGCCCCGACTGTCCACCCAGACCTCGGCTGTCCACCCAGGCCCCGGCTGTCCACATGGGCCCCGACTGTCCACCCAGACTGCGGCTGTCCGCCTAGGCCAGTCTCCAAGCTCAGCAGATGTGGCCAGGAAGACGGTGATGAGAAAGGGGGGCCCAGGCAACAGAGCTGGAGCCGTGTCCCCGTGGGAGACGGGCACAGGGCCAGTGGGCTCGTCGGCTGGAGTGACCCCTCCCCAGCCAGCAGCTGCTTGGGGCCAGGCGGGCTGCGACCTGGTCTGCTTTGGGGCAGCCGCTGGGTGGGGACAGACGCCATGTTCCTCCAGGGTGCCGGGCTGGGACTGGCAGAGGTTGGGGTGCCGTGCGAGCATGGCGGGGTGGAACGCGTCATCTCCTGTGCCCGGCTGTGGGACGCAGCTTGGCCACGGAAGGTGAGCACAGTGACACCTGCCCCGGCGAAGCCACGTGGCAAAGCTCCTGCAGGGCCCGGCCCCGCCCTCCCCGCCCCCCACCCCCAGAGCTGAAGCCCAGCACGGGTCTCTGCGGCCAAGCCCTGGGCGGGCGGGGCTGCTTCCTCCCGGGAGGGGCCTCTCTCGCCTCTGCTGCCTCCTCGCTCCCCTCCTACCTCTGCCCCGCCTGCCCCGCTGTGGCGATGACCGTGTGTCCACCAGGCCCACATGCACGCTCAAGGAAGCTCCCGGTCCCAGACGTCCACCCTGGGCAAGGGATCAGGGCGTGGGCGTCTTGGGTCCCCCGCCCTGCCCACGTCTCAGCCCAGATGGCCAAGCGCCTGGCTCTGTATACAGTGGACAGTCGGCGTGGCCACGGTGGGCGGGTGAGCAGGCTAAAGGCCTGGCCCTGTGGTGAGCGGCCGAGATCTTGGACAGCAGCAGGTGGGGGCCTCCCGTGTGTGTGACGGCGGGGCACCCAGGTGGGGGCCAGCAAGTGGCCCCCGGAACCCACAGATGCCCAAGGAGTGAGCCGTGCCCACTCCCCCACCCCCAAGGCACTGCCGCGTAGCTAGGAAAGGCCACTGTGCCACGGACACTGTGCTGGCCCCAGGCCTGGAGGCTCCTTGCACAGGGGCCAGGGACCCTGAGCTGTCCCTGTGACCCTGGGACCCACACCCACCTGTCCACCTATCACCCAAGTGCTCTGCCCCGCTGAGCCCACGGGCAGGATGTGAGTGAGGACGGAGAGGCCCAGACCTTGTCCCTGTCACAGTGGGACAGTGTCCTGACCCTCACAGGACAACGTCACGCTGCCCTGGCCACAGAGAGGACATGCAGAGCCTGGGTGGTCAGGGAGGGCTGCCTGGAGGCAGGGGCCTGGGGCCCTGGGCTGGAGGAGAGCGGGCCCTGTCTGGACATCTGAGCAGTGCCCTGCGCCTCCCTCACTGGGACAGGGACTTGCTCTGCTCCCCACGCCGGGTGAGCCAGGTTTCTGCCTCAGGAACGTTGGCAGGGGCGGGCGGCAGAGGCCTGGCCAGGCCCAGCACAGAGGCGGCCACATCCCACTGCCTCCCCACAAGGCCTCCTGCCCCCCGGAGGTGCCCAGGGCGCCCCTGCCCCCGGCACTGGTGCTCCCGCCCAGCCTGAGGGTTGGGGGCGAAGGGGTCCCTGGCACCCGGGGGTCGGCTCTGTCTTCACATCTCGCCACACCTGCGACCCACCATGCACTGGGGCTCCTGGCCGCCGTCTGCCCCACCAGGAAGCCTGCAGAGCTGGCCACAGGAAGGGATGGACGGAGCCGTCAGGGTACAATGCAGAGCTGGCCACAGGAAGGGATGGACGGAGCCGTCAGGGTACAAAGTGGCCGAGGCTGGGGTCGGCGCCGCCCCTGCTTGGCTCAAAGGCGTTTGCTGACCTCCAGCCACTCGGGCCCAGGGAGGCTCTGAGCAGGCAAAGGCCAGTGCCGTGGGACCGTGCCAGGTTGCCGAGGGACCGTGCCAGGTTGGGGGGAGAGGAGGGCTTCGTGCACCAGGCCCCGCGCTGTGCGTCCCCAGGAATCCTGGGGGAGACGCGCCCGCCACGGCACCCGTGTTCCCTGGACGTCCCCATCACCCACCGTCAGGGCCAGCCTCAGGGCCCCGGAATCTGCATCACTCCCCGGCTTCCGGCTGGGGCCAGAGCCACTAACTAAGCAAGAGCCAGTGTGTCCAGCAAGGACAGTGAGGGCCAGCATGGACAGTGAGGGCCAGTGTGGACAGTGAGAGCCAGTGTAGACAGCATGGACAATGATGGCTAGCATGGACAGTGATAGCCAATGTGCCCAGTGTGGGCAGTGATGACCACTGTGGACAGCGAGAGCCAACGTGGACAGCATGGACAGTGAGGGCCAGCGTGGCAGAGTGGGGCTGCGGCACCATCCTCTGCGTCCCCATGTCCCCTCCCCCCGTCCGTCCCTCCCGGGCGTCCCAGGCCGTGCTCCGTTGCTGGACCAGAGCACCTGAGACCCGAGCTGTGTCTACCTCTGGGGTCTGGGGGCAGGGAGGCCCCAGGGCACGGGGCCGGCACCGGAAGCTGCCGCGGGGACACCGGGTCCCACATCCCAGCGCCTGGCTCCAGGCCTGCTGGTGCACACCCTGGCAGGCGGCAAACACGGCTCAGGCACGTGGGGACCTGGGCTATACCCCTGGCTCCGGGACACTTAGGGAGGGAACTGGGGGCTCCGTCGTCTGTCCCTCTGTGTCTCTCAAATAAATAGATAAAAATTTTTAAAACGAAAGCAAGGGGCTGGGGCTGGGGCATAGCCGGTAAAGCCTCCGCCTGCAGCACCAGCATCCCTTATGGGCGCCGGTTCAAGTCCCGGCGGCTCCACTTCCAGTCCAGCTCTCTGCTATGGCTGGGAAAGCAGTGGAAGATGGCGCAAGTCCTTGGGCCCCTGCACCCATGGGAGACCCAGAAGAGGCTCCTGGCTCCTGGCAAGCAAGACGGCAGGGGCACCACCTGCTGAGAGGGGGCAGGTGCGCCAGCTCAGGCCTCACAGAGCAGGGTCGGGGTCCCAGGTCCTCTGACCTCTGACTCCCACCTCCCCCGGCCTCTTGTGCCTCCTCCTGGCTATAGCTGCTCACCCAGCACCTGCCCCTCCCCCACTCACTCCACAGCTCACCCAGCACCTGCCCCTCCCCCACTCACTGCACAGCTCACCCAGCACCTGCCCCTCCCCCGCTCACTGCACAGCTCACCCAGCACCTGCCCCTCCCCCACTCACTCCACAGCTCACCCAGCACCTGCCCCTCCCCCACTCACTCCACAGCTCACCCAGCACCTGCCCCTCCCCCACTCACACCACAGCTCACCCAGCACCGGTGAGCCGGGCCGGGAGGCTGAGAGGGAGCCGCAGGTGTCTGGGGTGCAGGTGCCTGCCCGGCCGCCCTGCTTTGGGAATCGGCTCTCAGGTGCTGAGCAGCCCAGTGCCAGCTGTCCCAGGTCAAGGCCAGTGGCGTGGGCAGGGGTGGGGTGGGGTGGCCAGGCTGGTCTCTGAAGGGGAGGAGCCACACCGGCGTGTGCAGGGCGCAGGAGCCCCGAGCAGCAGGCCTGTGCGCGGCAGCCAGGGCTCACTGTGTCTGGCCCCCTCGTGCCAACGTGGGACCCTGGCGAGGAGGGGGCTGCACGGCCCGGGGAGCCCCAGCTCCTGCGAGAGCCATGTCCGGGCGTCGGCCGGCTCCGAGGCAGCGGATGTGGACTCTGTGATGCCGCCCAGCTCGGGCCCTGCCTTGGGCCTGCCTGGTCCAGGGACAGGTGCAGAGTCCCGGGCCTGGGGTCTCTTCCTGGGCGCTTCCCATCCAGCACCCACCCACACACACACACACACACGCACACACACACACGTGCGCACACACACACACGCACACACACGTGCACACACACACACACGCACGCACACACACGTGCACACACACACACGTGCGCACACACACACACACGCACACTCAAAGCCCAGCCAGTCCCTACCCACGACAGGGGAAGGCGGGAGCAGGCAGCTCTTCCACCCGCTGGCTCACTCCCCAGATGGCGGCAACGGCCGGGGCTGCGCCAGGCTGAAGCCAGGAGCCAGGAGCTCCATCCGGGTCTCCCACAAGGGTGCAGGGGCCCAAGCGCTTGGGCCATCTTCCGCTGCCTTCCCAGGCCGTCAGCACAGAACTGGGTGGGAAGTGGAGCAGCTGGGGCTTGAACCGGTGCCCACATGGGATGCCGGCACCACAGGGGCGTCTCACCCGGGGCCCAGGCCACGGCGCGGCCCCGGCACTCAGCAGTCTTGAGCGGCGCTCCCCTCGCCCTCGGAACAACTGTTCTCTCTAGCAGGGAGCAGCTGCCCCTCCCCGGTCCCACCCAGCCCAAGCCAGCTCCTCAACTGGTCTTCTCAACTGGCCCGGGACCCCCGGGGCCCGCGGGGACCACGGCCTGGACCGCCACTCACCGGGCCGCGGCTCCGGCCCCTCGGTGACGCCACCCCGCGCACAGGTGTCCCCGGCGTCGTCAATCCCCCCCTCCCTCGTGCGCCAGCGTGCGCACAGTTTCTTATAAAAATGGCCTGACTGCTAATGAGGCTGTTTGTAACCTGTTTCCCTGGTCGCTAATGATAATTAACATGCAAATTAGCTGCGGGAGGGGAGGCTCTGGGGCCCCCGGTTCATTAGCACGTTAATTACTGTTTGCATACTTAAGTATCACTGATATAAATCACCCCGTTTAGTGGAAGGGGCGGGCGCTAATTACACCAGCAGCGTTATGAAAAGTCATTTCGCTGTGTTATTTTTCTGCATGATTGATGATTCCCGGCCGTCCGGCTGATAAACAGATCCGGGCTGTGCACACAACCCAGCCAGGCCCGCAGCGCCGTCCACCGCCCGGCCCCTGTGGGTTACCAGCTTTGGGGCGGAAGAGAAACAAAAAGGAGACGGGCGCCTGCTGCCTCCCCCACCAGGCTCTCACCCGGCTCCCCTGTAAGGTGCTGGGTCGGGGGGCCGGGTCACCCCTGCACCAGGCAGCACAGGTCCTGGAGAGACCCCCTCACTGCTCTCCCGCCTTCACCCACCCACGTATCCACACCTGCCCGGCCGCGCCCTCCGGGGGAAGCCAGGCCCCGGGGACGGGAGGAACGGGGCTGTTTCAGGCAGAGGCGTCAGCCCAGGGCGGTGGCTGAGCCGGGACCGCCGCACGGCACAGGAGGCGCAAAGGCCCTGGAGCGGGAGCAGACTCATCGGGGAACGCGGAGGGGGCCCGCATGGCTGGGCTGAGGGTGCTGAGAGACGGACGGGAGAGGGGCAGCAGGCAGGAGACCCCAGGACGGGAACCGGCCTCGGGAGGACCCGCGGACTGCTCAGTGTGCAGCAGCCTCGGAGGCGGTGGGGCTTAGAAGTGACCACACGTGGGCCGTGCCTGGATGGGGCCCAGCAGCCAAGACCCCATCCCCCATCAGAGCGCCGGGGCTGCGGTCCCGACTCCAGCTTCCTGCTGATGCGCACCTGGGAGACAGCCGGTGTCGGCACCAGTCCTGGGCTCCTGCCACCGCGTGGGAGACCCCTGGGGAGTCCCTGGCCCCCGACCCCAGCCTGCTCAGGCAGTGCCATGGCAGAATCCGGAGAGGGAGCCCGTAGGGGGAGATCTCTGTGTCTCTCTCTCTCAATCTCTGTGTGTATCTCAAATAAATAAAGCAAAGTAGAAATGTTGGGCCGGTGCCGCGGCTCACTTGGCTAATCCTCCGCCTGCGGCGCCGGCACCCTGGGTTCTAGTCCCGGTTGGAGTGCCGGATTCTGTCCCGGCTGCTGCTCTTCCAGTCCAGCTCTCTGCTGTGGCCCGGGAGTGCAGTGGAGGATGGCCCAAGTGCTTGGGTCCTGCACCCCATGGGAGACCAGGAGAAGCACCTGGCTCCTGGCTTCAGATCAGCATAGCTCTGGCCGTGGTGGCCATTTGGGGAGTGAACCAACGGAAGGAAGACCTTTCTCTCTGTCTCTCTCTCTCACTAACTCTGCCTGTCAAAAAAAAAAAAAAAAAAAAAAAAAAAACAGAAACGTTTAGGATGCTGCAGGGGTCATGGCCGTGACCTCCTCATGGGGTCCTGTCCAGGACAGCCAGGTGGCCAGGTCCCCACCGTGCTAGGCGCAGTGCCACAGAGGCCTGGGTCCCACCAGGCACCGGCAAAGCTCCCCTATCCGGGGATGGCCGATGGCCACAGCCACCCAGCCCAAACGCTCCCCTGACCTGTCCTCAGGCCACGGCTCAGCCAAGGGTCTGGGGACCCCCGGCAGCCTCTCAGCCCAGCCGGGCGGGACAGAACCGTGCAAGCCTCCTCCTCCCCACACTGGCGCCTGCCCGTGCCTCCCCCCACGCAGAGGCCACCCCGGAAAACCGCCCCTGCCGCTGAGACCCGACTCCCCGGAAGCAGCCGGCAGGCGGGGGCCACTCCCCCCTGCATTATTGATCAGGGATGGGGCAGAGCCGGGAACAAGAGGCAGCTCTGCACGGAGGCCCCACCCCGCCCGCCCGCCGGCTGCCAGCCCCCAGGGAGCCTCTGAGTCGTCTGCCTGCAGCCCCAGCTGTCCATGGCCAGAACCAGAGGCGGGAACTTCGTCGACTGACGGCCGGGTCCCCGGCCCCCGGCCCCCGGCCCACGGCCCACGGCCCCCGGGTCTCCTGGACGCAGCCCCAGGTAAATTTCCCCGGGGCCTGAGAGATTGTCCTGGCTGAGTGCCGCGTCATGGGGGTGTCCTTGGCCCTGGCAGCCATGGGGGCTCCCACGCAGGTGTGGGACACCGTGGCCTGGGCAGCATGGGCAGAGGCAAGCCTGAGAGGGACCCCTTGTTGAGGTGCGGGGTGCACCATGGGGTGCTCCCCCTCCCTAATCAGCGTTGTCTCAGACACCTGAGTCTGCTCCCCCCCTAGCCCAGTGCACCTGCTAAGGAGAGGGAGGGCGGGAGGCAGCCCGCAGGGAGCAGGCTCACGGCCGAGGGGAGCTCCAGCCTGGGGCTCGGGGCCTGGCTCTGACCACAGCTCGGGGGCTAGGGGCTGCAGTCCCTCCGGCCCTCAGTGCCCTGGCCTGGGTTGGACAAGTCCCCACCAAGTCACCTCTCCAGTGGCGGAAGCTCACGGCAGCAGGAGGGGCCCAGGTGGGGGTCCAGGAGGGCTAGGTGGGTGAGGGCAGCCGTGGGCCACTCCCCAAGGGCAATACGCACTGTTCTCTGTAGCCCCAGCCCTCTCAGGGCACCCAGCCTCTGGGCAGGACCCCGGGAGAGGGGCCGCCCTCTCCACGTAGGCTCTGGGGAGCAGAGGAGCGGGGGACAGGCCCCGGGGACTCCCTGCTCTGGACACGCCGCCCGCACACTGCCCAGCCTGCGCACAGCACGGCCAGGAGAGTGCTCCGGGCCCCGGGCCACCAGCTGTGTGGTGACTGAGCTCCTGCCGTGCCCCTGCCGTGGGGGCTCCAAGCTCCTCCCAGGGAGGGGTGAAGAGGGGCCCTGGGCGGGGACCCTGCCCGCCACCCGCAGAGGGACCACGGCTCCTGCTCAGCCCTCGGGAGGCAGCCCGGCCCTCGGGCAGCACTTTCGCTGTGGGCTCGGCTGAGCACAGGGTGTCCCTGCGGGGGCGGGCGGCAGCTGCGGCCCCTCCCTCTCACTGAGGCCCCCGGTGCCCCGCCCCCGCCCGTTCTGCTCCCTCTGCCCCCACAGCACGGGGCGTGGGCGGAAGCGTCTTCAGTGGAGCCTAATACTCCCCACGGAGGGTGGCTCCTCCCCCAAGGCTTTGCACCAGGCGCCAGTGGCCGTGCTGCCTGGCCCCTCGGCTTGGCCGGCCCAGTGCTGAGACTCCGTCCCATCTGGGGGACGTCCCTCTGACCCTAAGGGGCCAAAGCAGCACAAGTCTGCTCTCAAAGCAACGGCTCGGAGCCTGGGCCCTGGCGCCTGGGTCTCCCCGCCCAGCTCCAGCCGCAGAATCAGAAACCAGAGCCCAAGTGAGAGACGGCACAGAGCAGGTGCGTGGGACTCACCTGCCCCAGGTGCGCTGCTCCCAGGCGGGGCCTGTGACTGTGGCCCAGAGCCCCCCCCCCCGCCACACCTACGCATCCCCAGGCACTGGGTACCCATGTACCCGAGGGCACCATGTGCCAGGGCAGAGCCACAGGGGACCAGCCCGGCAGGGCTGACCTGACAGCAGCTGCCACGCAGGCCCCTCCCCCAGCCCCGGGACGGCCCCACTCTGTTAGGGCGCCATAACGCAGGTGATCAACATAGAGGGAACCCCCGGAAGCTGTCACTGCTGAGCGAGTGTCAGAGTCAGAGAGCCCGGCTGTGCTCACCACAGACCACGCCCCTGCCGGCCACGCCCCTGCCGGCCACACCCCTGCCGGCCACGCCCCTGCCGGCCACACCCCTGCCAGCCACGCTGCCCTGCACCCTCAGACCGCAGCCCATGGGTACCTCTGCCCCACTGCCAGGGGCACGGAGCCCTCCCCTGGAGGGGGCAGCTAAGGAGGACATCACAGGGCAGCACCCCTCCCAGTGCCTGCACCCCCTCCCCTAGTGATCTCGCCCCGAGCTCCACAAGCCCCAGAGGAGCCAGCACCAGGATGTTCCCGGGCACCAGGACATCGGCTTCCCCCCCCCCGTGCCCCCCCAGGAACACGCGGATCCCCCACCCTGTGCCCCCCAGGGACGGGCGGATCCCCCACCCCAGTGCCCCCCAGGGACACACAGATCCCCCACCCCAGTGCCCCCCAGGGACACACAGATCCCCCACCCCAGTGCCCCCCAGGGACACACAGATCCCCCACCCCAGTGCCCCCCAGGGACACACAGATCCCCCACCCCAGTGCCCCCCAGGGACACACAGATCCCCCAACCCCAGTGCCCCCCAGGGACACACAGATCCCCCACCCCAGTGCCCCCCAGGGACACACAGATCCCCCACCCCAGTGCCCCCCAGGGACACACAGATCCCCCACCCCAGTGCCCCCCAGGGACACACAGATCCCCCACCCCAGTGCCCCCCAGGGACACACAGATCCCCCCACCCAGTGCCCCCCAGGGACACACAGCTCCCCCCACCGTCCCCACCCCAGGCCTCAGGGCAGCTGCCTGCAGGGCTCAGCTCCTCACACCCCAGCCGCCTGTAGCCGCCAGCACCACCCTTCCTGCGCCTGGACAGTGGTCAGCTCCGCTCACTGAGCTCACTGAGCACCCCCCCCACCGGGCTCTGCACAGTGGGCTGGAGGCGGGAGGACCCCAGGGCAGCTGACTGCAGGAAGCTGCTGCAGGAGCAGCCTGTGGGGTGGGGGCCAGCGGGAAGAGGGGCCCCGAGCGGCCAGGGCAGGGCTCAGAGGGGTGGATGCAGAGCCCCGTGCAGGGGCCCAGGGGCTCCCCGAAGCCCCTCCCTCACCTCTGAGGCTGGGAGGCTCCAGGCAGGTGAGCCCTGGCTGTGGGTAGCGCCATCCTGGCACCCAGCGGCCCCCACAGCCCCTGAGCCCCCCACGAACTCAGGGTTCTCTGCCTGGGGGCTGTGGCTGTGTGGCCAGGGCAGCAGCCTGGCCGTGTCTGCCAACAGGGGGCGCCGTGGAGCCGCCAGGCAGGTGTTGACGGTCTCCCGGGAGACTGGGGTCTGCCATGGGGACAGCACGGGCGGCCGTGATGGGTGGGGCGTATCAGCAGGAGCCCAGCAAGCCCGGGGGCCAGGGCAGGGGCAGCTGGGCCGGACGCCTCCCCTCAGTCCCAGGCTCTCGGGGCACAGCCAGCTCAGCCTCCCAGCTGCAGGCGAGTGTGTGTGTGTGTGTGTGTGTGCGCACGCATGTGTGTGTGTCCATGTGTGCCTTGTGCTTGGGTGTGCTTGCCGGCGGCAGCCCACAGGGCAGCTCGCACAGAAAGGGCCGTGAGTGCTTTTCAGGACAGAAGGTGGGGTGGGGGCAGGGAGGGGCAGGGCTGGCCCCCAGCCCCCTTTCAGCACTGAGTCTGCCCTGGCCAGCCCCCCCAACCGTGCGGGAGCCTGCGTGGTTCCTGCCTGTGTGGGCAGTGGCAGGGGTGCAGCCAGGTGACCTGGCCCCGGGGTCCTCCTGACCCTCAGGTCCCCAACTGCTCCCCGGGGCACTCAGGGCTCAGGTGTTCTCAGGGCACCAGAGCGGAGGCGCAGCGGGAGACCCCAGGGCCGGCCATGGAGCGGGCACTGCTAACGGCCCCCCACTGCCCCCCAGCGGAGCCTGCACTGGCCCTGGGGTCCCGGTGGGAGGGGTGGGAGGCAGCTCTGAGCACCGCCCAGCGAACTAACCTCACTGCTCCCCGCCAGGTGCCGCAAGGACCGGACATGAGCCCACCGGGGGCTGCGGCTGCGATGGCCCAGGAGCTCGGGGCTGGCCTCTGCCAGGAGGGGGACCGACACCTGGCCCTGGGGGAGCCCCCGCTGGCCACGGCTTTCTACCTGGCGGCCTTCAGCTGCCACGCCCCCTCGGCTGTGCGCAGTGTGAGGAGCGCCCTGGCCGACGCCCGGGGGGCGCCTGTGCTGGACACCCTGGAGGCCTGGTGCCGCGGGGACAGCCGGATCCCCACCGTGCACTGGGACGGCATGGCCGTGGTCTCCCTGACGGCCACCCTGGCCTCCGCCTTCCTCGGCGCCCTCTGCCCCGACCACCCGGCCGCGGTGCTGCACGGGCTGGCCGGGCTGCTGGCCCGCGGACACCACGAGGAGGTGGCTCGGCGCTGTAGCGAGCTGCTGGACTCCCGCTCCCAGCCCGCGCTGGAGCTGCGGCTGAGCCGCGCCCTGGCCTGGGTGCTGTCGGGGGCGCGGGCCGCGGACGGCGTGGCCGACTACCTGCGCGCCTTTGCCGCCAGTGCCGACCGCACCCTGGCCTTCGTCCACGCCCACCAGCGGCCCTACCTCCCCGCGCTGCTCCACGCCCTGCAGAGCCGCATCTCGGAGCCGCCAGGGACTGGGGACAGGGACTGCTGGCGGCTCCTGGCGGCCCTGGAGCCCGAGGACACCCCGCGCACCACCCTGTCACCCGAGGCGCTGCTGCGAGGCGGCAGGTACGCGGACTGCCTGGCGATGTGCAGCCAAGCCCTTCAGTCGGCCCCCGCGGGCGGCAGCCAAGGTAGGCGAGCCAGTCAGTCCCTCGGGCGGGGCTGGGACACCACCGGGACGCGGCAGACCCGTCTCTGCCCTCGCGGAGCACCCAGGAAAGAGGTTACCAAAACCGGGGCTTTGAGAACCAGCAGCGCTGCAGCTCCGGTCAGGGCGGGTTCTCGGAGCGGCTGCAGGAGCAGGACCTGCGGGGGCAGCCGAGGGGGCAGCAGCAGGGGCGGGCGGCCTCAGGGTGGGGGGTCGGGGACCCGGATCCTACACGCCACGCGGGGGGCAGCCGTCGGGGGTCTTAGCCTGTGGAGGGGGCTCTCCCTGGCCTCTGGCTGCTGTGCGGAGAACGTTCCAGGAGAGCGGAACGCAGAGACCCGGGGCCCCGTGAGAGCGTGGGGGCAGGGCAGGAGGGAGTGGACAGGAGGGCCCGAGGCTCCCCTGGGCCGGCAGCACTGCTGCATTCAGCCCTGAGGAGGGGCGTGAGTCGGCCCTGGACGCTGCGCTGGGTGGGGCGGTGGCAGGGTTCCCGGCCCCCCCAGGCTGGGACACGCTGCCCCCGGGCCTTGGCGGCTCCCGTTCCGGGGCAGGCACCGTGTGCAGGGGACGCAGCCTGTCCTACGGCTCCACGCGCCCCTGAAGCTGTGCGGCCACTCCATGCTGGCTCCCAGGTGTGCATGGGACAGCGGCTGCACCTGTCACCAATGGTTCTGTGCAGAGTCAGCAAAAATGCATCCCAGAGCCTTAGAGCCGTGTCACCGCGAAGTGCCGGAGACACTCTGAGCGGATCGAGGGACATGCGCTTAGGCGGCTGCCGTGGGAGCCTGGTCCACAGGCGGCTGAGTCCGCAGGCCGGGCAGCAGAGACAGAGACAGGTGGAGGGAGATGCAGGGCCAGAGGCCTGGAGGGGCCAGCGGCCAGCTACCTCTCACTGAGGGCTTAGCCCCAACTTAGGGGTCCCGGGGGCGTCCTCCCTGCCCCAGCCACCGCAGGAGTACAGGGCCACCAAGGGCACCCAGAGCAGTCATGGTGGGCTGGGGTGTGTCCCTTGCGGTGCCCATAACCAAACCCCCATGGTGCTGCCCAAAGGAGGAGCCAGCGAGAGACGGGGAGGGAGGAGGAGGAGAAGCTGGAGGGGAGCAGCTGGGGGGAGGAGCAGCTGGGGAGGAGCAGCTGGGGGGAGGAGCAGCTGGGGGAGGAGCAGCTGGGGGAGGAGTACCTGGGGGGAGTACCTGGGGGAGGAGGAGCAGCTGGGGGGGCAGGGACCTGCAGGGTGGGCTGCAGACAACGGGGAGCCGAGTGTGCCGGGACTGCCGGGCTGGGCCACGCCCGCCTTGGCTCTGACGTGGGCAGGACCTGGGTCCCTCGGGGGCGAGCAGCCGCCTGCAGGAGCCGCTCACCCTGAGAGGCAGCAAGCGTGGCTGCCACGGCACTTGCTCCAGGCTCCAGGTCCTGTCAGAAGCGCTGGGAACACTGAGCAAACCTGACCGGGCCAGACCAGACCAGACCGGAACCCATGCAAGGGTCTGAAGTCCCCTGGCGCGCGGTTCTGCAGTCTGGGAGGTCATAGCAGGCACCATGGGCGGCACCGGGGCGGCACCAGGGGCGATACCAGGGGCGGCACCACGGGCGGCACCGGGGCGGCACCAGGGGCGGCACCACGGGCGGCACCAGGGCGGCACCGGGGCGGCACCACGGGCGGCACCGGGGCGGCACTGGGGCGGCACCAGGGGCGATACCAGGGGCGGCACCAGGGGCGGCACCACGGGCGGCACCACGGGCGGCACCAGGGGCGGCACCAGGGGCGGCACCACGGGCGGCACTGGGGCGGCACCAGGGGCGGCACCACGGGCGGCACCACGGGCGGCACCAGGGGCGATACCAGGGGCGGCACCACGGGCGGCACCACGGGCGGCACCACGGGCGGCACCGGGGCGGCACCACGGGCGGCACCGGGGCGGCACTGGGGCGGCACCAGGGGCGATACCAGGGGCGGCACCAGGGGCGGCACCACGGGCGGCACCACGGGCGGCACCGGGGCGGCACCACGGGCGATACCAGGGGCGGCACCACGGGCGGCACCGGGGGCGGCACCACGGGCGATACCGGGGGCGGCACCACGGGCGGCACCACGGGCGACACCACGGGCGACACCAGGGGCGGCACCACGGGCGACACCACGGGCGGCACCACGGGCGGCACCACGGGCGACACCAGGGGCGGCACCAGGGGCGGCACCAGGGGCGGCACCACGGGCGGCACCAGGGGCGGCACCACGGGCGACACCAGGGGCGACACCACGGGCGATACCACGGGCGGCACCACGGGCGGCACCACGGGCGACACCACGGGCGGCACCACGGGCGGCACCGGGGCGGCACCAGGGGCGGCACCACGGGCGGCACCAGGGGCGGCACCGGGGCGGCACCGGGGGCCTGGCAGCCGTGGCCCTGGGAGGGGCTCTGAAACTTCCGTCTCACAAAGGGACAAAAGCTGGCTGGACGCACCCCCGATGGCACGGACCCCACCAGACAGGGCAGGGCCTGGGGCCTCCACGTGCCACTGCCGCGAGTGGGGTGGACGCTGGCACGCATTGTGCAGGCCACAGCAAAGGCCGCTCCCCTGCCCCTGGTGGCCTGCGGCCACGCTGGGCACGGGCCAAGGGCAGCTCTGACGCCAGTCTCCCGGTGAGCGTGCGGGCACCGCGGCTCCCGGCTCCGGCACCTGCCCGCCTTCCACTCAGGGACGTGCGGCAGGAAGTGCAGGGAAGGGGGAGCTGGGCCCCTGAAGCTGCCTGGTCCTGTGACCATGTTAGGCGCCCCACCAGTCCAGCGCAGCCGTCGTGACGTAGTGTGGCGCTGAAGCCCCTCCTAGGAGCCAGAGCAACTCCCTGTTTGAAAGGCAGAATTCCAGAGAGAGAGAGCGAGAGAGAGCGAGAGAGCGAGCTTCCACCCACTGGTCACTCCCCAGATGGTTGCAATGACGCAGGCTGGGCCAGGCCGGAGCCAGGAGCTCCATCTGGGTCTCCCACATGGGTGCGGGGGCCCACGCACTTGGGCCATTGTCCACTGCTTTACCCAGGCCACAGCAGGGAGCTGGATCGGAAGTGGAACAACGGGGACCCGAGCCAGTGCTCGTATTGGACAGCGGCATTACAGGCAGCGGCTTCACCCCCACCCCGGCACCAGGACGCCGGCCCTGAAGGGGGCCACCTTGGACTGTGGCTCAGCCCAGCCACCCGCGGGACCCAGGCTCAGCCCCAGTGGCCACAGGAGCACAGGGAACATCGGTGGTGCCTGTTGGAAGCCACCGGGCGCCCTGGTGCCTGGGGGGAGGGGGCCAGGACTGAGCTGACCCCAACTGTAACCGCGGCCAAGCCTCAGGGTCTGGCGCAAGCTTCAGTGGAAACAGCTAAAGTGATGTCAGCTGGTGATGTCATCGTTCCCTAAGAATGCAACTCGCGGGGCCCGTGCTGTGGCGCAGCAGGTTAAAGCCCCGGCCTGAAGCGCCAGCATCCCACGTGGGCACCAGTTCTAGTCCCGGTGGCTCCACTTCCAGTCCAGCTCTCTGCTAATGTGCCTGGGAAAGCAGTGGAGGACGGCCCAAGTCCTGGGGCCCTGCACCCGCGTGGGAGACCCGGAAGAAGCTCCTGGCTCCTGGCTTTGGATCAGCTCAGCTCCAGCCATTGCGGCCAACTGGGGAGTGAACCAGCGGATGGAAGATCTCTCTCTCTCTCTCTCTCTCTCCCTCCCTCTGTAACTCTTTCAAATAAATAAAATAAATCTTAAAGAAAAAGAACTTAACTTGCTACATTGTTAACAGTGAGGAAGACTCTGGCTGCCAGGGATTCAGAAAAGGCGTTTGCAACGCTTCACGCGAGGAACCCTGATCAGCCGGGAGAGCGGGCTGCGAGGACGCCCGGCTGCCGTCCTGGACAACGTAGTCGCGAAGCCGGCCAGGTCCACTTAAGAACGAGGCACCGCCCACTCGCTCATTCACCGGGCACAGAGGAGGGTGAAGAGAGAGAGGAGACGCCAGGCAGGACCACAAGGGAGGCCACGGTGACCGCCTCCCCCCCACCACACCCCCGGCACTGGGAGTGACTGGGCGAGGACCGAGAAAGCACGGGGGAGCTGCACACCGGCCAGCAGCACGCCGGAAGCCACCAACGCCCACCGACACAGCCCACAAAGACTGTGGTTTTCAAGTGTCCACCTGCCCTGGGCCACAGGGTCACACGACTTCACGAAGAGAAGCATGGGCTTTTATTAAGGGGCGATGGGGAGGGGCGGCACCGTGCACAGCGGGGGAAGCCACCAACCTGCATCCCGCATGAGCGCCGGTTCCAGTCCCGGCTGCCCCACGTCCAATCCAGCTCCCTGCTGTGGCCTGGGAGAGCAGCGGAGGGCGGCCCGGATCGTTGGGGCCCTGCACCCGTGTGGGAGACCCGGAGGAAGCTCCTGGCTCCTGGCCTCAGCCTGGCCCAGCCCTGGCTCTTGCAGCCATCTGAGGAGTGAACCGGGGGATGGAAGACCTCTTGCTCTCGCTCTAGCTCTTTTTCTCTCTCTAATTTTGCCTTTCAAATAAATAAATATTTTTTTAAAAAAAAGATACTTGGCCGGCGCCATGGCTCACTAGGCTAATGCTAATCCTCCGCCTTGCGGCGCCGGCACACCGGGTTCTAGTCCCGGTCGGGGCGCCGGATTCTGTCCCGGTTGCCCCTCTTCCAGGCCAGCTCTCTGCTGTGGCCAGGGAGTGCAGTGGAGGATGGCCCAAGTGCTTGGGCCCTGCACCCGCATGGGAGACCAGGAGAAGCACCTGGCTCCTGGCTTCAGATCAGCACGGCGGCCATTGGAGGGTGAACCAACGGCAAAAGGAAGACTTTTCTCTCTGTCTCTCTCTCTCACTGTCCACTCTGCCTGTCAAAAAAAAAAAAAAAGATACTTAAGACTGCCTAAAGGACAGCGCCCAACGCCATCTTTAGACAGATCTGCGTTAGAAAACGGGGAAGGGACAGTGAGGACGGAAGTGGGGGGTGGGGAGCCCTCAGCCAGTCGCTAACGGACGCGGGCTACGACCTGGGGCTTGGACAGAGAAGCAGGAACGCAGGCCGGAGATGCAGAAACAGGCCCACAGTGCCACGCTGACGTGGGCCTGCCGACCCCCCGCTGTGCTCCAGCCCCCGACATTCCCGGAGGAGTCTAGAACAGCTGCATGGCACCGCATTTATTCCGAAGGCGGAGATGAGACCGACGGGGAGGGATCTTCTACCTGCTGGTTCCCTGCCAACACACGGTGCCCGGGCTGGGCCAGGCAGGAGCCGGGAGCTCCCTCGGGGTCTCCCACGTGGGCGCCAGGAACCCAGCCGTCACCTGCTGCCCCCCAGGGGCCCTGTGCAGGAAGCTGGGAGGGAAGTGGAGTGGTGGGATTCAAGCCAGGCCCTCCCGCGCGCCGGGCGGCCCCAGCACCAGCTTCACCTCTGTGCCGAACGCCCGCCCTACCTCGCAGCTCCTGAAAGAAAGTTCCAGAACCCACCGAGACCTCTGGGTCAGCAGAGCTTTTCAAAGGCAAACCGGATGCATTTCATGCATTAAAAGTCTTAAACTTCTTTTTTCTACAAGTATAAACACAAAGGGGCAATCGATCTAAAAACACAGAAAAGTATTTGCAAAACACACACCGGCAAGAAGGAGCCCGGCGGGCGTCGGCAGAGCCCTGCACCTCGGCCAGGAGGCGCCCAGGGCGAGCGCTGGCGAGAGCACGTCCCGAGGGAGCGCACAGACGGTGAGCAGCCGCGGCGGCAAGGCAGCCAGCTCCGGGGACCAGGCGCACGCACACGGAGGGAATGAGAGCAGGCGCACGCACACTGACGGAATGAGAGCAGGCGCACGCACACGGAGGGAATGAGAGCAGGCGCACACACACTGAGGGAATGAGAGTCCATTCTCTCCCTCCTCGCCAGATTGGGAAAGAAATCATTTTAATAAACGAGACCCACTGGTAATCAGGAAAATGAAAATTAAAACAACAACGGGCAGCTTTTACAGCCCCTCGGATTCTCAACGTTTTTAATCTAACAAGGGAAGGACTATGTCCATGAACGGGGGGACCGCTCGGCCCGGCCACGAGACCCACAGATGACGCATGCGGGGCCTGGACAGACAGATGGCAGCGCCCTGGACGGCAGTGACCATGAGCACTGGATGGTGGGCACAGGCGCTGGACAGTGGGCATGGGCACTGGACAGTGGGCACGAGTGCTGGACGGTGGGCACGGGCACTGGACAGTGGGCACAGGCACTGCACGGTGGGCACGGGCACTGGACGGTGGGCACAGGTGCTGGACGGTGGGCACAGGCGCTGGACGGTGGGTACGGGCGCTGGACGGTGGGCACAGGCACTGGATGGTGAGCACAGTCGCTGGATGGTGGGCATGAGTGCTGGACAGTGAGCATGGGTGCTGGACGGTGGGCACGGGCACTGGACGGTGGGCACAGGCGCTGGACGGTGGGTACGGGCGCTGGACGGTGGGCACGGGCACTGGATGGTGGGCATGAGTGCTGGACGGTGAGCATGGGTGCTGGACGGTGGGTACGGGCGCTGGACGGTGGGTACGGGCGCTGGACGGTGGGCACAGGCACTGGACAGTGAGCACGGGCGCTGGACGGTGGGCACAGGCACTGGACGGTGGGCACGGGCGCTGGACGGTGGGCACAGTTGCTGGACAGTGGGCACAGGCGCTGGACAGTGGGCACGGGCGCTGGCCGGTGGCCGCGTGCAGGCAGGAGCAAAGCTGCCCTTGGCAGCCGGGGCCGTGGGAGGTGAAGCTGGTGTCCCAGCAGTGTTCTGCCCCGGGACCTGCTGACCTGTGGGCGTGGTGTGATGGAAGGCTGTCCCTTCAGTGGCTCGAGACATCACAGGACAGAGGTCAGGGCCGCGAAGTACGCTGAAGAGGAGGCGTCCCAGAACTCGAGGGCCAGGATCTGGGCGTCACGGCTGACCACGCCACGGCACGCACGGGGCGGCTCGGGGCCCGGAGACGCAGCGCCGAGACGGGCAGCTCGGAGCAGGGAGGAAGGGGCGCGTGCGGGGCGCGGGCCCAACTCAGCTCCTCGCTGGACCCCCAGCGGCCGCTCGCAGGGACACAGCTGAACACGGAGTCTACGAAGCAGGAACAGCAAACAGAAGTCCTGGGCGCGCACGGGAACGGGTGCTGAACGCTGAGCCCCAGCCAGGAGGACACGAGACGGCGGAGGCTGAGGTCATCCAGACCGGAGCTCCGCGAGCAAACGCCTCGGGGAGCGCTCTAGCACATTCCAGCACATTCCAGCACATTCCGGACCTCGGTCACCATGACGAGCTGATGCGCCCTCCGCAGACACTGCACAGAGAGCCACGGAAATTCTAGATCTGCAACCATCGGAGGCGGCAGAAGTCAGTGGACGTGAGGACGGAATGGGAATCGAGGTGCAGCCCCCGGGCCACACCAGGACGCCCCAGGTGTGTGACCTGTGACCCCGGGCCACACCAGGACGCCCCAGGTGTGTGACCTGTGACCCCGGGCCACACCAGGACGCCCCAGGTGTGTGACCTGTGACCTGTGACCCCGGGCCACACCAGGACGCCCCAGGTGTGTGACCTGTGACCTGTGACCCCTGGGGCCCCAGGAGTGTGACCTGTGACCTGTGACCCCAGGCCACACCAGGACACCCCAGGTGTGTGACCAGACTCTCAGCAGGACAGGGGTAAGGAACTCCCCACACCCCAGACCCCCGAGGCTCCCTGGGGTCCGTGTACACGTGCGGCTCGGGGCGGCCTGACCCACAAGAGGGGCTCGCGGCTGCCGCACGAGGCCGGGGCCTCTCGGCCGTGGTGGTGTCTCAGGGTGGATCTCACCTGGACTCTGGCTGCAGTGGCGCGGGGACAGCGGTAGCTGGTGCACGCGTGTGCGTGTGCCGGCCTCCTGCCCGCCACGGGGTCTGGGCGCAGAGGATTGCTGCTGCCGCTGCTGGCTTTGAAGGAAGCAGGACCGGGGAGGAACGCGGGGCCCAGCGTTGGACAGCCGCGCGGGGCCGGGAGCTCGCGTGGGCGCTGAGGGCCCCCGTGGAGCGCGGCCGGGGAGACAGAACCCTGGGCTCCTCCTGGCCCTGGGCCTGCTGCGCTGCCTTCGCCCTCACACAGCCCGTACACGCATGCGTGGCGGGGATGTTCGCGGCGCACAGGCCCGACCTGACCCACTGGGTCCTCACAGGCCCGGGTGTGCCGGCCACTGGCCCGTCTGGGCCTCTGCGGAAGAGGGCGCAGGCGAGGGGACCCAGGAAAGGCCCAGGGCCCGGCCCGGCACTGCTGCCTCCTCCTCGCCCTGGCCTGACAGGGAGATCCAGTCCAGAGAGGCACGGACGCCTGGGGTCTCCAGGGAGCCCCCCGCAGGCAGGAAACCCGAGGCCCCTCCCGGCGCAGTCAGAGCCAGGGCCGATCCCCCACCCCACAAGGAGAGACCCCAGTGTGCCAATTCCCTCAGTGGCCGCCAGGGGGCGAGGAAGTCCGGCCCCAGCTCCACTTGGGCTCTGGGGTGAGGCGGACACAGCGGTGCGGGGGCAGCGCCGCCCACCCCGAGCTGGTTATGGGGTCTGCTTCCCACCCTGCTCTGTCCCTGAGGGGCTTCAAGACCCCCGTGTCCTCGCGGCCCCAAGTCCTGGACTGCGGGGCGCCAGAGTGAAAGTAACCGCAAGGGGTCCAAAGCCCCCAGGCAGGGCGGGAGGCCTCGGGCGCCACCTCCCGCGGGGTCCCCAACGCCGGTCTATCCCCTAGGTGAGCGCCTGGCCACCCTGCTGGTCACGCGCGCCGCCGCCGCCTTCTTCCTGGACGGCCGCGCCGAGGACATGCTGCGGGATCTGCACGACGCCTTCCGCGAGAGCCCCTCCGCCGCGCGCCGGCAGTTGCAGGCCGTGCTGTCCGTCCAGGACCAGGAGCGCGTCCGGGCCCAGGCCCAGGAGGCCGCGGACCTGGGCTTCGCCCGCTTCCAGGAGGCCGTGCGGAGCCGCCCCGAGCTCCGCGAAGACGCGGATCGCGAGCTGCTGGCACCGGTGACCTGCGCGCTCCGATTCCTGCTCCGCGTGGCACCGGCCGGGGCCCAGCCTGCGCTGGGCACCCGCCTGGCCGAGTGCCTGCTGCTGGCCGGGGACGTGGCGGGCGCCCGGGCTCTGTGCGAGCGCCTGCTGAGGCCCGCTAGCCCCGCGGACACCGCCGAGGACCGCGCCGGGGAGCGCGCCCCGCTGCTGGCGCTGCGCGGCTTTTGCGCGCTGCACGCCGGGGACGCGCAGGGCGCCCGGGAGGACTTCCAGGCGGTGGTGGAGCAGGGGGCACCGCACCTTGGCGGCTGCGTGCGTGCGCTGTGCGGCCGCGGGCTGCTGCGGGTGCTGGCCGGCAGCGCCTTCCTGGGCACACTGGACTACGTCACCGCGTGCGGGCTTCTGCCGGAGGAAGCGCTGTTGGCCGCCAAAGCCTTCGTGCCCTGGAACCAGCGCGGGCTGCTGCTGATCGTGCTGCGGGAGGAGGGCCGCCGGATGCTGCAGCGCCCGCCCCCACCGGGCTGCCGAAGCCAGGCTGCAGGGCCCGACAGCGGCGCGGCCCCCCAAGGGTGAGTACCGCGCACGCGCGCCGGGGCTGCCGTTCTGGTCCTGCAAGGAGGCGGCGATGTTTCTTACTGTTCTGGGCGAGCTCCCGGGCCACAGGGGGCACCTTGGGCTCTGGGCTGGACACACCCCTCCGCCAGACACCGAGAGACAACAGCACCCGCTACCCCCGGTTCCATTTCCTTCTGGTCCTTTCTCTGCGCACCTGCCACACCGGTCACAGCCTGAGCTGGGCTGCGCCAGGTGTATCAGGCCTGCACCTGCTCCCACCCGACAGCCCCAGGTGTTTTGCTCTTAGTTCCAAGGCCTCTAGGTGGCGTCCCCCCCTCCCCTCACTATGGAGACGGCCCTGGGGGTCCTAGGTGGGGGAGCAGCTCCTGCAGGGCCCTGCCTTCGGAAGCCCCTCCCCCCATTTGATAGACTTCCGGACCCAAGGGTGAACCTCCCGCTGCTGCCATTCATTCTCCTCAGTTGGGGGGAGGTGCTTTAGCGGGTAGGGGGCAGCGGTGACATCAGCACACACACTGGTCCTGCCGTCCCCTGCTGGCTCCCCTGGGGAGGAGAAACCCTTGGGACCAGGGACTCTCCGGTCTCTCTGGGAAGTGTCACCGTCATCCGTCTGCCCCCGCCCACGCCCCTGAGCCCCCAGGGCCAAATGGCTCGCGCCGCGTCTGCAGAATGGAGAACTGAGGCAGAGTCTGCTCGGGGTCCCCCTCCTGCTGACCCTCTGCCCGCCCCCAGGCCTGCTGTCTGAAGAATGCCCACCCACGGGGTGGCGGGAGGCTGGAGCCGGAGGCTGGGTTGGCCACCAGGAAGGGCAGCCAGGGTCCTGGGGTCGGCGCGGCCCGTGAGGGTCCCTCTGGGAGCCCAGCGTCTTCGAGGCCCGACCGGAAGGGCTGCCCGGGCCAGGTGCACAGGGACGCCTGCCCCCCCACCTGCGTGGGTGAGAGGTGCGGCAGGCCCAGCCTGAGCTGCCTTCCCGCAGGGATGCCCGCGGGGTGTACCAGCTGGCCTCGCTGCTGATGGAGCTGGACGCGGAGGACGAGGCCGCGCGCCTGCTGGCCGCCGATGCCCTGTACCGCCTGGGCCGCCTGGATGACGCTCACGGGGCGCTGCGGGCGGCGCTGGCGCAGGGACCGCAGGCGGCCGCGGTGCTGGTGCGGCTGGCGCTGCTGCAGCTGCGCAGGGGCTTCGCCTTCGACGCCCACCAGGTGAGAGCCCGGGCGGGGGCTCCGCCCCCTGACCCCGCCTCACAGGCTGTCCGGAATGCAGCGGGGGCAGGTTCCCCCTGGCAGTCAAGGGAGGCTCCCGGCCCTCAGGGCCCTGCCTGCCTGGCCCTGAGACCCCTCTGCTCCCCGGTGAGACCCACCCACACCTGCGTGCGCACTCCGGGGGCCTCGCTCTTGGAACGGGGGCAGCAGGTTACGTGCGGGGTGGGGGGGGGGACTTCAGGCTGGGGAGGCCCAGGCAAGGGTCCTGTCCGCCCCTCTGTCACCCCTGCCCTCTCCGGCATCCCCCTAGCCCTGGGGGCAACCGCGTCCTGGAACAGGAGCTGCCGGCCAAGGCACTGGAGCGCGCATGCGCGGCCAGCGGGGGCGGGGCAGCAGGGGGTCTCCTTGGGGACCGCCTCGGGGGTGGGGTTCTGTCCTCCCGAGCCTTCCTGCTCCGCTCCCGGCTCTGAACTTGAGGATCCGGGAGCCTTCCCTACACTCCGTGTGTGGCAGCCTGGCAACCCTGAGACCCCCACCCCAGCCTCGCGGGGGCGTAGCGGGGCCACCCCCACCCCCTGCACTTTCTGGGCTCCAATCCAGGGGTGAGTTGGGAGCACCCCCAGAGTCTCGGGAGCACGGGGAGGACCGGGCAGCCATGCCTGAGGGGCGCCAGTGACCGGCTCCCCCTGCAGCTGGTGAAGAGGCTCGTCCAGGCCAGGGACACCGCCTGCCTCCAGCCCACCTTGGACATCTTCTGCCCCGAGGACCTGCAGCTGCTCCAGGGCCACTGCCACACTCGGGCCCTGGCCATCCTGCGGGCGCGGCCAGGCGCAGCCGACAACGGGGCCCGCACCAGGGAGGCCATCGCCTATCTCTCTCTGGCCATCTTCGCTGCAGGTAGGGGCCAGCCCCTGCCCAGGAGGCCCGTCCCGCGGCAGGTGCATGAGGGGATGGGGGAGGGGCGTCTGCCCAGCTGCAGGTCAGGGGTGTGAGGTCCAAGGACAGGGCTGGCCTCGGTGTGTGCGCCCTGGCAGCATCTTGGGTGGGGGCACCCTGCACACAAGCCCTGGCCACGCAGGTGAAACTGCAAAGCCCGAGACGCGTCTGCAGCACCGGGCACCAGCCAGGCGTCCATCCCAGGCCCTCGGCCCCACGGGCAGTCAGGCCCCTTTCCCAACTCGATCCCCACCCCCAACCAAGTCCACCTAGGGACAGTACTGAGTGGTGGGCACCGGCCTACCCCCCGGCTGAGCTCCGGGCGCAGGAGCACAGCCCTGGGGGGTGGGACCTGTCCCAGGAACCGGGGAGTGGGAAGTGTGGGCCAGGGGCCCTCCTGCCAGCGGTCCCTGGTGGGCCTTGCTGGCACCCCCTGGCCTGACAGAGACCCCTGCAGGGGTGGGAGGGGAGACAGCGAGTCCTTCCCGGCGGCACTGGTGAGGAAGGGACATGGCCGGTCGGCCCCCCCGAGCCGGGCACTTTGCTGGCCATGTCCACCACTGCACACGTGCCAGAGGGCTCCTCCCTGGCTGCCTCCCCCCGCCCCACCCCTTCCTATTGGCTGCCTTTCCCTTCCCCCGTAAGCAGCTGCAGCGCCCCCTCCTCAGAGCCCCCCAGGCTGTCCATCACTCCTCTGGGGGCCGTCCTGTGGCCAGCACCCGGCCGGCCCTGACTGTCCCTGTGTTTTGGTGCCTGGAGTCAGCGCCCTCTGCCCTGCCGGGTCGGGCGCCAGGAGGAACCACAGCCGCGTCCTGACTGCCCCCTCCCGCAGGGAGCCAAGCCAGTGAGTCCCTGCTCGCCCGAGCCCGCTGCTACGGGCTCCTGGGCCGGAAGAAGACCGCCATGTTCGACTTCAACTCCGTGCTGCGGGCCGAGCCGGGGAACGTGCAGGCTCTGTGTGGACGGGCGCTCGTGCACCTGGCCCTGGGCCAGCAGCAGGTACCGGACCCCCGTCCCCACCTGGGGCTGGGCGAGCAGGGAGGGAGGAGACCCAGAGCCACGCCTCGCTCTCCCGCTGGGATGGGGAGAGGGCCCAGCCATGCCCAGCAGTGGGGTACCCACGAGAACCCCAATATCAGTCCCACCTGCACCACCAGGCACCCAGGTCAGGGCCACTGCCCTTCCGTGCCTGCGGCCTCAGCCTGCGCTGGCACCTGTGCAAGCCCTCAGGGCACTTGGGTCCTCCCCAGCCGAGAGGAATCCCCCAGGGAGCCGCCCCCACCCCGTCCCACCACGGGGCGTGGGCCGGGGGCTCCTTTCAGCTGTCTGGGGGAGGCTGCCAGGACAGTGTGTTGAGAGGGGCTCAGGGACGTGAGCCACGGGAATAAGTGCTGGCATCGATTAGTCATGTCTGCTGGGGCACAGCCAGGTCAGGATGTGATTTGCCTGCTTTTGCCGTGAGTTTCTATGCCCCTGCAGAAACAGCGGCCGTTCAACATAAGGGGCTTGGTTCAGCCGTCAGGTGAGACGCCCTCACACCGGCTAGGCCTGTGTGCTGGAAGGGCTTTCGGGTTCGTTGGTTTCTTTATGAGCTTTCTGTGTCTGCCACTGTGCCGCACATGACACGCCCTGACCCAGGCCCACTCCCCGGACACCCACCCCGGTGCACAAGTGGGAGGGAACGCGCCGGGGTCCAACGAGGGGACTCGGCCGAGTCGCTTGTCCTCTCCACGCCGGTTTCCCCTCTATGAAAGGAGATGGGTGCTGGGCGGCCACGGAGCAGAGAGGAGGCCCTGGGGACACGGGGAAGACACGGCAGCCGGGGGCAGCACCCAGGGAACCACGGCTGTGGACCCTGATCTTCGGGAGCCCAGAAGACACGGTCACAGTGACAGCCGGAAAGAAGGCCAGCGCTGAGAGAGGGAGGGGTGGGCGCCAGGACTGACCTGCGGGAGGAGGGAATCCCACCCCGGCGGCCTGGGAGAATGGATGCAGGAGCCCCCTCCCCGGAACGCGAGACCTGCGGGAGGAAGCCACGGAGAGACCCGAGCCGACCGCCGATGGACCAGGGCCCCCGCCCAGGAAAGGCTCTGTGCCTGGCGGATCTCCCGCGAAGCACCAACGTCTAGAGAGACCCGCAGAGGAGGGAGAGACCCTGACCCCAGAGCCGGGCAGGCGCCCCCTTCAGAAAGCCAGTGGGAAACGGCGCAAAGACCAAAAAAAGCAAAGCTCACGTAGACTCCGCATAACACGCGTTTTCACGGACTGCTGAAGCCCTTGTGCAAGACCCCTTGTAAACGATGCACGCTTAGTCCTCGTGCAAGACCCCTTGTAAACGTGGATGCACGCACGCTCAGCCAAACACCCACAGACCAGATCCAGCCGGGCTGGAAGGATCACCCCGAGAGCAGGAGGCAGGGTCGGCTCCACAAGGAGAACCACTCCTCGGTGGCCCAGGCACCCTCACCCCCACCGCCCCCCGGGCTGTGCGGGGCAGGATCCTGACTCCTCGGACACAGTCCCCAGTGGCCCAGGCACAAGGACGAGCCCCAGGCCGGCAGGCTGCCCTTGCTGGGAGGGGCGGGCACGGGTGGTGGGAGGGTGTGCTCTGGGGGCCACGTCCAGCCTTGTTCAGGGGCTCTGGGCAGCTCACTCAGGGCAGAGGCCAGCGAGAGGTCCCCTCCGGTGCCCAGCAGAAACGGGGTGGGGGTTAATGGGGGTTCTTGGTCGTGGCCAGGGAGGGGCTGGCAGGGCAGCCCCTCCAGATGGAGCCCCACCCCCGCCCGCCTGCCTTCCAGGAAGCCGTGGTCGACATCGTCTCTGCCCTGAAGCTGGACACGGCCGCAGTGGTCCCTGAGCTCCGCTCTCTGAGGCGCGACGCCCAGGGCCTCCTCGCGCGGGGCCTGCACGCTCACTGCCGGGCCCTGCTGAGCCGGCCCCTCCGGGAGGACGACGCCCAGGGCCTTCTGGCCGCCGGGGAGGCCCTGGTCCAGATGGACGGCGCGCAGCCCAGTGGGCACCTGCTGCTGGCCGATGCCCTCATGGCGCTGGGTACGCCCGGCCTGCCCCGCCCTCTGACCTGATCCGCAGTGACCCTGGACGGCAGTGACTTCTGAGGCCCCAGCCATGACCGCTGACCCCCTCTGTGCCCCCCGGATGCCCGGCTCCACATCGCGCTGGTGCTGTGCCAGCAGCTTCCAGAGAGCCGGGTCCCCACTTCCGGTTCTGCTGGGGCTGGTGGGGGGACGACCCCTTGTGGTGACCATGGGGGAGAGGCAGGGGCTGGGTCAGCAGGCGAATCCGCGTGCCTCTGCCCGCAGCCCCTCGCCCCCGCCCACCCGCCGTCTCCCACCCCCACAGGCAGCTTCGAGGCAGCCGGCGCCCGTCTGCAGGGGGCCCTGCGCCCCGCTCGGGCGTCCGCGGCGGCCCGGGCCCGGCGGGGCCTGCTCCGGCTGAAGCAGGGAGACGTGCGGGCCGCGGCCCGGGACCTGCAGGGCCTGGCCGAGCCGGACGCCGCGGACCTGGGCTTCCTGCTGCGGCTGCTGGAGGCCCCCGAGCGGCAGAGCCTCGCCCAGGTGCGCCCGCGGGGTGCGCGTCGCGTGTGCGGTGGGCGCGAGCAGCATCACCGGCCGGCCTGGGTCTCCGGCCGCCGGCCGCGACGGCCACGGGCCTCTGGGCTCGCTCGCAGGGGGCGTAAGCCTCCCGGGGGCGGGGAGACCCCTCGGAGCCCGCCCTGCACCAAGCCCGCCTCAGCTTCTCCCAGGCCTACGCGTGCCGGGGCCTCCCGCGGCTCAACAGACAGCGCCCGATGGTGGGCTGGGTACCGGAGCCCGGACCCGGGGGCACGCGCGGGGTCTGGGCTCCGAGGTGGGACCGGGCGGGGCCTCTGGGGCTGGAGATGGGGTTGGGCGGAGCCTCTGAGCTCACGGAGGGGGGCTAGGCGGGGCCTCTCGACTTGGGGGATGTGCTGGGGGGCCTCTGGGCTTGGAGGCGGGGTCTCAGAATTCTGATAAGCACCTTGGCGGGGATCCCTTGGCTCTAGGAGAAACTGGGCGGGGCCTCTGGGCTCGGAGGCGGGGCGGGGTCTCTGGGCTCGGAGGCGGGGCTGGGCGGGGCCTCTGGGCCTGCGGGGGGTCTGGGCGGGGCCTCTGGGCTTGAGGCGGGGCTGGGCGGGGCCTCTGGGCCTGCGGGGGGTCTGGGCGGGGCCTCTGGGCTTGAGGCGGGGCTGGGCGGGGCCTCTGTGCTCGGAGGCGGGGGTCTGGGCGGGGCCTCTGGGCTTGAGGCGGGGCTGGGCGGGGCCTCTGGGCTCGGAGGTGGGGCTGGGCGGGGCCTCTGGGCTCGGAGGCGGGGGTCTGGGCGGGGCCTCTGGGCTTGAGGCGGGGCTGGGCGGGGCCTCTGGGCCTGCGGGGGGTCTGGGCGGGGCCTCTGGGCTTGAGGCGGGGCTGGGCGGGGCCTCTGGGCTCGGAGGCGGGGCTGAGACTGCATCTCTGAGAAGAGGCGAGCTTGCCTCTCGAGTCCCTGAGGAGGCTGAGCGACGCGAGCAGAACCGGAAGTAGCCGTCCCCCACTTCCGGGGGCTGCCGGCCGATCCCCCCAACTCGGTCCGCGCGCTCCTCCCGCTGCCCACCCAGCCCAGCTGTGTGGGGCCTGAGCGCGCCCTCCCGGCCGGGCCGCAGTCAGGGGCGGGGTCTCCGTGCAGCCCCTCCCGGGATTCAGAGCCCAGGAGGGCGACCGAGGGGGCTTCAGCTCCGGGAAAGGCAGGCGCCGGCGGCATGGCCGGAGCTGGGCACTCCCCTCAGGGTGCGGTGGGCCCGGGGCTGGCGGGCGCGCCGAGGCCTGGTCAGCAGCCTGCTTGTCCCTCGGTGGCTTCGCTGCCTTCCCGGCTTTGGGGCGCGGAGTCCTCGGGGCGGGGACAGCCCGTGGAGGGCCAGCGGGAGGGGCTGCAGGGAGCGCGGGGAGGGGGTCCCAGAGGTGGGCGGGCTGGGCTGACCCAGGTTCTCTCCCTCCCTCCCTCCCTCCTCTGTGCAGGCCGCTGCCCGGGAAGCCAGTGCCCTCCTGGACACGGGGCGGCCGCGGCAGGCGCTGGGCTTCTGCTCCCTGGCCGTGCTGGCCGGCGGTGGCGGCGCCTGCCACCTGCGCCTGCGTGCCACCTGCCTGGCCCAGCTGCGGGAATGCCACCGAGCCCTCAGGGACCTGGACCAACTGCTCCAGGAGGGTGCAGGGGACGGGGACCTCCCGCGGCGGGCGGAGGACCTCTGCTCCCGGGGCCGCCTGCTGCTGAGCCTGGGGGACGAGGAGGGGGCCGCGGCGGCCTTCGGCCAGGCCCTCGCGCTGGCGCCCGCCCCTGCCCAGAGCAGCCTGTGGGGGCAGCCGGGCCGGACCCCCACCGCCCGCCTGTTCCTGCACCACGGGCAGCGCTGCCTGGAGCAGCAGCGCCACGCGGAGGCCTGGACAGCAGCCCAGAGCGGCCTCCTGGTGGACCCCGGCCACCGCGGCCTGAAGCGGCTGAAGGCCAGAGCGCAGAGAGGGGTGGACGCGGGCTGCCGGCTGCACTGACCCAGCCTCGGGGTATGGCCCGCGCGGCGCCAGGGCTGACCAGCCTCCGTCTCTTTGGCCCCAGGAGTAAAGGGACGGCTTCCTGGGAGGGTCGTCCCACGGCTGGGGACCCTGGCGCACACTGGAGCTGGGAGGCTGCAGCAGCCCAGGTCTCCCCCTGTGCAGAGGACCAGGCCACGCCCTCCCGCTGTGCCTGGAAGCCCCTCTGTGGGCCCTGGCCTGAGTCGCAGGGCTGTTGCTGGGTGCTTTTCTGGAAGTCACTCACGGGGCTGCTCCCCGTCTCGGGCTGTGGGGGGCCAGGTGGGCCTGCAAATCCTGAGGGGCCCCTGCTTGGACTCCTGGAGCCGGAGAGAGCGGGGGACTAACCGTCCAGGCAGGCTCTTGCTTCCTGACGAGGAGCACGGAGACCCCTCCCAGGCGGGCCGGAGGGCCCCGCTGTGCCCTGTCTCTGCCCACGCTGCAGCGTGAATGAGAGGTGCTGGGAGACCGGACCCCACGCCCCCTCCCAGGCTGCCTGCCCCGTCTCTGCCTGCTCCTCCCTTGGGCGTGAGCCACAGCGCCCCCACCCCTCACCTCCTGGTAGGCACCTGTCCCACCCCCGCTCCCTGTGGGCCCTCCCGGCACCTGCTGGCTCTGACCACAAGGACAGGGGCTACAGGGTCAGTGCCTCCTCCGTGAGGATGAGGGACCAGGAGTCCATGGGGTGGGGGGAACTCCACTGCCTCCCCCCTCTCTGCCTCCCCCCTCAGAAGCTCCCAGGAGGCCTTGGCGAAGTCTCCTGGGACACTGTTGTCACCACGTTTTTCCTCCAGTGTCCACCGTGTGCTCATGGGCTCCACAAAGACGGCCTGACTATGCGAGGAGCCAGGGATGGGGCCGGGCTCCGGTCAGTGCCCAGGCAGTGAGGTGGGGGCAGGTGCCGAGGGGCCGGGCAGCAGTGCCTCTGCCCCTGCCGTCCTCCCCACCCTGGTGCCCTGCCCTGTCCATCCCTGGGAGGCCATCAGAGCTCGGCCGCTGGGGTGCAGACACCCGACCTGCCCGGCCCCTCCCACCCCAGGGGGCACAGTACCCTTGGCTCATCTCGCAGGGGAGGCACCGGGCTACCACGGAGTGTCAGGTTGAAGCCCTCACCCCCCAGGGGGTGGGACTCAGGGGGCAGAGGACACGGCTGTGCCCTCCCCGGAGTCCGCTGGAGCCTTGGCCTTGAACCCCAGCCTCCAGACTGAAGTAAACTCCTGTTGCTCTCAGCCGCCTGTTTATGGTATTTTGTTACATGGGCTTCAGCAGGTGGGGGTGCACCTGCTCCCCCTACCCATCACCTCCACTCTGCTACGGCCGCCGGCTGAGGACGAAGGGCAAACCTTAGCTTCCCGGGCTTCCTCTCCCTGCTGGGGAGCGGCCCCTGGTCGTCAGCCGGCGGGCACTTGCCCAGGAGTGCCACCTGGGCACGGGCGGGGCTGCTCCGGGCAGTGCTGGACAAGTTCCGGGCAGCCCCTGACCTTCCTCCCAGGTCGCCGGCCGCCCACGGCTCTGAGAACTCAAGTCGCCAGGCCCCCACGGAGGGGGCTCTCCTCACACACCCCCTCCCCCTCAGCTTCACTCGCCGCGAGACCACACCCCGCCCCGTGCAGGGCCAACCTCAGGGGCCACCCAAAGGTGCTGGGACGTTTCCAGTAGCACCCGGCAGCCAGGTGCCCCCCGGTCAGACCCCAACAGTGCATGCACTGGCTTTGGCCCGTCCCCGTCTGGGCCCAGGTGCCCTGACCCAGCCCCTTCCATGGGGCTCTGAACCCGAGTCAGGCCTGGAGCGGGAGGCCTGCTCCGCCCAGACCCCTGTGCCCCACAGTGGGCAGGTCTGGGGTCCCTGGAGGAAGGGGCCAAGCCCAGAGGTCCTCTTGGTGCCCAGCCGGGGCCCCTGCCCCTGAGGGTTAGGGTCTCAACCTCACAGGTCCCAGGGGCTGAGAGAAGCAGCCGTGCCCCACGCTGGGGCTCAGAGTGGGGTCCTCCCAGGCAGCCCTGCCCTGCCGCCATCATGACATGTGGGGACCACCCCCTACAGGTAGCTTCAGAGCCCGCACCCACCCAGGAGGGGGCCTCCAAAGCCCTCCCAGGCGGTGGGGAAAGAATCGCTGCCAACATCTCCCGGGTGGGCCCCTGTGGACTGAGGGTGTGAGCAACGCAAGCGAGAGGGGCCAGAGGCCATGCTCTGCCCCTCCCCCACTCCGTCCCCTGTGGAACTCCCGGACTGGACAGGAGTGACCAGCCCCTTGGAAGCCAACCTGCATCACAAAGGGTTCCAGAAGCCAGGAAGCCACCCGGCCCCACCTGACGCTGCCACCTGCTCCTCCTCCCTGGGAGCCAACCCTGGCCGGCTGGCGCGGTCCACGGCACCCCTGGCCGGCTGGCGCAGTCCGCGGCCGCCCTGCCACAGCCTCCCCAGAGCCGTGATCAGAGGCTGCGGTTTGCTTCGAGGAGCCTGTACCCCACTTGCCTGGGGGCGTCTTGAACCCCCCCAAGCACCCAGGTCGTCTGAGGGGGCCTGCGGGGCCTCTGGGTCGGGCGGCCCCTCTGCACAGCTGCACTGGGCACGCAGCCTCCTGGGCTCCCTCTCCAGCAGTGCAGCCCCGTGGCCTCACTGTGCCCTGGTCATCAAGTGCCTGGAAACAGCAGGAAGTGAACTCCCAGAATGCACCGGTGAGTTAGCTGAGCCACGCGGAGTTAGGAGCAGGGGTGAGGGTGTTAACTGAGCCCTGGTGGAGTTAGAGCAGGGGTGAGGTGAGGGTGATGGCTGGCCCAGGTGGAGTTAGGAGCAGGGGTGAGGGTGTTGGCTGCCCCAGGTGGAGTTAGGAGCAGGGTTGAGGGTGTTGGCTGGCCCAGGTGGAGGTAGAGCAGGGGTGAGGTGAGGGTGTTGGCTGACCCACACAGAGTTAGGAGCAGGGTTGAGGGTGTTGACTGACCCACACAGAGTTAGGAGCACGGGTGAGGGTGTTGACCAACCCACGCAGAGTTAGGAGCAGGGGTGAGGGTGTTAACTAAGCCCTGGTGGAGTTAAAGCAGGGGTGAGGGTGAGTTAGCTGAGCCCAAGTAGAGCTAAGAGCAAGAGTGAGGGTGTTGGCTGGCCCAGGTGGAGGTAGGAGCAGGGGTGAGGGTGTTGGCTGGCCCACACAGAGTTAGGAGCAGGGGTGAGGGTGTTGGCTGACCCACGCAGAGTAAGGAGCAGGGGTGAGGGTGTTGGCTGACCCACGCAGAGTAAGGAGCAGGGGTGAGGGTGATGGCTGGCCCAGGTGGAGTTAGGAGCCGGTGGACCTGCCCAGCGTTTCTATTTGTGCACGGCTCCCTCCCCGTTCATTTTCAGCAGATGTTGACGGATGCCTGGGCCGGGCGGGGGGGGGGGTTCCGGGGGGTGACCTCTGACGGAGCCCTCCTCCCCTGCTGGCTGGCGGTCCACGGGGATGCAGGAGTGGAGATGGAAATACATGACGGGGGCGGGACACACGGCCGGCAGGGGAGGGGCTGCGGCTTGCTGGGCTGACCCGGAGCCCAGGTCAGGGAAGGCCCCACCAGGAAGGGGCTCCAGACCAAGGGGCTCCGAGGAGGGGCCTGTGTGAGGATGGGGAAGGTGAGGCTGGAGGAGGCCCAGGGTGAAGTGGGTGGGGGCACAGAGGGTCCTGAGACCAGCCAGAGGGGCACAGGCACCACCCAGAGCAGGGGAGGGCCATCCTCTCTCTTCCAGGTCAGGGGGCCGACCCCCCCCAGGAGCGATGGGGGACAGAGCCCTTCGGAGGTGCTGGGGCAGCCCAGGGGAGCGGAGGGGCTGGAGCAGGTGTGAGAGGCAGAGAGGTCAGATCCCAGATGTACTCAGAGGCCAAGGCCCGGATGGGGCCAGGGAGTCGAGCAAGGGGTCAGGAGGGCTCCAAAGCTCAGCCTTGGCCGCCGGGCAGATGGAGTTGTCCGGGGAGATGACAGAGACCCTGGGGACTTCCGAGGGTGTGCGGAGCCCCTCTGCCCAGGTTCCCAGCAAGCCCCAGGGCGGGCGGAGCTGGGTGGGAGGCTCTGGCTCAGGGCCAGGTGGGGAGCAGGGAATGTGCCAGGCCCCGCTCAGCACGGAGCGCTCAGGGAAACGCAGGCATCCCCCCGACCGCCAGGCCGGGACCCCGCTGGCAAGTCCTTCCCACTCAAGGTGGCCGTGTGGTCGGCGACCCCCGTGAGCTGGGTCCAGAACCAGGCAGAGCCACGGGGGCATACGGTGAGACCATCCAACCTGGCCGGTGGCCCGTCAGCGGCCGGCACCACCGAGAGGGAGAGCAGGACTGGGCTTGTCTTCCTCTGGTCTCTCCCCAGTCCTCCGGCTGCTGGGTGCCGGCCAGGTGTGGGCCTGCTTCCCCAGGTGCTGGGCTGTGAGTGCGAGCAGCGGTCATCCAGGCACACACGCATGCACACGGCCCAACACAGGTGCACACTCACACACGCATGCACACGGCCCCCCACAGGTGCACACTCGCACACGCATGCACACAGGTGCACACTCGCACACGCATGCACACCGGTGCACACTTGCACACGCGTGCACACGGCGCCTGGTGCCTTCTGAGCCTGCTCTCCCGCCCCCCCAGCCCTCACTGCCACCTGTCGACCCTGCCCATAGCTGCAGTCTCTCCCTACCCTGTGGGTCCTTCAGCCCGTGGCTGGCTCACCCGTAGGGGTGAGGCAGGGGAGGAAGCCTCGAGGCTGCCCGGCCCTACCCACCCCGACTGGTCAGCGTGTGCATGGGGCACATCCACCCCTCACCAGCGCCCGGGCCGCAGGCCCAGGACCCCCGAGCAAGAGCAAGCCGGCAGCTCCCCCACTGCACAGCAGGGAGCCCGGAGTCCCTGTGCCCACCCAGCGGGGAGCGGAACACTGCTCGGCCACCCTCTGCCCGGAGGAGCATGGGGAAGCCCCACCACCACGCCACAGGACGCCCACACTCAGAGACCGCGTCCAGGGCCGACATGAGCGCCCTGACCCCAGGCGCCCAGGGCCGGGCTGTGGGCCTGGAGCCGGAGCCGGGGACAGAGCGTCCCAAAGCACAGGACGCCTGCTCCCAGCCAGGTCAGCCCCTCCAGCCCCGGCCGGCGGCTCGCTCACTGCGCTTTCCCGTGCAGAGCCTTGCTGATGGAGAAGTCGGAGAGCCCCGGGGGGACGGTGGAGAGAGCCGGCCGGCCCGCCCCCGGGCGCTGGGGCTTCCTGGAGTGGGGGCTGCTGCTGCTGCTGCTGCTGCTGGCTGGAGCCCTGGCCGCGCTGGGCGTCCTCTACGGCAGAGGTGAGTGACAGCCGGCCCTGCCGGCACCTGCGCCCGGGACGCCCAGCGTCTGCCTGGCCGCGCCACCAGCTGCGGCTGCGGAGAGGCACACGGACTGCAGGGCGCCGGCAGCCCTTCCAGAAAGCTCTGCCCCTCCTCGGGCCGGCGCCGCGGCTGCCGCGGGCTCTGCACCGCCCGCCTCTGCCTCTGCCTCTGCGGGGCTCCGGGGGTGCCGCAAACCAGCCTCCCCCGCCCCACGGCCGGCGCCCCCTCCCCGCCGCGGCGCGCCCCCAGGCAGGCGCGGCTGCAGTTCCGGGGCGGCCCGGCAGCAGGAGCCCGCGCTCCCGCACTGGGGACGGGCGGCTCACCTGGCCGCCCCCCGCGCCGCCCGCCGCCCGCCGCCTCCCGCGCCGCCCGCCGCCCGCCGCCCGCCGCCCGCCGCCCGCCGCCCGCCGCCTCCCGCGCCGCCCCGCCGCCCGCCGCCCGCCGCCCGCCGCCCGCCCCAGGAAAGGGTCCGCGGGCTCCTCCCCGCCACCTGCTGCCCCTGCTGACCTCGCCGCGGTCGCGGGGCGGGCAGTGGAGGAGGAGACCTCGAGCGGCGCCCTCTCCGGCTCCCCCAGTCCCGCGCCCCCCTGTGCTGACATCGGTCCGGGGGAGCCGAGACCGCGCCCCTCTCGGGACAAGGGCACCTGGGCGCCAGGCAGACCTGGACACCCCCAAGCTGTGCCCCGCCCCTGCCCGGGCAGCCCTGCCCCCTCTGAGCCCTGTGCTCTCAGGCGGGGGTCGCACTCCTGCAGTGGGGGGGGCCCAGGACCCGGCGGAAGCTCCAGTGGCCCCCGGGCTCTGTCTAGAACGTTCCCCACTGCGGGGAGCTGGGGGGACCGTCCTCCGCCGGCACCCACGTGGTCTCTGGCCTGGGGCCTCCTGCAAGGGCACTGTGGGCAGGGGGCGCCCACTCGCCCTGGGGAGCCCAGACCTGCGGTCTGTCCAGAGCCCACTGGGCTGGTGAGGCCTGCGGGGAGCTGGGGGGTGCGGGGGGTGGGGGCCCTCATCTGTTCTGAGCCTGGCGGGGAGCAGGAGCCCACCCTGCAGGACAGACCTCCCCAGCCTCCACCTGCCGCCATCCCTTGGGCTGTGAGGGCCAGGTCTGCCCCCAGCCCTCCTGACCCCCTGCAGGGCCAGTGCTGCCCCCCCAGCGATGACCCCCAAGCCGACCTTGGCCTCAGGGTCCGTTTCTCAGTGTTTTCTCCTCCCGTCACGATTTTTTCCTCGGCTTGTGAATTATTTATTTCTTTTTCTCAAATTTCCAGACGCAGGGCCAGAGACCACCGCAGCCCCCGGGCAGCAGTGGGCCCCCCGGGGTGGTTTTAGTCACCCGATCCCGACCTGGTGGTGCTGTCGTCAGAGAGGCGGGCTTGTGGCGGAATTCACTGTGATCTGAGTGATTTTGGACGTCCGTGGGGCTTGCTTTAGGGCTAAGGCTTGGTCAGGTTCACAAGTACCCGGGTGCCCGTGTGCTGGGCGCGCTCCTTGGAGCCTGCCCGGCTGAGTCTGCCCACGAGATGCGACGGAAGCCCCCGCGAGGTCAGCCACGGCCCCCCCCGCAAGGTCAGACACAGCGCTCCCCCCCACATCGAGGTCAGCCACGGCCCCCCCGCGAGGTCAGCCACGACGCCCCCCAGCGAGGTCAGCCACGGCCCCCCCCCGCGAGGTCAGCCACAGAGCCCCCCCCCGCGAGGTCAGCCACGGCCCCCCCGCAAGGTCAGACACAGCGCTCCCCCCCACATCGAGGTCAGCCACGGCCCCCCCCCCGTGAGGTCAGCCACGGCCCCCCCCGCAAGGTCAGACACAGCGCTCCCCCCCACATCGAGGTCTGCCACGGCGCCCCCCCAGCGAGGTCAGCCACAGAGCCCCCCCCCGCGAGGTCAGTCATGCCCCCCCCCACAGGGCTGCGCTTCGCTGATCCTTGAAGCTGTGGGTGCTGGGCCCACCCCCCTTGCTCTTGCCGCTGTCACGTGCGCGCCCCCTCTTGCGCCTGTTTGCGGCTGTGTCACATTGTGAATACAAACTCGTGCGTAAATTCTACAAGTGGTTTCTCCGCACGCATTTAATAAAATCCTGTGTCCAGGTGTCTCCCACGGCACACAGGGACGAGGGACCCCCGTGCCGTAAGCTCTGTTTTCAGCCCCGCCTCTGCCCTCATGCACGGCAGGCTCTGGGCCGGCCTCTCCGCGAGGCTCCTGTCCGGCCACGCCCTGGCGCTTACCCAGATGCACGGTTTCTGCCGTGTTGTGTTCCATCACCTCCTCTTCCTCTTCGCTCGCTCCATTTCCCTCATCCAGCCTGGACACTTTATACTCCCAACCTTCACATGGCTAGCTTAGATTCGTTTCTTGTATTTGTTATCTCTAAAGTTCATAGATATTGGGGCCTGCGCTGTGGCATAGCAGGTAAAGCCACTGCCTGCAGTGCCGGCATCCCATATGGGCGCTGGTTCGAGTCCCTGCTGCTCTACTTCCCATCCAGCTCTCTGCTGTGGCCTGGGACAGCAGAATAAGATGGCCCAGGTCCTTGGGACCCTGCCCCCATCTGGGAGACCTGGAGGAAACTCCTGGCTCCTGGCTTTGGATCGGCCCAGCTCCAGCCATTGTGGCCACTTGGGGAGTGAACCAGCAGATGGAAGACCTCTCTCTCTCTCTCTCTCTCTCTCTCTCTCTCTGTGTGTGTGTGTGTGTGTAACTCTGACTTTCAAATTAATAAGTGAATCTTTACCAAAAAATAAATAAAGTTCATAGATAAAGCTCTTTTTATAGAAAACAAAATGCCTTTGTAGAAGTCACGGTAGGGGGACTGCCCCCAGGAGCCCCTCCTCCGAGCACCCGCAGTCTGGCCACAGCCGGCCCGGGGCTCCTTGTGTAAGTCAAGTTTTATGGTCACAGCCAGGACAGCGAAGCCGAAGAGTTGAGATGGAGACCGTGGTCTCCCAAAGCCGGAGATGCCACTCTCTGGCCTGGGGGTCTCCGGGTGCCCAAGCCCCTCTGCGGAGTCGCTGCAGGGCCGGGGACCCCGCGGGTTTCCTGAGTTGTGAGAGGGAGGCGGGCGAAAGGGCTCCATCACGCTTCCCAGCCACCCCGCAGCCCCGCCGATGGAACACAGAGCGCCCGATTCCCATTCTGGTCCCTGACGGCCCCACCCGCCCACGGCTTTTGGGTGCACCCGGCCTCGTCCTTGGCAATGCAGTGGTGTCCGTGCACAGCCCAGCCAGGGGGAGGGCAGCACCTGCTCCCCGAGCCGTCCTCGGCTTCCTCGTCCGCAGCTCCCCATCGGAGGCCCGTCGGAGGCTCCGCTTTCCTGTCCAGTTGTTTTTATTTCACCTGTCCCCATCTCCGTATGGCCTGGCTCTCGGTCAGCTCCCTGCCGACGCGCCTGGGAGGCAGCGGATGAGGGCCAGGCGCTGGGAGACCAGGCGGAGCCCCCGGCCCAGCCCTGGCTGCTGTGGGCGTCTGCAGAGTGAACCAGCAGGTGGGAGAGCTCTCTCGTTTATCTATCAATCAATCAACCAATCATCTATCTGTCATCATCTGTCATCTATCCCCCATCTGTCATGTCTGTCCCTCATCTGGCTGGCTGTCTCTGTTTCTCCCCCTCTCTCTGTCACTCTACTTTTCAAAGGAATCCTTTTTTTTTTTTTTTTTTTTTTTTTGACAGGCAGAGTTAGAGAGAGAGAGAGAGAGAGAGAGAGAGAAAGGTCCTCCATCCACTGGTTCACCCCCCAAATAGCCACTACGGCCAGCGCTGTGCTGATCCGAAGCCAGGAGCCAGGTGCTTCTCCTGGTCTCCCATGGGGTGCAGGGCCCAAGCACCTGGGCCATCCTCCACTGCACTCCCGGGCCACAGCAGAGAGCTGGCCTGGAAGAGGGGCAACCGGGACAGAATCTGGCGCCCCGACCGGGACTAGAACCCGGTGTGCCGGCACTGCAGGTGGAGGATTAGCTTAGTGAGCCGCAGTGCAGGCTCAAATGAATCCTTTAAAACAATTTTAGAGGACGGGTGTGAGTGGGCTTTGGGAAGCCGCAGCCAGCGCACAGGGTGTGACTTCCACTGGCAGTAGACTCGGCGCTAAGACAACACTTCTGGGCTTTCTGTATCCAATCTTCTGGTCTTTCCTCTAAGAGAACAGTGTTGCAACTGAGCAGCCTTTGGCTGCGGTCCCTCCCCCTCTCCTGCTGCAAGTCCAGGCACAGCAGGCGGCCGGTTTACTCCCTGCTGCTGACCGCTCCCACCAGCTTTTCAAAAATATTCATTCATGTATTTGTTTGAAAGGCGGAGACAGAGGTCACACCCCGGATGGCTGCGACGGCGGGGCTGAAGCCAGGAGCCCAGAGCCCCACCCAGGTCCCCGCGTGGACGAGGGAACCCCGACTCTCAGCTGCCCCCCCGGGGGCCGCAGCGGGAGCTGGGTCAGAGCAGAGCGGCCAGGACTGGCGCTGGCTCCGCAGTGAGGGAGGTGGGCTTCCCCGGGCGGCTTAGCCCGGCACCGTGCCCACTGCAAATTCCCGCTCTGCGTGCAAACATTAGGTGATTATTAACGGTGGCGACGGCTTGAAAATGCGCAAGTACCAGGTCTGTCATCTTTCTAGAATATTCCATGAACCCCGCGTGGGGGGTTTCATCCACTGTTTATTTTTTGAAGATTTATTTATTTATTCGAAAGTCAGAGTTGCACAGAGAGGAGAGACAGGGTGGGGGGTGTCTTCCATCCGCTGGTTCTCTCCTCAGATGGCCATAACAGCTGGAGCTGGGCTGATCCGAAGCCAGGAGCCAGGAGCTTCCTCCAGGTCTCCCACGCGGGTGCAGGGGCCCAGGGACTTGGGCCGTCCTCCACTGCTTTCCCAGGCCACAGGGGACCTGAGAGCCACCGCTGCCAGCCGCAGGAGGTGGAGAGACCTTGTGAGTTCAGAACCCCCGTGTAGGGGCCCAGCCGGCCCCAGGCCGGCCTCAAGGATCCACTTCCGGCGGCAGCTGGTTCCTCCTCCCCTGGGTGTCACGCACGTCCCCCTGGGCCTGCAAAGCTGAGATCACCGCCTCGTCCGTCCTCACTCGGATTTCTGGTTTCCTCCTGCCCTGGGTCGCGGTGACCATCCGGCTTGTTCTTGTGGGGAAGGAAGGCGCGTTCTTCGGCAGCTTCTGGGTCCCGAGCAGTCCCCACGAGCGGGTTTGGCTTCTGCCTTCTCCGCCTCTGGCACAGGGGCCGCCGTCCCCGGGCGCCGCACCTGGGCAGCGCTGCGGGTGAATCACGGGTTTCATGGGAACGGGTGTCAGCCCCCGGGAGCTCGTTAGCACGTCAGAGACCCAGCGCCGGCCGCGCCAGCCTCTGTCTGAGCGAGGTCCCCAGAGACGCATGGGGACTGGGCGGCGGTAACGACACCACCTGACACCACCGGCCACAGGCTTCGAAAACCGAACTTCCCCTCCATTCTGGAGGGCGGGAACAGGGATGGAGAAGGCGGTGGGTTGGGTTCCTGGCCAGGGCTCTCCCTGGCCAGAGACGGCCCCCCTCTCAGTCCGTCCTCACATGGTGGACAGAGTGAGGGCACTGGCCGACTACTTCTCCCCCTCCTCCCTCACCCCCACCTCCTCTTCCTCCTCCTCTTCCTCCTCCCCCCTCCTTCCTCACCCCCACCTCCTCCTCCTCCCCCCCTCCCCTCCCCTCCTCCCTCATCCCCCCTTCCTCCTCTTCCTCTTTCCCCTCTCCTCCCCTCTCCTCCCCCTCCCCTTCTTTCTCCCCCTCCTCCTCCTCCCCCCTCTTCCTCCCCCTCCCCCCCCATCCTGGTTGCTGCTGGACCAGGGTAGACACGAGATTCAGTCCACGGCAGCCACGGCCCGGCCAGACCTCAGCACGGGCCCATCACAAGCACGGTGGTGGTCAGACAGGCTAGAGGTGCCTCAAGGAATCTATCGGCGCCAGCCTCGTGGTGCAGGGCGGACACCAGCTGCAGCGACGCCGGCACCCACATGGGCACGGGCTCCAGTCCCGGCTGCTCCTCTTCCCGTCCAGCTCCCTGCCAAGGGCCTGGGAGAGCAGCGGAAGACGGCCCAAGAGCTTTGGCCCCTGCACCACGTGGGAGACCCGGATGGAGCGCCAGGCTGCTGGCTTTGCCTGGACCATTCCTGGCTGTTGAAGCCATTCAGGGAGTGAACCAGCAGACTGACAAGTTCTCCCCCCACCACCTGTCACTCTGCCATTTATTTCTAAATCTTTAGAAATAAGGAAACAGCGCCCATCAGCACGGCCAGGGTTTGTGCGTGTGCACTCGGGGGGGCCGAGGGCTTGGTGGCTCCCCCGCTGCCGTCCGAGCTCTGGTGCCCGGGAGACGTCTCCCTGCTGCCCTGAGCGCGTTCCCCTGGGTGGCTCCCTCTTTGCCTTTGGGACGCTGAGACAGCTTTCGGCTCTTTCTGCTTTGGGCTCGTTGGGATTCCAGGATCTGAGCGTTGCCAGCATCTGTTTGTGTTGGGAAACGTGGCCACGGTCTTTGTGCAGACTGCGTGGTCCACGGCGCCTCCGTCCTGAGCTCGTGTGCTCTGTCTCCCACTCAGCCCTAGAGGCCCCACCGCCTCTCTGCGCGTGCCTGCCTCGGACTCCGTCTCCCGGGGTTTTCTGGGACGGCCCTCCACGTCACCAAGCCCCACTCAGCGCCATCGTGACGCCGCGTAGCCCACACACTGTTATCTCTGCAGTTCACAACAGGCTGCTTTTCAAATGGATTCTTTTTAAAGATTGGTTTATTTATTTGAAAGACAGAGTCACAGAGAGGCAGAGGGAGGGGGAGAGAGAGAGAAAGAGAGAGAGGGAGGGGGAGAGAGAATCTTCCACCCGCTGGTTCACTCCCCAAATGGCTGCAACAGCTGGGGCTGCGCCGATCTGAAGCCAGGAGCCAGGAGCTTCCTCCAGGTCTCCCACGCGGGTGCAGGGCCCAGGGACTTGGGCCGTCCTCCACTGCTGTCCCAGACCATGGCAAAGAGCTGGATGGAAGTGGAACAGCCGGGTCTCAAACCGACTGCAGTGCAGGCCCCCCCCCCCCCCAGATACTGATTCTTAAAAAAAACGGCCCCAGCGCCGAGCATCTCAGAGCGCCGCTCCCTAAGACCGGGCTCCCGCGGCGTGGCCGCTGGGCCAGCTGACCGCGGTCAGGCTGAGTGGGGAGCCCCTGGCCCACGAGAACCTCCCCCTCCCACGAGGACCAGCGAGCGAGTCTGACGCCCGGGCCCTCCAGAGAACGACGGCGACAGTCGGGGTCTGCCAGGCGGATCGGAGCAGGACCACCGCCGTCACGCCCCGTCCTGGGGCCGGGGACGGGGAAGGGCCCCGAGCCCAGTCTGGGAGAGCCAGAGTGGTGGGCAGTGTGCGGGGCTCGGGTGAGGGCCGCGGGGCGGGGAGCCCCTGCCGCTCACCACATCGGGGGCCGGAGGGCTGCTGCTTCTCCCTGGGGAATCCGCGCTGCTGGGGGGGGGGGGCTCCCACTGGAGAAGGAGTGTTTGCCACCTGAGGATGCGACTGCCTGCGACTGGTTGGAGCTGGTTTGTCAGCATGATGTCTCTGGGGCCCTCAGCCTTGGGGTAGAGTCCGCCCAACAGCGTCCTCTGTAGCACGGCCCTCTGTGTGTGGAGGGAGGGAGGGAGAGAGGGCAGTGGGAAGGGGGAGGGGAGGGGGAGGGGAGGAGGGGAGAGGGAGAGAGAGAGAGAGGGAGGAGAGGGAGAGAGAGTGAGATACAGGGAGGGGGAGGGAGAAGGGGAGAGGGGGAGGGAGGGGGAGGGAGAGGGAGAGGAGGAGGTGGAGATGGAGAGGGAGAGAGAGAGAGAGGGAGGAGAGGGAGAGGGAGCCGGGAAGGGGGAGGGGGAGGGAGAGGCCCACGTCAGGCCTTACACGACTTCAGGTTTGTTTGTCCTAAAGAAACCAAACCTTCAGAAAGACGCTGAGTGCCTTGCACGGAGTCTCAGGGTGGCCGCGTGCGGAGGTGACCCGGGGGGGTGCCGGGAGCAGGGAGGGGGCGCAGGGAGCAGGGAGGGGGAGCAGGGAGCAGGGAGGGGGCACTGGGAGCAGGGAGGGGGCGCCAGGAGCAGGGAGGGGGCACCAGGAGCAGGGAGGGGGCGCAGGGAGCAGGGAGGGGGCGCCGGGAGTAGGGAGGGGGCGCCAGGAGCAGGGAGGGGGCACCAGGAGCAGGGAGGGGGCGCCAGGAGCAGGGAGGGGGTTCCGGGAGCAGGGAGGGGGCGCCGGGAGCAGAGAGGCCGGGGCGGCCTAGCAGATAGAGCCGCCATCTGTGGTGCTGGCATCCCATATGGGCACCGGTTCGAGTCCCGGCTGCTCCACTTCTGAGCCAGCTCCCTGCTATGGCCTGAGAAAGCAGTGGAAGACGGCCCAGGTCCTTGGGTCCCTGCACTGGCTCCTGGCTCCTGCCTGCCCCAGACATGGCTGTTGCAGCCATTTGGGGAGTGAACCAGCAGATGGAAGACCTCTCCCTCTCTCTCCCTCCCTCTCTGTCTCTCTCTCTCTCTCTCACTGTGGCTTTCAAATAAATAAATAAATCTTTAAAAAAAAAAAATCAACAAGAAAAGGGAGCAGAGGGTGGCACTCCCAAGCTGCTGTGGGGCGAGGGACACGCGTGGGGAGTGCCCGGGGGGACACGCGCCCCTCGGCCAGCAGCCACCGCGGCGGGGACGCTCTTTAGAAGCTTCACTCACTGAGGCAGACGTGGCAGAGAGAGGCCGCGCACTCAGCCCCAGTCTCCCCAGCGGTTAACATTTCACGTCGGTCTGAGGTGTCGTCACAGGGACAAGCAACGTGGACGAGCACTGCTCGCTAAGCCCCACACTCACAGGGGCTTCTCGGTGTCCCCCGTGTCCCGCCCTGTCCCAGGGCTCTGCCCAGGAGACACCGTGAGTCTCTGCAGGCTCCCGGTGGCCATGCTGGATCTCAGATCCTTGGCCACGGCAGATCCTCAGATGGCTTGGTGGATCCCCAGATCTGTGGTCATGGTGGATCCCCAGATCCGTGGTCATGGTGGATCCTCAGATCCATGGTCATGGTGGATCCCCAGATCTGTGGTCGTGGTGGATCCCTAGATCTGTGGTCATGGTGGATCCCCAGATCCGTGGTCATGGTGGATCCCCAGATGGCTTGGTGGATCCCCAGATCCGTGGTCATGGTGGATTCCCCAGATCCGTGGCTTGGTGGATCCCCAGATCCATGGCTTGGTGGATCCCCAGATCCGTGGTCATGGTGGATTCCCCAGATCCATGGCGTGGTGGATCCCCAGATCCGTGGTCATGGTGGATCCCCAGATGGCTTGGTGGATCCCCAGATCCGTGGTCATGGTGGATTCCCCAGATCCGTGGCTTGGTGGATCCCCAGATCCATGGCCATGATGGATCCTCATACTTTGACGTTTCCGGGGAGCCCTGGCCAGATGCTGCCTGGTGCCCCCCAGCTGGGCTTTGCTGCTTTCCCCGCGATGAGACCGAGTGAGCTAGACGTGCCGTGGCTGGAGACCCGGGGTCGCCCGTCAGCCTGCTCCTCCCCCACCTCCGCAGGCTGCACCCTGTGCCCAGGAGCTGTGACGGTCACTGCGTTCTGTGTGAGAGATTCGCCCGTGGCCCCTCACGTAGCTGGGTGGTGACAGCGTGGGTGCACGCGTGATTGTCTCATCCTCTGGGCTATGGCCCCTTCTTGTGTTGCTGCCTGAGCTTCCCCAGCGCTGGCGAGGAGAGCTGCGTCACCTGTCACTCCATCCCTGAGTCAGCGCTGGGGGCTGCACTTTCCTACAGGGTGGGCGGGGCTCACTGTGTGCCCACCCCTGCTGTCCCAGCACTGCTGGCTCCTTGCATTAGGGGCGGGCGGAGCTCAGCACCGCCGGGGCCGGGCCACCTGCCCGTCTCTTCCTTGTGACTGTTTGGGTTTTCCTCTTGGCCACTGCCTCTCCATGGGGGAGGGGGCTCTCCTGCCCCCTGCCCCCACCCACCATGCTGTCGGCAAACAGCGGCAGGGTGCAGGTGCCGTCTGTGAGACTCCCGCCCCTTGTGCCAGCCCACAACAGCCTGGCCCGGCCGGGCGGCCAGGGCCAGGGCAGCCGCCGGGGTCCTCAGCCCAGTGCTGCCCGGAGATGGGGGTGCCCTCCTCCATTGCAACGTCCTGCAGGAAGCACCCCTCCTGTCACCCTTGGGCCGGAGTCAGGCGTCCCCTGGTGCCCCCGGCTGAGGGCGTGGCCCTCCGCAGTCCCAGGTCTGGTCTCTCGTCTCACGGCCCTCACGGCGCAGCCATGACCTCCGGGCCCGCGGCCCCTTCCTGCTGCTGCTGGCCTGAGAGCTGTGCTGGCCCCCGTGTGCCTCCGCGCGTGCGGCTCCAGCACCCCTCCTGTCGCCCCCAGACGAGCACAGTGCCCGTCCCGGGCTGGCTCACCGCAGCCGCCAGCGTAGGGTTCACGGTGCTTTCCCATCGCCAGGCCCCGAGGAGCAGCGCGGTGCCCCGGCTTCCAGCACTTTCCACGCAGCCTCATCCGCCCTGCCTGAGCCCCCGTCCCCGCCTTCCCGCCAGGGCTCTGGGTGCCTCCCTAGCGGGAGATTCAGCCAGAGCCAGGAGTGAGGGTGCAGGCCTGGCTCCGCCCCTCCCTGTCCTTGCCCCTTCCCCACCCCTTCCCCCACCAGTGCCGCCAGGCAGCCCCTCCCCACATGGGGGGGTGGAGGGAGCGCAGCTTTGTGCCCTAGGCAGTGTGGTGGGGGCTGGGGAGGGAGCGACCCTGGGAGGGGCTCCTGTGTGGTCAAGGGCAGGAGGCCCTAGGGCCTGTCAGAGTGGGGACCCTCAGGGGGGCGGAGCCAGCAAGGCAGGGGACCCAGCCTGTCATGCTCAGACCAGTGGAGACAGCCTGGGGGCCCAGTTCCCCGGTGCCAGCCTGGCCTGGGCCTGGTTCCCCGGTGCCAGCCTGGCCTGGGCCTGGTTCCCCGGTGCCGGCCTGGCCTGGGCCTGGTTCCCCGGTGCCGGCCTGGCCTGGGCGCCCACAGGTGTGCTGGGCTGAGCCCGTGTCTCTCCCCTGGGCTGGGCTGGGCTGGGCTGGGCTGGGCTGAGCCCCATGTCTCTCCCCTGGGCTGGGCTGGGCTGGGCTGGGCTGGGCTGAGCCCCACGTCTCTCTCCTGGCCTGGGCTGGGCTGGGCTGGGCTGGGTTGAGCCCCATGTCTCTCCCCTGGGCTGGGCTGGGCTGGGCTGAGCCCCATGTCTCTCCCCTGGCCTGGGCTGGGCTGGGCTGGGCTGAGCCCCGTGTCTCTCCCCAGGCCAGCAGCTGCCCTCCTTTTCTAGTGGCCGGTGCTTCTCAGAGGAAGAGAGGACCATGGTAAAACGAGAAGCCCGAGGTAGCTGCGCCCGCCCCACCCCCACCCCGTGCGTGCGCAGGGGGGGCCTGGGCAGAGCAGGGACGCCAGCCCTGAGCACCCGAGTGCCTGCAGGAGGCAGGGTGCCTGGCTGGGGGCCGGGGCAGCTGCGGGGGCAGTGAAGGGGGGCGTGGAGGGGTCCCCGGGTGAATGCGGGCTCAGGCAGGATGAAGGCCCAGGCCTGGCCACCTGGGGAGGCCCCACAGCCCTGCAGATCTGCCCACGGGGCTGCGGGTGGGAGGCCTGGCTCCACCCACCCCTGCCTAAGGCCCACGCCCCAAGAACCCTGGCGCTCACACAGCTGCTTGCCCCTTGCCCACAGCCATCACAGGACCCGAGGAGTCGGAAGTGTGCACCAGCCCTGGCTGCGTGATGGCGGGTAAGCCTCCCCAGCCCTGCCCGGGCCCTGCCCAAGGTGGGGGCCGAGGGACTCCCGTGTGCACGCAGGAGGGAAGGGTCCCCACGCCTGTCATGGAGCCATGAGCAGGCCCAGGAGACCCTCTGAATACGGCTTTGCTGCCCACGTGGGGTCCGGCCGCGCTGGCTGCAAGACCCCCAGACACTAAGAACACTTAGCCCACGACAGAGCAGGGGTCCTGGGGTGTAGGCCCAGCCCAGCCATCCCAGCTGGGAACTGGGGGCCTCCTGTTCCCTGCATGCTCAGGGTTCCCGGGGTACAGGCGTCCCCTCCAACAGAAGACAAACCCCGAGGGTGGGCAAGAAGCCCCTTGCCCAGGGACAGCCACCCATCCCCAGGAAGGAGCGGAGCCTCTGGGCCGTGTGGAGCCAGGAGGCAGGCCCAGTGCACAGCTGGGGGCTACCACTGAGCACCTGCTATGGGCTGGGCCCCCCCCACGGCCCCCAGTGGACGGCAAAGACCCCAGGCCCAGACAGGCCACGGGGGTCCAAGGCTGCATGGCCTGAGTGGCAGCCCGAGCCGACGAATCCAGGCTGGGTGATGCCAGTGATGTCCCGGCCGCCATCCTGGTGGCAGCCCCTGCCCCGGGCACACACAGGAGCTGGGCAGCCGGCCATCCGCAACGGGGCCCCTCCTCTTCCTCCTCCGCCCCTGGGCACGAGCAGCCGCCAGAATCCTGCAGAACATGGACCCGACCCGGGAGCCGTGCGACGACTTCTACCAGTATGCCTGCGGGGGCTGGCTGCGCCGCCACGTGATCCCCGAGACCAACTCCCGCTACAGCGTCTTCGACATCCTGCGGGACGAGCTGGAGGTCGTCCTCAAAGGTGCAGGAGCCGCTGCCCGCCTGGGTCCCTCAGGGCCGGGGAGGTTCTGAACAGGGGCCCAAGCTGCGGCCCACCTGGGTCCCTCTGGGCCGGGGAGGTTCTGAACAGGGGCCCAAGCCGCGGCCCGCCTGGGTCCCTCAGGGCTGGGGGGAGGCCCGGGGCAGGGGCCCAAGCCGCGGCCTGCCTGGATCCCTCAGGGCCGGGGAAGGTCCTGAACAGGGGCCCAAGCTGCAGCCCGCCTGGGTCCCTCTGGGCTGGGGAGGCCCGGGGCAGGGGCCCAAGCCGCGGCCTGCCTGGATCCCTCAGGGCCGGGGAGGCCTGGGGCAGGGGCCCAAGCCGCGGCCCGCCTGGATCCCTCAGGGCCGGGGAGGCCCGGGGCAGGGGTGCGGAGCCCCAGCAGCCGCCTCGGGCCCCCGTGCAGCCCCCTCCTCTGCCCACAGCGGTGCTGGAGAACTCCACTGCCGAGGACCGGCCAGCCGTGGCCAAGGCCAAGACGCTGTACCGCTCCTGCATGAACGAGAGTGAGTGGGGGCGCTGCCCCTCGGGCCCAGCCCAGCCCTGCACCCCACGGCACGGGGGCCCAGCCCACGGTCTGTGCGCTGCACCCCAACCCGGCCACTGGGCCAGGCTCCCTAGAGAGCTTGGGCTTTGCTGCCAGCTGCCCTGTGACCCCACAAACACCCAGACCCCAGCACAGGGGCACAGTGACAGTGGGGGCCTGGCTGGGAGCCAGGAGCCGCTCACACGCGTGTGCGTGTGCATGTGTGTGTGCTGTGTACTGTGTGTAGTGCATATGTGGACTGTGTGAGGGCACAGTGTAAGGGCACTGTGTGTACGTGTGCGTGTGGACAGTGTACGCCATGGAAGTCTCTGTGTGTGTGTGCATGTATGTGTTTAGTGTCTGTGCAGTGTGTGTGTGGCTGTGTGTGTACTGTGTGTGCATACGTGTTGTGTGTGGTGTCTGTAGTGTGTGAGTGTATGTCTATGTAGTGTCTGTGCAGTGTGTGTGTGGCTGTGTGTGTAGTGTGTGTGCCTATGCGTGTGAATAGCATGTGGCATGGATGTGTGTGCTGCCCTGTTCTGGTCCGGGAGGGTTTCCACGCCTGGGGCAGCTGAGGGTGGGTGCCGGCAGCAGGCCCGAGGGGGGCGCACCGGACCCTGGCCACAGAAACGCAGATCAGGGGCTGCAGGAGGCAGCCCTGGCCAGCTGAGGGCGCTGCTTCTGTGAGCCGGCCAACCTTGCTCCCTGGCCCAAGACGCCGGACCCTAGGGGGAGTGGCCCGCAGCCCAAGGCCTTGGCATCCCGGGAAACACCCAGAAAGGGAACCGGGACCCCGGTGGCCCCGCCCAAGCCGCCAGGACCTGATGCACCTGACGGCTTCTCTACAACCCGCTGCAGCTTAAAGGGGCCCCAGCCCCAACCCCCCCAGTGTCCCCCTGCCCCAGCCCCAACCCCCCAGTGTCCCCCTGCCCCGGCCCCAACCCCCCAGTCTCCCCCTGCCCCAGCCCCGACCCCCCCAGTCTCCCCCTGCCCCGGCCCCAACCCCCCAGTCTCCCCCTGCCCCAGCCCCGACCCCCCCAGTCTCCCCCTGCCCCGGCCCCAACCCCCCAGTCTCCCCCTGCCCCAGCCCCGACCCCCCCAGTGTCCCCCTACCCTGGCCCCGACCCCCCCAGTGTCCCCCTGCCCCGGCCCCAACCCCCCAGTGTCCCCCTGCCCCGGCCCCGACCCCCCCAGTGTCCCCCTGCCCCGGCCCCAACCCCCGCAGTGGCCCCCTGGCCTGGCCTGTAACACCCCCCCCCGCAGTCTCTCCCTGCCCCAGACCCAATCCCCCCCGTCTCCCCCTGCCCCGGCCCCACCCCCCCCAGTCTCCCCCTGCCCTGGCCTGTGGCCCCCCAGTCTCCCCCTGCCCACCCGAAGCCTGTCTGCTGTGTGGCCGTCCAGCACCCGGGTCCCCCTGGAGGGCTCCCTGCTCTGTCTCCCACCGGACCGGCGCAGGCCTGCCCACGTGACGGCCACACGGCCTCTCGCCCAGCTCCCCCCCTCCCCCGCCCAGGTGCCTCTGTGCACCCCGCCTCTTCCTGTGCTGCGGGTGCAGAGGCCGCGAGAGCAGGGGCCTGGCCGGCATGCGGCGCCCCCACAGGCCTGAGAGCCGCCGGGAGCGTGGGTGAGTGACAGCCGCTTCCCCTCCCAGGTGTCATAGAGAAGCGAGACTCCCAGCCCCTGCTGGACATCCTGGACATGGTGGGAGGCTGGCCGGTGGCCATGGACAGCTGGAACGAGACCGTAGGTAAGGCCAGGGCCTGGCAGCCTTGCAGACAGGCAGGTGGGGGGAGACCTCCCCCACCCCGGCAGCTGCCTGCTCTCAGGAGCCCCGAGGCACAGCCACAGGGCAGCCGTCTCAGAGCACCCCTCCCAGGGGGCCGTGACCCCCGACCCAGGCCCCCCAGCTGGGGCCCTCCTCCCGCTGCGGGGCAGACCCACAGAGCGCTGGGCCTGGGTGGGGGCAGCCCCGTGCCTCGGTGAGCTGGCCGTCCTGGGCCAGGCCGGGCTCCCCGATGGCTTGAGCGGCCAGGTCTGCTGCCCAGGGTGGGGCCGGGCCGTGGTCTCAGCCGGCGCCGCCCCCCCCCCCCCAGGGCCCGGGTGGGAGCTGGAGCGGCAGCTGGCGGTGCTGAGCACACAGTACAACAAGCGCGTCCTCATTGACCTCTTCATCTGGAATGACGACCAGAACTCCAGCCGCCACATCATCTACGTACGCGCCCGCCCGCCCGCCCGCCCGGGGACCGCCCGCCCGGGGGACCGCCCACCTGGGGGACGGCCTGGCCCGGGAGACCCCCCCCAGCCCAGGAGACCGCCCGCCCGGGGGACCACCCGCCCAGGAGACCCCCCACCCGGGGGACCGCCCACCTGGGGGACGGCCCGGGAGACAGCCTGGCCCGGGAGACCCCCCCCCCAGCCCAGGAGACTGCCCGCCCAGGGGACTGCCAGGCCCAGGGAGACTGCCCAGGGACCTGCCCGCCCGGGGGACCACCCAGGAGACTGCCTGGCCCGGGAGACCCCCCCCAGCCCAGGAGACCCCTCCAGCCCAGGAGACCACCCGCCCGGGGGACTGCCCACTCGGGGGACTGCCCACCCGGGAGAACCCCCCAGCCCAGGAGACCCCCCAGCCCGGGAGACAGCCTGGCCCAGGAGACCCCCCACCAGCCCTGGAGACCCCCCCAGCCCGGGAGACTGCCCGGCTCGGGAGACACACACCCCCAGCCTAGGAGACCGCCCGCCCAGGAGACCCCCCACCCGGGGGACCGCCCACCTGGGGGACGGCCCGGGAGACAGCCTGGCCCAGGAGACCCCCCACCAGCCCAGGAGACCGCCCGCCCGGGGGACCGCCCGCCCGGGAGACGGCTGGGATACCCCCCCAGCCCAGAAGACTGCCCGGGAGAGACCCCCCCCAGCCCAGGAGACCGCCCGCCCGGGAGACCGCCCGCCCGGGGGACCGCCCGCCCGGGGGACTGCCCGGGAGACAGCCTGGCCCGGGAGACCCCCCCCAGCCCAGGAGACCGCCCGCCCGGGAGACAACCTGGCCTGGGAGACCGCCCAGCCAGAGGGCGCTGCTCCCTGGGCGCCCAGCCACAGAGAACCACACGGGGCTGGGGGTGCACCGGGGGCCCACTCCCGATCCAGTCCCCCACCCCCACCCCACGTCCAGCCACGGGCTTGCCTGTCACTCAGAGCAGGTCCCAGGGGCGCAGTTGGGGGCAGGGCCTGCCTGTCACTCAGAGCAGGTCCCCGGCGTGGTCGGGGGCGGGGCCTCTGTGCCTCCCAGGCTCAGGGCCTGTGTGTCTCCAGATAGACCAACCCACCCTGGGCATGCCGTCCCGCGAGTACTACTTCAACGAAGGCAGCAACAGGAAGGTGAGGCTGGGGCCCCCTTGTCCCTCCCCCTGCCCGTGTCTACCTGGCCCGCTCCCCTCGGCAAGTCCCCTGACACCTGTGTGGGCGTGGCCCCAGGGTGAGAAGGGGCAGGGGTGGGACAGGAACTCCAGGGCCCACGGACCCACAGCCCCCACCCAGGCCTGCTCTGGGGGTGCAGCCTGGGGGGCTCACGAGCCACGCACCCACGGAGCCTGCGGCCGAGGCCGGCCACACAGGCGTACTGGGGGCTGCCCCCACCCCCACCCTCAGCCACGGCCGCCAGCCCCGCCCCGCGCCGTCTGCCCAGGTGCGGGAGGCCTACCTGCAGTTCATGACGTCGCTGGCCACCATGCTGCGGGAGGACCTCAACCTCCCGGCCGACAGCCACCTGGTGCGGGAGGACATGGCGCAGGTGCTGCAGCTGGAGACGCACCTGGCCAACGTGAGGCGGGGCCGGGGCGGGCGGAGCGGGCCCCGGGGCCCGGGCCCACGTGACCACCGGCCCCACGCAGGCCACGGCGCCCCAGGAGGAGCGGCACGACGTCACGGCCCTGTACCACCGGATGGGCCTGGAGGAGCTTCAGAACAAGTTCGGCCTGAAGGTGAGGCCCGGTGCTGCCCCCGGGAGGTGCTGGTGGCCCCGGCATCGACCCACACGCCTGCCCCCGGGAGGCGCTGGTGGCCCCCCGCCTCGACCCACACGCCTGCCCCCCGGGAGGCCACTGGTGGCCCCGGCCTCTACCCACACGCCTGCCCCCCGCTGAGGCCTCAGAAACACACCCCTCCCCGGGGAAGTGCCCGCAGACCGGCCTGATGGCCACAGGCACCGGCTAGGACTCGGCCTGCCCCCGTCCCCCCGTCCTGCCTGGCCCTGTCCGGCCCTGACCTCAGCGACTCCTCATGCAGCCCCTCAGCCCCCTCCCCAGGGGCCGGGGCAGGCACGGCCCAGTGCGTGAGGTCTGGGCACGGGGCGGCCCAGCTCAGGAGGTACCGCCCTCACCCCAACCCCGATCCCCTGCCCACTCGGCCGCCCCGTCTCGGAGCACCTGCTCCCAGCCCCGGCAGCAGCTCCGGCCAAGTAAGGCAGAGGTAGGGAGCAGAGGGCGAGGACGTGAGCGAGCCAAGTCAGAGGGAGGAGGGCGCCAGTCAGAGGGAGGAGGCATCCAGGAAGAGCTGAGCGCTGCGGCCGCGGGGGGACCTGCGCGGTCCAGACACGGAGTCCCGAGTCAGGGGCTGTCCGGCCACCGGGGCTGGAGGGGGACCACAGTGGACTTCGGGGCCACCTAGAGGCCTGGGCTCTGCGTGAGCAGGTTTGGGGCCTGATTAGACAGGAGGGTGGTGCGGAGAGGATGCGGCTGCCGAGGCCGTGGGCACAGGGGCCGGTCGGAGGCGGGCCTGGTGGGTGCGTGCAGGTGTGGGCCTCAGGGTCCACTTGGAAGGGAGGAGACGCGTGCAGGCGTGAGGAGGCCGGGGTGGCGTGGAGTTGCTGTGGAGAGGGCGTGGGGCTGGGCTCCGGGGACGCCCTGGGCTGTGTCGGCACTGCCGTACAACGGGCACCCATGGCCGTGGCCTGCGTGGCCCCCAGCAGCCTCGGGCCCCTGCCCTGGCCTCTGAGCCCACGGGCAGGGTCTCAGGTCCCATGGCCCCCGCGCCTCACTGAGCGTTTCTGTCCTGTCCTCCTGTGCTGGGGCCTCCGGGGAACCCCCGCTCTGGGCGCCCGCACGTCCCTGGGTGCTCACAGGGGCCGGGCCAACCCCAGAGACCCTCACCCCGGCAGGAGTGCGGGAGACGCCTGGCCAGAGCCCCAGGCAATGGCCTGGGGTCCCAGAGGCCGGGGAGGAGGGCCGGCCCGCTCCTTCGCGACCCCGGGGGTTCCTGGTGCTCTCTGTGAACAAAGGCCGTACCCACGCAGAAACTGCTTCTGCATCCTCGTGGAGATTTAAAAAAACAAAATTGATTGATTGATTGATTGGAAAGTTGGTGACAGAGAAGGGGGGGGGGTCCTCCATCCGCGGGGGGTCCTCCATCCGCTGGTTCATTCCCAGATGACCACAACGCCCAGGGCTGAACCAAGCTGGAGCCAGGAGCTTCTTCCAGGTCTCCCACGCGGGTGCAGGGGCCCAAGCACTCGGGCCACCTTATACTGCTTTCCCAGGCACAGCAGAGCTGGATCAGAAGAGAGCAGCCGGGACTTGAACCGGCGCCCATGTGGGATGCTGGCGTCCCAGGCAGTGGCTTTACCCGCCAGGGCACAGCACCGGCCCCCAAGGAGGTCTGGTAGTGGTCCAGTCAAGGACACAGCCATCTGCCTTGTGGTTCGTGCTCGCTGCCAAGGTGCTGAGGCCGCAGCTGGCCCGGGGTCGATTTCTGCGGCTCCTGCTGTGCAGTGAGGAGCGGGCACCCGGGATCCCGCGGCACACCCTCCCCCTAGGCACCAGTTTGCGTGCACCTTCGTGAAATCTGGTGTGTCTGTGTGTGCGTGTGCACATCTATGTGTGTGTCTGCACCTGTGTGTATCTCAGCGTGTGTGTGTCTGTGTGTATCTCAGCGTGTCTGTCTGCACCTGTGTGTATCTCAGCGTGTGTGTGTCTGTGTCTCAGCGTGTCTGTCTGCACCTGTGTGTATCTCAGCGTGTGTGTGTCTGTGTATCTCAGTGTGTGCGTCTGCACCCGTGTGTATCTACGTGTGTGTCTGTCTGTGTGTATCGCAGCGTGTCTGTGTCTGTCTGCACCTGTGTGTGTGTCTGTGTGTGTGTATGTGTGCATCCTAGTGTGTTTGTCTCGACGTGTGCCTGTGTGTGCACATCTCACTGTGTGTCTCTGTCTCTGTGTCTGTGCTGTGCCCAGGTGCCCCTGGCTCTCCCCGCCCCGCCCCGCCCCGCCCCGCTGCTCCCTCCCTCTCTCCCGGCATCACCCTCCCCCGTCCACCCGTCTCTGAGCCGCTCTTCGCCCTCACCTGGTTGACCTGTGCGTCTTCAAATAAAAGTGCCAGTCGGCTCCCAGCCGCTCGCGCACCCCTGCGGGGCTGTGGTAGGAGCCGCTGGGCTCCCCGTCGGATGGGGGGGGGCTGGCACCACCACGGCCCCGGCCCTCGCAATCTGAGGACCTGACCGTGCGTCCGTCTACTCAGGACTTCTTGTTCTAATCGTCTGTAAAGTTTCTGTTTGCTTTCTCTATGTGAAAGGCAGAGAGAGAGATAGGAAAGATGGGGGGGGGGGGGAGACAGGGAGAGGGAGAGAGCGAGAGCGACAGCCAGAGAGCGAGAGCGAGAGGGAGAGAGCGAGAGCGACAGCCAGAGAGCGAGAGTGAGAGCGAGAGAGCGAGAGAGAGCGAGAGCGAGAGCGAGAGAGCGAGAGCGAGAGAGAGCGAGAGCGAGAGAGAGCGAGAGCGAGAGCGAGAGAGCGAGAGAGAGCGAGAGCGAGAGAGAGCGAGAGCGAGAGCAAGAGAGCGAGAGCGAGAGCGAGAGTGAGAGAGCGAGAGCGAGAGCGAGAGAGCGAGAGTGAGAGCGCTCTGCCATCTGCTGGTTCACAAGCCAACTGCCACAATACCCAGGGCTGGACCAGGCCAAAGCCAGGAGCCAGGAGCTCCACCCGGGCTTCCACGTGGGTGCCCGGGGCCATCACTGCTGCCCCCCAGGGTGTGCGTTTGTAAGAGGCTGGGACGGACAGCAGAGCCAGCACCGAGTGGGCGCCCCAGGGGCCAAACGCCTGCCCGCTCTCCCTTCCGACTTCTCTCCGTGGCTTTGTGCTTCTGACTTCAAGGTCTCTGTCTCAGAGACGATCTCACGCTCACGGCCTCCTCGGTGAGCGCCTCGGGCGCTGGCTGCGCCCACCGCGCCCTCACCAGGCCCAGCAGTGCACCTGCGCTCCCGCCCTGTCCTCCTCCCGTCTTCCTGAGTCCAGCGCTGTGGCCTTGAGAGCCGGGGGGGCCGAGGGATGCTTGCGCCGTCTCCCCCAGATCCCCAGGGCAGGCAGCGGAGCCCCCGCGCCCGTGTGAGGCTGCGCAGTCTCCGTGCAGGCACTGGGATCAGCCCGACTCCCTTCCTTTCTCAGCCGTCACAGTGAACCACATTGATTTTCTTAAGATTTATTAATTTATCCAAAAGCCAGAGTTACAAAGAGACAGAGACAGTGAGAGGCCTTCCATCCGATGGGTCACTCACCCAGTGGCCGCAACAGCCGGGGCTGGGCCGGCCCAAACCAGGAGCCAGGAGCTTCTTCCAGCTCCCCACGTGCTGCAGGGGCCCAAGCACCTGGGCCGTCTTCCGGGGCTTTCGCCAGGTCGTTAGCAGGGAGCTGGAGCGGAAGCGCAGCAGCCGGGACTTGAACCGGTGCTCATCCGGGACGCCAGAATTTAAAAGAAAATTAGAACGGCCGTGGCCTGCCTTTCCTGCAATGCCCTCCTCTGGGCTCTGGGCTCAAGGTCACTGATGGCTTCGCACCCACGGCGGAGACGGGCTTTCTCTCTTGCAAAGTCTGAGCCCTCCCCAGGGCAGCCGGGGCGGGCGGCCTCTCGTGGGACTATTTCCAGCCAAAGACCCCGCACGCCTCAGCCCGGGCCCATTCTCCTCCCGGCTGATTCTCCTCTGGCCGGGCCTCACGCGGGCTCGGGGGCCCCGCTGGGCTGCCTCCTTCCCAGGAATCTCCCGGCACCGGCACCGTGGGTCCGGGGGCCCTGGGGCGAGGCCACCCGCACCGGCACCATCACCTGTGATCCTGACGGTCCCTGGGCAGCAGCCCCAGCCTCGGATGCCCAGCGACGCGTCTCCCCCGTTCTGCCAGGGATTCAACTGGACGCTCTTCATCCAAACCGTGCTGGCCTCGGTCAAGATCGAGCTGCTGCCAGACGAGCAGGTGGTGGTCTACGGCATCCCCTACCTGCAGAACCTGGAGGACATCATCGACCTCTACTCGGCCAGGTGGGGCCCCGGGGCGGAGGGGCGGAGCCGGTCTCACAGGACCCCCCTGCCCGGGGCGGCCCCCACCAACCCCGGGGCCCTGCGCCCCCCCCCCCCAGGACCATGCAGAACTACCTGGTGTGGCGGCTGGTGCTGGACCGCGTCAGCAGCCTGAGCCAGCGCTTCAAGGAAGCTCGGGTGAACTACCGCAAGGTGAGCGGACGGGCAGCGGGCTCCGCCCCCGCGCGCAGCCCAGCGCTCAGCTTAGGGCGCTAACCACGAGCCGTGGGCACCCACCGCTGCTGCCAGAGCCGTGCACAAGGCGGCCACGGCACCTGCCCTGCGGGGGCCCACGGGGTGGGGGGACGTGGGAGCTGCAGAGACGGTGGAGACCCCGAGGCTCAGAAGGGCCTGCGGAATCGTCCAGCGAGCAGGGGCAGCTCCTGCAGGCGCCCCGAGGCCGGGCTCCGCTGGCGTCGGGGAAGGCAGCCCAGGAAGGTAGAGGGTCGGCTTGAGACCCGGCAGCGGGGCAGGCACCTCCCAGGAGGCTCCAGCGATGGGGTACCTGGGCCCAGAGCAGAGTCCAGCCAGTCCCCCAGCGACCACCCCCTCACCCCGTCCCCAGCACCAAGGAGTTCATCCCGTGACCCTTCGGGCCCCTAGGCACCATGAGCCTGGGGGTGGAGCCTGCGGGAGGCGGGGCCGTGAGCGCAGGGATCCCGCGCAGGCGCTGTACGGCACCACGGTGGAGGAGGTGCGCTGGAGAGAGTGCGTGAGCTACGTCAACAGCAACATGGAGAGCGCCGTGGGCTCGCTCTACGTCAGGGAGGCCTTCCCCAGGGACAGCAAGAAGAGGGTGGGTGGCCAGCTTCCCGAGCACCCAGCCCCACGACCCGCGGGCTGGGCAGCAGGCGCACTGCCCACCCCACCCCCCCAAGGCCGGCCCTGGACTCTGCAGGTCCACCTGTCATGAGCCCCGTTGTGCAAGGCGGGAGTCCGAGGGCAGGGCCACCACCATCACCACCCCCATCCAGGAGTGCTGCGGGCCAGACCCCCCAAGCCCCGCAGTGTGGGTCACGTGCGCCCCGCAGGTCAGCGAACTCATCGATAAGGTGCGGGCCGTGTTCGTGGAGACCCTGGACGAGCTGGGCTGGATGGACGAGGAGTCCAAGCGGAAGGCCCAGGAGAAGGTGGGCCCCGGGCCAGAGAGGGGAGCTCCCGGCCACGCGCGGGGAGAGGGCCGTGGGGGCTCGCAAAGGGAGCGGGGCCCCTGCGACTCCCGGGCCAGGTCCTTGGCTGAGGGGGCTGCAGGGGAGCAGTGGGCAGCCCTGGCTCCCCCAGCCGCCCCCTCCCTCCCTAGGCCATGAGCATCCGCGAGCAGATCGGTTACCCGGACTACATCCTGGAGGCGCGGAACAAGCACCTGGACGAGGAGTACTCCAACGTGCGCCCCCCACCCTCCGCCCAGACCCCAGCCCTGCAGGCCCGGGCCTCCCATCGTGGGCGGGGGCGGGCGCCTTCACCACACCCTGGGACATCACCCCCAGTTCACAGAAGGGGAGACTGAGGGCTGGACCTGGAGCCCCATAAATGCTCGGAGCAGGGGCCCAGGCCCCTCCCCCTCCCCCGGGGACCTGGCCGCAGAGCCGGGCCCTGACCGTCCCTGTCCCGTAGCTGAACTTCTCAGAGGACCTGTACTTCGAGAACGGGCTTCAGAACCTCAGGGCCGGGGCCCACAGGAGCCTCAAGAAGCTGCGGGAAAAGGTGGACCAAAATCTGTGAGTGGTGGGGCCTGGGGGGCGGGGTCTGTGCACTCGGCGGGGGGACCAGGGCCAGCTGGGGAGGCCACTGGCCTGTCTCGGGGCCCCTCTAGCACCCTCTGCTTTGGGGGCTGATGTGGGCTGTGGTCAGCGGGCAGGGGCCCGGGGGTGGGTTCTGGCCGCAGGTGACGGGCGCATCTGTCACAGCTGGATCATCGGGGCTGCGGTGGTGAACGCCTTCTACTCTCCCAACCGAAACCAGATCGGTACGGCCGCCCCTCCCCCGCTGCTGCAGCTCCACCCTCGGGGGGCCCAAGGGGGGCGCCCCTCTCTCGCACCACCCTGTGGTCCCTTCTCGAGGCAGAGTGGGGAGGGACAGCACAGGACAGGACGGGGGGCCAAGGCTGGCCCCGGGCCCCAGGTCTGCCCGCCCAGTGGGCTCCGAGCCTCGGTGTCCTCCTCCGTGTGTTGGGGGTGGGGGTCCCAGCCTCCTCCCAGGACAGGGCGCACTCACAGGGTGCTCCCTGTCCCCCGGGCCAGTGTTCCCGGCCGGCATCCTGCAGCCCCCCTTCTTCAGCAAGGAGCAGCCGCAGGCCTTGAACTTTGGGGGCATCGGCATGGTGATCGGGCACGAGATCACCCACGGCTTCGATGACAACGGTGAGCGGGGCTGCGTCTCCAGCTCCACCAGGCCCGGGGCCACTCACGGAGGGAGCGGGGGTGGGCTGGTGCCCTGGGCCCCCCGCTGCTCCTCCCGGAGCCCTCGGAGCCTCTGGCTCCTCTCCCCTCCTCTGGACACAAGGCTTCAGGCTGTGGCACAACAGAGCCCCGAGGGGGAGCCGAGGCCGTGCCAGGGCCCCCGTGAGCACGCTGGTGCCCTCCCAGGCTCCGGCCCTGCCCGGGAGCGGGAGCACAGGTGCAGGCGAGGCGGGGCCGGGGGTGGGGGGCACGGGCAGCCCACCCACCTCCGCCCTGCCCCGCCCAGGCAGGAACTTCGACAAGAATGGCAACATGCTGGACTGGTGGAGCAACTTCTCGGCGCAGCACTTCCGGGAGCAGTCGGAGTGCATGATCTACCAGTACGGGAACTACTCCTGGGACCTCGCGGAGGAGCAGAACGTGAGCCCCCGCCCGCCCCGCGGCGACGGCCCCCGCACTGGCCCCGGGGGGAGGGGCCGGGCCCCAGCTGCCCCCCACGCTGTCTCCTGTGCACAGGTGAATGGATTCAGCACCCTGGGTGAAAACATCGCCGACAACGGAGGGGTGCGGCAGGCGTACAAGGTGGGTCCTGGCGGGGGTCCTGGAGGCGGGCACGGGGCAGCTCGGCCCACCAGGACCCTCCCTTGGCGCCGGGAGCCAACTCTGGTACCTTAGCTGGGGGTGGGGCTCCTCCTCACCCCTGCACCCGCAGCCAGGTGCCGGGTGCCAGCTCATTGGGCAGGTGCCGCGGAATAGGCCGCCTTCCCAGGGGGCCCACCCCAGCCCCCACCCGGCCCTGCCAAGGTGGGCATCCAGAGGACCACTGAGGAACCGCGGTGGCCAGTGCTTGTCGCCGGGGCAAGGGAGGGTTTGCTGGGGGCCCTGAGCTGCAGAGGCTGGGCCCCCACCGAGCCAGACCCTCATCCTGCCCGGAGCTCCGAGCCCTTGGCGCCCACAGGCCTACCTCAAGTGGATGGCGGAAGGCGGCAAGGACCAGCAGCTGCCTGGCCTGGAGCTGACCTACCAGCAGCTCTTCTTCATCAACTATGCCCAGGTAGCAGCCGCCACCCCCAGGCCGCCCGCCCCGCCCGCTGGAGGACCCCACGTGGCTGCTCCAGGCGCCAGAGGCCCCCAGACCCACAGGGGCGGCCCGCAGTTTTCCCGAGGCCACGGATGGCGGGTCGGGATCGGGAAGGGCGGGGGCCAGCAGGAGTCCAAGGCAGCTGCCTAGGGAGAGGTGGACCTGGGGGCTTGCCTCGGGCAGCCCCTCCCCCGCCGCAACCCAGGGAGCTCAGGCTCCTGAGCCCCACCTTCGTGTGCCCACAGGTGTGGTGCGGGTCGTACCGGCCCGAGTTCGCCATCCAGTCCATCAAAACTGACGTCCACAGCCCCCTGAAGTACAGGCAAGCGACCCCGCCCCCTCCCGCAGACCCCACCCCGCCCCGCGCCCCCGCGCCCCGCCTGGCCGCGTCTCAGGCAGCTCCGTCCCCCCCGCAGGGTGCTGGGCTCGCTGCAGAACCTGGCGGCCTTCGCGGACGCGTTCCACTGCGCGCGGGGCACCCGCATGCACCCCAAGGACCGGTGCCGCGTGTGGTAGCCAAGGCCGAGCCGCACTGCGGCCCACGCCCACCCGCCGCCCGGAGGTGCCGGAGCGGAGACGGCGCAGCCGGCCGGGACCCCGCGTGCGCCCACGCCCGCCCGGCGGCGGACCCGCCCGCCCGGCCTGCGCGCCCCGCCCGGAGCGCAGCCGCCCACCGACCGACGCGCGCGCTCTGTAGACGCCAACAACTGTCTTCCGCCCACACGCCAGAGCGCCTGGCTGCCAGTGCCCAGAGCTTGAGACTGAGCTAAGTAAACGCTTCAAAGAGTCCGTCCAGGCGCCGCCTCAGTCTGTCCGGGGCGGGGCCGGGGGCTGGCGCAGTCGGGGGGCCTAGGGCAGGGTCCCAGGTTCCGGCGGGGATCAGGAGGCCCCGGAGCTGAGTCTGCAGGTGGCGCGGTCCGGATGCCAAAGCAGAGGCAGGCAGGCAGGCTGACCGCTGAGAGCCCAGCGGCAGCAGGGCCAGGGAGGGCCAGGCCTGGGGTTCCACTCTGGACCTGTGGACCCCGAGGGATGGGGGGCTGGACCACACGGCCCTCCTCGCAGCCAGTGCCCCGCAGGCTGCACCCGGCACACACGATTCTCACCCCAGGAAAAGCTCTCCTGGCCAGCTGACTGGCCAGGTCACCTGGCTCTGCAGTGGGGTCCCAGCCAGCGCCTCCCTAGCCCCCCACACAAGGGCGCTGAGCCCCAGCCCCCGGCCTGGGTCCTGGGGACCCTGCTGTCCCCGTGCCCTCGCAACACGGGCCAGAGGCCTCCAGAGCGCCCACCGGGCGCATCCCTCAGCCGGACTGCCACTTTCACCAAGGGGGAGGGGACAAGGGCGCCCCCAGACCTGGGAACCCTGGGCCGGGGTGGGGGCAGTGAGGACGCAGACGTGGCAAGCGCAGTTTAATGGCTCATAGCGGCCCGCTGGCCAGGCAAGGTCCACGCGGGCGGCCCAGCCCCTGCAGGAGCCTCTTCGAGCTCCAGGGGCCCAGGGCAGCACACCCGGCCAGCTCCCGCGGGGCCGTCACCTCCCACACAACTCCTGGCACACTGCACGGGCAGAGGGGGCAGAGGGACCCGCAGGCCAGCCACACTGCCCCGGGGGCCAGAGCAGCGGGGATGCCCACGCGCTGAGCACCCTGGACACCCGAGACGCCCGACCCAGGGGTGCACCACCCTGCCCCCAAGGCCACCCTCCACCCTGTGGCCCCCTCTGCAGCCCCCACCCTGCAAGGGGCCCTGGCTGCGTGCCTGCCCAAGCCCTGGGAGCAGGGGTGGGTGTGGGGCAGGGCAGGCCCCGCTCCCCTGGGGGGGCTCGCTGGCGCAGACCTCTGCAGAGATGCCCAGAGCCTGCAGGATGCTCTCGCGGGGGACGCAGTCGCGGGGGACTTCTGGACCAAGTGCAGCAGCACTTTGTCAGCACCTGCCACCAAGGGTGGGCGTCAGGGGGCCGTGGGCGGGCTCAGGGCCATGGGCAGGGCTCAGGAGTGGGGGCGGGGCTCAGGAGATGTGGGTGGAGCTCAGGGTGGGGGCGGGGCTCAGGGCAGCCATGGGTGGGTCTCAGGGGTGGGGGCAGGGCTCAGGGCAGGGCTCAGGAGTGGGGGTGGGGCTCAGGGGGACTGTGGGTGGGACTCAGGGGATGTGGGCAGGGCTCAGGAGTGGGGGCAGGGCTCAGGGGGACTGTGGGTGAGGCTCAGGGGATGTGGGAGGGGCTCAGGGGATGTGGGGCGGGGCTCAGGGGGACTGTGGGCGGGGCTCAGGAGTGGGGGCGGGGCTCAGGGCTGCCATGGGCGGGGGTCAGGGGGGCCATGGGAGGGGCTCAGGGTACCCATGCACTGGGCTAGCCCGCTCAGCTCGGCAGCTCGGACTGGCCACGACCCCCACCTGAACGCCCACAGGAGCGCACTCCTACCCGAGCTGATGCTGAAAGCTGTGACAAGGACAAGCCCGGGGGGGGGGCAGGGCAGGGCAGGGCAGGGCAGGGCCCTCCCGCGAGGGCATGGCCGTCCCCACCCACTTTGCTGACCACCAGCAGCCCTCCGCTCTGCAGCAGGTCCCCAGACAGCTTCCCCTGGATGCCAACAGCCTTGGCCTGGGAGGAGGGAGGCAGGGCCTGGGAGGAGGGAGGCAGGGCCTGGTGAGCCCCAGGGGGCAGCCCCCGGGGCTCCCACCCCGCTGGGCCCATGCGCGTTGGCTGGCACAAACCTCGGCAGCCACGTCTCGCACCAGCTTCCCCAGGGCGGCTGGCGGGCTGCTCAGGCTGTTGCACCTGCAGAAACACCGGCGCGCCTGCCTGGGCTCCAGCTCCGCCCCGACCCCTGCCCTGGCTCCGCCCCCGCCCCCTGCCCCGGCTCCGCCCCGACCCCTGCCCCGGCTCCGCCCCCGACCCCTGCCCCGGCTCCGCCCCGACCCCGGCTCCGCCCCCGACCCCTGCCCCGGCTCCGCCCCGACCCCTGCCCCGGCTCCGCCCCCGACCCCTGCCCCGGCTCCGCCCCCGACCCCTGCCCCGGCTCCGCCCCCGCTCCCTGCCCCGGCTCCGCCCCCGACCCCTGCCCCGGCTCCGCCCCGACCCCGGCTCCGCCCCCGACCCCTGCCCCGGCTCCGCCCCGACCCCTGCCCCGGCTCCGCCCCCGACCCCTGCCCCGGCTCCGCCCCCGACCCCTGCCCCGGCTCCGCCCTGACCCCTGCCCCGGCTCCGCCCCCGCTCCCTGCCCCGGCTCCGCCCCCGACCCCTGCCCCGGCTCCGCCCCGACCCCTGCCCCGGCTCCGCCCCCGACCCCTGCCCCGGCTCCGCAAGACGCACAGAGGGGCCCGGGCAGCCCCTCCCCACCCAAGCAGCCCTCCAGGAACCTGGAGATGGCACAGGGCAGCCCCGCCCCCGCAACAGGTGCAAGGCCAGGGCACCAGCCGGGGTCCAGTTAACCTGGGGCCTGGCATCCAGAGGTGACCTGGCTCAGCCAGTAGCTGTCAGTTGGGGGAGGTGGCCTGGGGCGCTGGACTGCAAGTCCCCCTGGGGGGGGTCTGGCTTGTTGGGGGGGGGTGTCCGTGAGGACCTGGTCAGGCAGCCAACACCTAAGACCCAGCGAAAGGGCCAGCAGAGGGCTGCAGGGAGAGGAGCAGCCAGGGAGCAGAGCAGCCCCTGCCCCTCCCAGTGAGCCCCTCCCCGCGAGCCCCTCCCAGTGATCCCCTCCCCGCGAGCCCCTCCCAGAGAGCCCCACCCAGAGAGCCCCTCCCCAGAGAGCCCCTCCCAGAGAGCCCCTCCCCAGAGAGCCCCTCCCCAGTGAGCCCTCCCAGAGAGCCCCTCCCCGCGAGCCCCTCCCCACGAGCCCTCCCCGCGAGCCCCTCCCCGCGAGCCCCTCCCAGTGATCCCCTCCCCGCGAGCCCCTCCCAGAGAGCCCCACCCAGAGAGCCCCTCCCCAGAGAGCCCCTCCCAGAGAGCCCCTCCCCAGAGAGCCCCTCCCAGAGAGCCCCTCCCCAGAGAGCCCCTCCCCAGAGAGCCCCTCCCAGAGAGCCCCTCCCCAGAGAGCCCCTCCCCAGTGAGCCCTCCCAGAGAGCCCCTCCCCAGTGAGCCCTCCCAGAGAGCCCCTCCCCACGAGCCCCTCCCCACGAGCCCTCCCCGCGAGCCCCTCCCCGCGAGCCCCTCCCCAGTGAGCCCCTCGCGGGGGCCCTGCCGGAGCCGCAGCCTGGAGCCCACACCCCTGCCCACACGCTCCTCGGCCTCCCTGGGCAGCCCTGCTCTGTCCTGGGCGTCGGGGAACCTAAACAGTCCCTGGCTCCGGCCATGCCGCCCGCCCCCTGCGCCAGGCCCAGACGTCACTGTTAACAGGAAAGTCGGGGAGAAGCCCGCAGACCCAGGCGAGCGCAGCCGGGCTCCCGAGTCCCTCCCCACGCCTTTCTGAGACTGGAGCGACCCCTGGCTGGGTGCCCACTGCATCCAGCGTAGGGGCCCCTAGATACCACCAGGCACTTGGGGGCCCCTGCAATCCCCAGGGAGGGGCCCCGGCCTCACACTTCTGCGCCGAGCACAGGTCCCATCCCCCGCCCCCGGCAGGCAGAGCCACGTCCAGGGCCCGGGACTGAGGTGGTGCCCCCGCACCTGGGCCTGCCCTGGGGAGCGCAGTCCCCAGCTGCCGCCAAGGAGCAGCTGTCGCTCGGAGGGACCCTCCCGGGCTGACCCTGCAGCGCTGTCTCTCTCTCTCTGGCTCTAAGTAAGTAAAATGGTAAAAACGCACTCCTCTTGGTATCCCCATCTGCAGCCCAGGCTCGGCCAGTGCCCCCGGCAGCCCCGCCCTGCCGCTCACCAGGAGGGCGGGGCCTTCCCGGGCGGTGGGAGGGACTCAACTCCAGCTCTGCGTTCGGAGGTGGTTACCTGTCTTCCTGCAGCGGTGAGATGTTCTTACTCAAGAGGGAGAGAACGAGAGAGAGAGGGAGAGAGAGAGAGAGAGACCCTGTCTGACACCCCACAGGCGGCTGCGTGTCCAGCACTGAGCCTGGACTCCATCCTCGTCTCCCCGGGGTGGAGGGACCCAGGTCCTGGAGCCACCCCCAGTGCCTTCCGGGGTCTGCGTGGGAGGGAAGCCCGGACTTGAGCCCCAGCACCCCAACACAGGGCGTGGCGTCTTCACCAGCACCTTAACCCCTGGGCCAAACACCCACCCCCAAATTATTTTGTTACTGTGGAAGATGTAACATAAACGTTACTCCCGGGCTGGCGCTGTGGCTTAGTGGGTAAAGCTGCCGCCTGCATCCTATTTGGGTGCCAGTTCGAGTCCCGGCTGCTCCACTTCTGATCCCCCTCTCTGCTGTGGCCTGGGAGAGCAGTGGCGGATGTCCAAGTGCTTGGGCCCCTGCACCCGCGTGGGAGACCTGGATGGAGCTCCTGGCTCCTGGCTTCAGGCTGGCCCAGCCCCGGCCGTTGCAGCCGTCTGGGGAGTGAACCAGCACGTGGAAGACCTTTCTCTCTCTCCCTCTCTCTAACTCTGCCTTTCAGCTACAAAACAAATCTTTTTTTAAAAAGTGACTCTTCCTCCGGCCCCTGCACTCGCATGGGAGGCCGGGGAGAAGCTCCTGGCTCCTGGCTTCGGATCGACCCAGCTCCAGCCGTTGGGGACAATTGAGGAGTGACCCAGCAGATGGAAGACCTCTCTCTCTCTCTCTCTCTCTCTCTCTCTCTCTCTCTCTCTGCCTCTCCTCTCTCTCTCTGTAACTCTGACTTTCAAATAAATAAATAAACCTTTAAAAAAGAATACTTCTATGAAAATATGTATTTAGAGAAGTGACTCTTCTGCATTTTCCCAAATAGAAACTCTGCCCCTCCCCAGTCCCCGCCCCTCCCCCACAGCCCCCCGCCCCTGGGGGACCCTTCCTGTGACAGGTGTCACATGGCCCAGCGGCTGCCCTGGGGTCGGGTCCCCTGTTCTCTGGGGCTGAAGGACATGACGTGGCCAGTGCAGACCCCGCTGCGGACCCCGCATCCCCAGGGCTCTCTCCGTGGCGCTCGGCCACGCGGGCCCGGTCCTCGGGTGCACCGCGGGCGTCCACACGAGACGCGGGGACGGCTCCACCCACAGCCCCGCAGCAGCCGGGGCGGGGACCTACTCGGGGTGTCGGGACCCCACAGGGGGGGCTTCTCCAGGCCCCTGCGCGGGGCGCCCTTGCGCGGCGACCCCGCCCCGCACGACCCCTGTGCCCTCTCTGGCGCTCATCTGATTCGTGCGAAGTCCCGGGTGCTTCCGCCTGGGGTCCCCCAGGGCCGCTGCATGAGGCCCGGCCCGGCTGGACCCTGCCGGCGGCCGCCAGGGGGCGCCCTTCAGCCGCGTGCGGGGAGCCGTGGTCCCGTGGAAGTCACGCTGTTGTCACCACGCGGCGGCGCCCACGCGCGAATCGGTGCGAGGGGTGGGCTGGGAGCGACGGAGGCGCGGGCGGGGTCCAGGGACGGACGTGCGGACGCGGTAACGCGGCTGGAATCGCGCATGGAATCGGGGATGGAGGTGCAGCCGGGGTCCCGCGGGCGCAGGTCCGGCCGCTCTCTGATCCGCGCCGTACGGAGTCCCCGGAGGCAGCGGGGCGCTGGGGGTCGTGACCCCGCTCTGCGCTGAGCTCCCGCGGCGCGGCCGCCTTTCCGCGGGCGTCTCCGGAGCGTCTTCGCCGTCGGGCGCCAGAGCTGGCAGGGCAGCCGCGGCCCTAGGCCAGCGCAGGCGCCGTCTCCTCCGCGGCCGCCGTGGTGACGCTGGGCGGGGCCTGCAGCGCCTCCGTCTCCTCGGTCTTGGCTCCCGCGCTGGGACCTCTCCCCTGCGAGACGAGGCTGCTGAGACCCCATCCCGGGCCCCCCAGGGCCGCCGCGAGGGGCGTGCACCCTCCCCTGCGCATCCTGCAGGGAGCAGCAGGCTCCCGGGCGTTAGCAGGGCAGCTTGGGGGTGGGGGGAGCCTGGCTCACGGCTGCTGCCCCCCAGGGTCCCCCAAGTCCAGCGAGAGAGGCCGGGCCCCGGAGTCACTTCTGCTGGGAAGCCTGAGGCCCACGCAGGCCCCAGCCCAGCCGGGAGTGGCCACGTCCACCCAAGGTCCTGCCAGGAAGCCCCCAACAATGCAGCCTGACCCCCAGGCAGTGGCCAGGCAGCCGGCCCTGAGCAGCTCAGCACACGGAGGGAGGCCCAGGCGGCTCCTGCGACCCCGCGTGCTGGCCAGGCAGCCTGCCCAGAAGCCCGGCCTGCTGAGGCCCTGTCCACCCACCTCAGTCCCGGAATCGCCCAGGTCAGCCCTCAGAAGTTCTGTGAGGGCTCCCACGGGGCCCTGAGACCCCGATGGGTGCCAGTGAGGGTCCACTGCACAGCCCCCCCCAGGGTAGCCCGCAGACACTGGCAAGGCCCCCGCCCCGTGTCCTTGCACGCGATGCCACACTCACTGGGCCTGCGCAGCTGCCCAGCCCCAGAAACGTCACACCCGAGCCCCCAGGGTGCTGCCCACCTGGGACAGGTGCATCCCAGCCCGCAACCCCCACAGCCTGGCCCTGAGCCCCCCAGCTGAAGGAGCCGCTCGCCACCACCGTGCGCCCCCTGGGGCTCAGCTGCCGGGCGGCCCCAGCGCACTCCGGTGCAGAGCGGGAGAAAGCGAGCCAGCAGCGCGGGAGCCGCGGACCCACCAGGTGCACAACACCCCAGGGAGCCACGGGCCCACCAGGTGCACAACACCCCGGGGAGCCACAGACCCACCAGGTGCGCAACACCCCGAGGGAGCCACGGACCCACCAGGTGCGCAACACCCCGGGGAGCCACAGACCCACCAGGTGCACAACACCCCGAGGGAGCCGCGGACCCACCAGGTGCACAACACCCCGGGGAGCCACGGACCCACCAGGTGGGCAACACCCCGGGGAGCCACGGACCCACCAGGTGCACAACACCCCGGGGAGCCACGGACCCACCAGGTGCGCAACACCCCGAGGGAGCCACAGACCCACCAGGTGCACAACACCCCGGGGAGCCACGGACCCACCAGGTGCACAACACCCCGGGGAGCCGCGGACCCACCAGGTGCACAACACCCCGGGGAGCCTCAGACCCACCAGGTGGGCAACACCCCGAGGGAGCCACGGGCCCACCAGGTGCGCAACACCCCAGGGAGCCGCAGACCCACCAGGTGCACAACACCCCGGGGAGCGCGCCAGCTCCAGCACAGACCCGAGGACGGGAAACCAGTGAGGAGCTCCCGGTGCTGACTTTAGGGCACAGTGAGATCAGGGAGGGGACAGGCGGTGAGGAGGGAGCAGAGAGACCGACCCGCTGCTGGCTCCGAGCGCGAGACAGAGCACAGCCCAGCACTTCCGGGGCAGCCTGGTACAGCGGAACTCCAGGCACGGAGCAGCCCGTGGTGCCCCCATCAGCGCCGGCATCAGCTTCCAGTCCAGCCCCTGCTGGTGCACCTGGGGGAGCAGTGGAGGACGCCCCCGTGCTGGGCCCCTGCACCCGCGTGGGAGACCAGGAGGCAGCTCCCGGCTGCTGGCTGCAGCCTGGCCCGGCCCTGGCCGTCCAGGCCACTCGGGGAGTGAACCGTGGGTGGAAGCACTCACTCTCGCTCTCTCTCGCTCTCTCCCTGTCTTCTGCCTCTCAAATAAATAAATCTTAAAATAATTCCCAAGCTGGATGACAGGCGTTTTGAAATAACCCAGCTGAAGTTTTTAAAAATAATAAATAAAATAAAGGAAGACAATGCCAGGATGAGAGGCCCGCAGATGTGTGGGACACACGCAGAAGCCCACGTGTGCACCGCGGGTGTTGGGGGAGGGGGCCCCGGGAAGCTGTCCGGGGGAGGGGCCGACTCCTGACAGCCCTGGCCGCCCCATGGCCCCTGCAGCTGCCCAAGCACCAGCCCAGGAGCGGCTCTGGGTCCACCAGAGGACGGCAGCCCAAGTCCGGGTGAGGCGAGGGCCGCCGGCCGGGAGGTGAGCGGAGAAATTCAAATCCTGAGAAAAGAAACTGCCGCCCACAGCCGCCGCGCCCTGCAAAGCCAAGCTTCAGAAATCACAGGAAAGCCCAGCCCCAGGGGCCAGCGAGCCCGAGAGGCGTCCTCGCTGCCGGCAAGCCCAGCGGGGTCCTCGGAAAACACACGGAATGTGGGGGGGGGGGGGGGCAGGGGGGAGAACGGAGCGAATCCCCCCCCCCCAGAGCCGCACAGCGCCAGCGGCGAGCAGGGCCAGGGCGGGGGGGGGGGCACACGCAGGGGCCAGCCCGCCCCCCACACACCCCCAGCTCCTCCGGTTCCCACCCAGCTCTGGGGGGCAGCGGATGGCGGCCCAGTGCTTGGGCCCCTGCCACCCACAAAGGAGACCCAGATGAAGCTCCTGGCTCCTGGCTTCAGCCACTTAAAATACACAGACTAAGGGATTAAAAAGAAAAAATCAGTGCCCTGCTACCTGTAAGAATTCACAGCAGGGGCCGGCGCTGTGGCGCAGGCGGCTAAGCCTCTGCCTGTGGCGCCAGCTCCCCTCTGGGCGCCAGTTCAAGTCCCGGCTGCTCCACTTCGGCACAAACCAACGAGAAACGTCACAGGCACCGCCGATGGGCGTCACAGGGGCAGCGCACGCACCCGTGTCGCCAGCACCGCGTGTGAGGCCACAAAACCCCCCACGACAGCCGGGGTCGGGCTCCCAGCTGCCGGCTCCTGATCACAGCAGAGAAACCAGAGACGGGAACTCGGCAAGGCCCTCTTGCGAGGCCACTGAGTCAAAGGAGAAATCAAGAGGGAAATTGAAAACTTTCCCAGAACAGACGAAAATGAAAGCATCGCAGCCGACACAGGATTTCTGGCCGAGAGCGGGCGCGTCAGGAGCCGGGAATGGAGGGGGCAGCGAGGAGCCCAGAGCAGTGGAGAAGCGAGCGGATACAAAGTAGCCCCCCCCCTCCCCGGGCAGAGCTGGCTCGGAGAAGGTGAAGGAGATGGAGGAGGCTCCTTCCCGGAACCACGAGGGGCACGAGGGGCAGGGGGCGGAGACTCAGCACCCTGCCCGGAAGCACCACGGCTCCCGCCGGGCAGCTGGGAGCGACTTCCAGGGGCCGGGGCTGGCGTCGGGCACGGAGCAGGACGCCCGGCCGCCGTCACCAGCCCGAACCCTAACCGGAAACGGCTTCCGCCACACAGAAGCCAGGGCTGCACTGTGAAATTTACAGAACGCCCCAAAGGATGGACAGAGGGAGCTCCCGGCCTCGCTGCGGGAAGCCGGCGCTGCCCGGACACCAAACCCTGCCAGCAGCACAGCAGGAAGGACGCTGGTCACTCATCCCAGAGTGGGCTGCCCACGGCCACAGTCCCCACCGGTGGCTGGGCTGGAGCCTCGCTCGGCCGTCCCCAGCTCCCTGCTGCTGGGCTGAGAGGCAGCAGACAGAGGCCCAGGGGCCTGGGTCCCCACACACGGGGTGTCTGGGGGCCTCACCCTGGACGCGGGCCGTGGACGCCAGATCCCCGCCCACCCGGATCGATCTCCAGTGCTGCTCCCGCAAACGCAAACGCGTAAACAAGCATCCTACAGAGGCTCGGCACGGTCCCCGCACATGCAGCTCAGCCCCGCGTGGGAAGGCTCCACGCCGTGGACTGGGATTCACCCGAGGGACGCAGCCAAGGCTCAGCACGCCAGACCCAACGCCTTGGTGACGAGAGAGTGACAGCATGGGGCCACCCCAGTGACAGGACAGCACGGGGCCACCTCGGTGATGAGAGAGCGACAGTGACAGCCCAGGGCCACCCCGGTGACAGGACAGCACTGGACCACCTTGGTGACAGTGACAGCACAGCACGGGGCCACCCCGGTGACAGTGACAGCACAGCACGGGGCCACCCCAGTGACAGGACAGCAGGGGGCCACCTCGATGACAGGACAGCACGGGGCCACCTTGGTGATGAGAGAGTAACAGTGACAGCCCAGGGCCACCCCGGTGACAGGACAGCACGGGGCCACCCCGGTGACAGGACAGCACGGGGCCACCTCGGTGACAGTGACGGCACAGCCCAGGGACACCCCGGCGACAGTGACAGCCCAGGGCCACCCCGGCGACAGGACAGCACGGGGCCACCTCGGTGACAGGACAGCACGGGGCCACCCCAGTGACAGTGACAGCACAGCACGGGGCCACCCCAGTGATGAGAGAGTGACAGTGACAGCCCAGGGCCACCCCAGTGACAGGACAGCACGGGGCCACCTCAGTGATGAGAGAGTGACAGTGACAGCCCAGGGCCACCCCAGTGACAGGACAGCACGGGGCCACCTCGGTGATGAGAGAGTGACAGTGACGGCACAGGGCCACCCCAGTGACAGGACAGCACGGGCCCACCTTGGTGACAGTGACAGCACAGCGCAGGGCCACCCCAGTGACAGTGACGGCACAGCCCAGGGCCACCCCGGCGACAGTGACAGCACTGGGCCACCTTGGTGACAGGACAGCACTGGGCCACCCCGGCGACAGTGACAGCACAGCACAGGGCCACCCCAGTGACAGTGACGGCACAGCCCAGGGCCACCCCGGTGACAGGACAGCACAGCACAGGGCCGTCTCACGTCCAGGCACTCGGTGACATCCCAGATCCCGTTCGTGATCAGAACCTCAGGCCTGGCACTGAGGACCCCCGCACGCTGTCCCGCTGACCTGACCCCCCTCCCCCCGGTCAGGGAGGGGCCGGACATCGCGTTCCCCTGTGCACTGCGGGACGTCCGCGAGGGACAGGAAAGGGCCAAGCCGCCGTGGGCAAACAGCGCGATTTTATATGGAGAAAAACCTGACGGAAGCACCAGGAAACCCCAGAATTAACACGGGAGAGTGCGTAGCTTCCCGATGAGGAAACTGCTGAGAGAAATCACGAAGAATCCGCTCGGCGCAGACACACAGCCCCGAGGCGCCCTCTCAACCAAGGCGGCCAGTGCTATGAGCCCTGGAACCTGCGGAACCGCGGGAGGGACGGGTCCAGCACCAGCCCGAGGGCTCCCCGTGAGCGCCGACGGGAGCCGTGGACTCCGTTAAAACGCCCACGCTGCCCGCAACGGCCCACAGACGGCGCAGCGCCACCGAACTAGCAAGGCTGTGTTCCTGAGAGCTAGAAAAAGACACAAAATCCAGACGGAACCAGGAAGGACCCAGAGCAGCCGACCACGCCCAAGCGGGCAGCGAAGAAACCATGACCATGAGTCCAAAGCGTCCCACAAGGCCATCCTGACCGCGGGCTCCCTGGGGGTTGCAGAAGTAAGTCCAAGGCTGCAGTCAGCGGTGCCGATGGAGGCAGCCGGAGCGCGGGACAAAGTCTCTCCCGTCGCTGGTGCGGAACCCGAGCACCCGCGCAGAAGCCGGGACCCGCCCCCAGCTCGCCTCACACAAGCTCGGCTCAGTGCGGACCAAAGGCTTAGACGTGAGACGGAAACGCGCTGCGCGGTCACGCTTCCGATCGGCGGATGGCAACGGCGCGGGCAGGGCCGACACCCGGCGGGCACCAGGAGCTCAAGCAAGTCCAGGACAGAAAGAGCACGGGACCCCGGGGGGGGGGGGGGCCGGGCGCGCCGAGCAGCCCCCAGCGGAGGCCCGGGCTCCGGGCCCTGCCGCCCCACCCCAGCTTCTGGCTAACGCACGCCCTGGGAGGCAGCAGGTCTCTACGGGGAAACGCGAAGCAGAACCACCCGGCTGGACCGGCAAACGCTGGTGGGGATGCCGAGGGAGGGGGCAGTGGAGCAGCCGCTCGGACGTCGCCCAAGACGAGAAATCCACCGACGCCTGACCAGCGGCCCCTCCCTGGGCGCAGCCAAAGTCAAGAGACCCTGTTCACGGCAGCCAAGACATGGACGTGGACCAGCCGCCCATGCACCGCCCTGTGGCCAGCAGACGCCCTGCAGTGCCGTCAGCCTTGTGCAGAGGTGAAGTGGCTCCCGGCCTGGAAGGGGGCTGGGCGCGGGGCCTGAGGCCCGAGGCCCGGACAGCAGTGGCCAGCAGTTCACCGAGTGTGTCCATGTGGCCAGCAGAGGCCACTCTACACACTCCCAGGGAAGATATGGCAAAGCCTCGCGGTGACAGACATGCCAGCGTCCTGACCTGGTCGTGCTGTGCCTGCACTCAGACGTCTCGCTGTACCCACGCATGTGCAGTTCCCGCGTGTCCGCTGCCATCACACCAGGCCCCGTGCTGTACCCACGCGTGTGCACGGCTGGGCATGGGAACCCGTCCTCAGAGAAGTGGAGGCGCCATGCCCCTCCCACCGGAGCTCACCTGGCTGCAGACTCAGGACTTGGAGGACTGGGAGCCCCAGCCCAGCCCCAAGACCAGACCAGCCCCCAGCCCAGCCCCCAACCCATGCTCCCCTCCCCAGCCCCCAGCCCAGCCCCCAGCATTGGCCCAGGTTGGGTGGGGAGGAGAAAGTGGGTGCAGTACCTGGACGGAGACAGGCACCATCATCTGGTCACCTGCAATACAGACGCACCATCGGGGCGGGCCAGAGCGAGTGACGCTGGGGGCTTCTCCCTGCTGGCCTGTCCCGGGAGCTGACCCTCACCTGTGGGCGGCCCCCAGGCCAGGACCAGGGAGAGCACTGGGCCCCTGCCCACCTCCCAGCTGCCACGCCCCCATCCACAGCTGGGCCCTGCTGAAACACTCCCGTGGAAGTGGGAGGCGGCCCCAGGAGCAGGTGCCCCAGCCGGGGCCGGGCGGGGAGGACGCCTGGCGGTGCCGGCACCAGGCCCCAGCACGGGGCACCTGCCGCTCTGAACACTGCTTAGAGCTGGGCCCCCCAAGGCCTGCTCCCGGGGGTCCCCAGAGCTGGGGCCCGAGTGCCCAGGGAGAGCCACGACATGGACAAGGGAATGAGTGACACTTGGACTTCCCAATGGGGACACGGGGCGGGGCGGGGCGGCCGCTGACGCTCCCTGCAGCGGGGGGCCGCGTGCCCCGGGCACCCCCACACCACTCCCCGGCAGCCGGGAGCCGGGCCACAGCTGAGTGCACAGGGTGGCAGAGAGCAGAGGCCCCTGCCCCGTCCTCCCCCCGGGGACGCAGGGGTCTCTAAGGGGGGTGGGCTGCTGCCCCTGCCCCGCCCTGCCCCCAGGGGCTGCAGGGGTCTCCCAGGGGGGTGGGCTGCCACTCACTGATCGGCCTTTTCCGTCTTCTCCGTTTCCAGACGACGGCACCAAGAATGACTGGCACCACCAGGACGAAGGCGGCGGCCAGGCCCCCAACCAGGTGGCGCCTCCAGGGGGAGCAGGTGGCGTCGGTGCTGCTGGTCCCAGGCTCAGCTTCTGTCATGAGCCAGGGGCTGCACCTGGGAGAGGAACCTGGGAGCCCGTCATCGAGGGCATGGGCAGAGAGTCCCAGGCTCCCGTGGGACCAGCGGTCCTGGGCGCTGGCCGCCCTGGGCAGCGAGGCAGGATGGTCCCGTGGCTCTGAGTTCCCTGTGCACCCCTCGGGGAGGGGCTTGCTGGGAGCGACCCCGGGACCAGCAGGGGACGGGGGTGCAGACACAGACTTGGGCAGTTCCTGCAGGGTCCTCCAGGTGTCCCCCCAGGCAGCTGAGAGGCCACACGGAGGCAGACCCAGCGCTGTGGGGCCGAAGCCTCCCTTGTACTCAGCGCAGGGTCCCTGCTGGCCACCACGAGCCCAGTGCCCGGACCCCCAAATTCCTCGGCCGGAGGGCCCTGGAGGGTCCTCAGGGAATGCCAGCCCTGCCGGAGGGGGGCCCTCGACTCACCGCACAGTGGGGGGGGGCCCGGGGAAGGGGGAGGGGAACCCCCTGCTGCCCCTGTTTCACCTGACGGAGTCCTGGGGAGTGACCATGGCCATGCTGCCCCCCCCCAGGGACACAACTGGGGGGCTGAGATTCTGCAGAGGGAGGCAGACTCCCCCACCTGCTGCTGCCCCCCCAAACCGCCCCCAGGGCCCCCGAACATCCACAATCAGAGGTCCTCTCGTGCACGCCGCCCCGGTTCCCCCACTTCTGCAGGGGAACCACCCCCTGCCAACGAGCGTCCCCACCCCCACTGTCACCTGCCCCACCCCTGTGCAGCCCCAGGACCCTGGGGGTCGGCAGGGAGAGGGCTGCGATTGGGGACCCCCTCACCCCAGCGTTCCCTGACGGGTGGAGGTGCAGCCTGACCCCGGGCCTCTCCTCCCCGTGCCCATGTGGGCCCCTCCCCTCTCCTGTCCCACGAGGGCTCCTGCTGGGCGCCCAGCAGGCATTCCCCGTGCACCGCACCGCAGTGTAGCAGGGAGGGAGGAGGCTGAGAGACGGGCCGGGTCTCGGAGCCTGGCTCCCAGGCCAGACCTCTGCCCAGCCCGCATCGTCCCCGGCCGTCCTCTGGAGGCCCCGACGGTCCAGCCTGCGGCCCCAGCGGCCCAACAGGAAACTCCCTGATCGCGATTCCTCTTTCTGCCTGGGGGCGTGTCGGGCACCAGGGGATGGGGCAGTGGGCAGTGGGGGAGGAGAGAGAAGCAGGAGGCAGGTGCTCAGGCCTGGGTGGGCGGGGCCGGGTGCTCAGGCCGGGGTGGGCGGGGCCGGGTGCTCAGGCCTGGGGCGGGCGGGGCCGGGTGCTCAGGCCTGGGGAGGGCGGGGCCAGGTGCTCAGGCCTGGGTGGGCGGAGCCAGGTGCTCAGGCCTGGGTGGGCGGGGCCGGGTGCTCAGGCCTGGGGTTGGCGGGGCCGGGTGCTCAGGCCTGGGTGGGCGGGGCCAGGTGCTCAGGCCTGGGGTGGGCGGGGCCGGGTGCTCAGGCCTGGGGTGGGTGGGGCCGGGTGCTCAGGCCTGGGGAGGGCGGGGCCGGGTGCTCAGGCCTGGGGAGGGCGGGGCCGGGTGCTCAGGCCTGGGGAGGGCGGGGCCGGGTGCTCAGGCCTGGAGTGGGCGGGGCTGGCAGGAGGCAGGTGCTCAGGCCTGGGGTGGGCGTGGCCAGGTGCTCAGGCCTGGGGTGGGTGGGCAGGGTCCTGATGCTGTCCTTCCACTCTGCCCCCGGCCTCCCCTGCTCGGCACCAGCACAGCCAGGCAGGGGTCAGAGGCCGAGGCCCGGCCCCACGCTCCGGACGCCTGGTCCCTGGAGTCTAAAGGCAAAGGTTCCCAGTCCCATGCCATCGGCAGAGGGACAGGGCAGGGCAGGGCAGGGCGCTCTGGGGAGTGGGCGCTGCGGGCCTGGTTGAGGTCCCCCGAGCGGGGGCTCGGGGTGTGGGAGCAGCGAGGATCCCGAGGCCCCAGCTGGGGGCGGGGGGCGGGCTGGGCAGCTGACTTCCCAGAAGGCGGGCGCTGCGGGGAGGCCAGGCTGCAGCCCAGACCGTCCCCTGCGGGCCTCTGGCCAGGTTCCAGTGGCCTCAGAGGCCTGGGCCCCCAGCTCCTGACACCAAGGCAGCTTCTGCCCGGAACCCGGGAGCCCCGCCTTCCTCACACCGCGCGGCTCCAGCCCAAGATGCGCCTGCCCCCACCCCAACCTCCCGGGCGGGACCCTCACAGTAACCCCAAGTCCCACAAAGGAGCACGCAGACATAGCCCTGAGCCCACCCCGAGGAGCTGGGCACGGAGAGCTGGGAGCCGGACGAGGCCACGCGTGCAGAGGGGGCGACGGCGCACGAGACGAGAAGTGGACCCTGGCTGCGGGCTGTGGGCTCCCCCCAGGGTTTCTGGATGGACCCCGCCCTGGGGGAGGAGGCAGGGAGGAGGGGACGCACTCACCCCGGCTGCCCCCGGGAACCTGCCTGAGCTTGTGAGCAGGAACGGGGAACCAGCGCCTCCACTTCCCGCAGGCAGGAGGAACACCCGCCCCCGGCGAGAAACACCCAAGGCTGTCCTGGGAAGTTGAACAACAGGCACCCGTGGTCCACAGGAAGGGAAATGAGTCAGCCAAAGACGGCCCCGGCTTTCCCAGGCCGGCAGAGGGGGCCACAGCCACCGCGGCCAGCAGGGCACAGCGAGGAGGGAATGGCCGAAGTCCCCAGGGGTCGGCCCTGAGTGACCGGCCGTGTGTGAGGCCGGCACTGAGCCACTGGGATCAGGGTGGCGGGGACGCACTGAGATCCGCCCAGGGGCCGGCGCTGTGGCGAAGCAGGTAAAGCCGCCACCTGCAGTGCTGGCATCCCATATGGGCGCCGGTTCAAGACCCAGCTGCTCCACTTCCCATCCAGCTCCCTGCTGTGGCCTGGGAAAGCAGTGGACCAAGGTCCTTGGGCCCCTGCACCCACGTGGGAGACCCAGAGGACACTCCTGGCTCCTGGCTTCGGATCGACCCAGCTCCGGCCTTTGCGGCCATTTGGGGGGTGAACCAGCGGATGGAAACCCTCTCTCTCTCTCTCTCTCTCTCTCTCTCTCTCTCTCTCTCTGCCTCTCCTCTGCCTGTGTAACTCTGACTTTCAAATAAATATAAATCTTAAAAAGAGAGAGATATCGGCCCGGCCAGCAGGCAGAGGTGGTGCCGGCACCCAAGGCCGGCCCTCACTTGGGACGATGCCATCCCCACCGTGCATGGACAAACCTGAACCTGAGACCCAGCCACAGAAAGACCAGGGGAGAGACATACGGCGCCCCTTAAAGGGGGAGCCCCCACAAAACACAGCCTCAAGTGGTCAACACCCACCAGAAGTGGCCACTGCGCTGAGACAAGCCCAGGAACTCGGAGGGGAGTGGACATTCAAGACCAAGTGGCCCCGACTTCTCCAGGGGCGACGGGGCCATCTTCAAACACCGAGGCTGGCGGGTGCCGTCCTGCGTCCAGCCGCTGCCCACGGCCCGGGCATCCAGTGCTGGTCCCAGTCCTGGCTGCTGACTTCCAATCCAGCCGCCTGCTGCTGTGCTGGGAACAGATGGGGGTGCGAGGTGTTGGACAGGCTAGCGGGCAGCGGGGTCAGCTGAAGGGCAGCGGGGTCAGATGGAGGGCAGGGGGTCAGATGGAGGGCCACGGCCATGCTCACTCTCTGCCACGGTGGCCAACACCCCTTACCACGCGCAGGCCGGGCCTCCAGGCCCCCAGACCCCAGCAGGCAGCGGCCCCAGGCCCTGTCCCCGGGCCGCCTTGGGGCCTGCAGGGGACCCTCTGGGGTGGCCGGGTGGCCCGCGCACCTTCGGTCCTGCACGCCGACTTGCAAGAGGCAGGACAGGAGCCGTGGCTGAGAGAGGCAGCGGGAGGGACTTCCAGAAAGTTCACTGGAAAAACGTAGAACATTCACAGATTCTAAGACGGCCTCGGAGGGGTGGAAGCCGATGACAGCGTTCGAGCCCACCGGCTGGGGGGCTTTTTCTTTTTTTAATTTTTAGTTATTTGAGAGACAGAGAGACAGACCCCGTTCCCTCCCCAAAGCCTGCCGCTGCCGGGCCACACTGGGGCTGGCGCTGGGAGCCAGGAGCTCCATCCGGGTCTCCCAAGGGGCGGCAGAGACCCAAGCTCTTCAGCCATGGCCTCTGCCTCCGGGTGCGCAGTGCCGGGAGGCCAGGGTGGAACCCGCAGGGGCGGGGCACGGCGTCTGAGCTCCGGCCGGCACCCACCCGGCTGGGAACAGGGCCACGCACGGCCCCGTGCTTCCCCAGGCGTGGTCTGGCTCGGCCTTGCTGGGTTTGGTTTTTTGGAGAACACGTGCGAGGGAGGAAGTGAAATGTCTCAGCCCTGACCCTGTGCCCCCTCCCCCCCCCTGGGGAGCGGTCACTCGGTCACCCACTCACCCGGGTCCTCGAGGGGCACCGTGTCCCTCCTCCGACGGGCACAGAGCATTTCTGGGGGAGCTGGGGACGTGGGGGGTCGGTGTCCTGACCCAGTCTCGGGTGCCTCCCGCGTGCCGGCCGTTACAGCGGACCCCAAACCTGGGACCCTGCCCAGCGCCCTGGACACTGCAGTGCCAGGCCGGCCCCCCCGCCCACCCCCTGCAGAATGGGCAGTGCTGAGGTCCCCTCCGGGGGCTGGAGCGGCCAGCAGGGGCAGGGGCGGGGTGTGAGCACGTCCGGGCAGCACCCGTGAGGAGCGAGTGACCACACAGGCCCAGCCATGCCGAGCAGGGCGGGGTCTCCTGCCTGTCACTCACTCCTGGGGCCACCACTGTGTCCTCCGGCCAGGTCACCAGGACCCAGCACTCGGCTGCCCCCAAAGAAGACAGGGTGGGGGCAGGGCCCCAGCACTGCCAACTGCACAGCTGGCAGAGGGCGGACGGGCCCCTGGGATGGTCAGCTAGCCCCCCAGCTAGCCCCCCAGCTTCCCCAGAGACATGGAGAGGGACAAGCGCCCCAAGACGGGCCTGGGCAGGGGCGGGGCACCCATCCGGGGCACCGGGCAGTCACTGCTTGGCTGAGACCCTCTGTCTCCAGGGAGGGGGGGGTCCCTGAGCCAGCCCCCGGGGGGGCGGCTCTGTTGAGGCACATTTAGAAAGCACCCACTGTGTGCGGCTGGATAGCCCTTGGAGGAGAGGACAGCGGGGTGACCGCACGCTGAGTGTGGAGTCTGCTCGCTGGAGCCACACCAGCCAAAAAGGGGCAGGACCACCACCAGGCGGGCGGCCGCGGGCCATCCCCAGCCCCCCGCCCAGCCCGCGGGCCCGTCCCCAGAGCCCCGCCCAGCCCGCGGGCCTCTGGCAGGTGGTGGCCAGCGAGCGTCACGGTGACCTCCGCAGAGCCAGGGACTTCCCAGACAGGCAGCTTCCCATCTGGCCTCCTCCGCCCTAACCAGCTTTCCGGGAACCTGCAGTACAGCCCGCCCAGCGTGGGGCGGTCCCGGGCCTGTCCCCTCGCATCACCGGTCGGGTGCGGGAGTGCGACCCCTGGTGGCAGCTGGGCTGCGGGGCAGCCGACCGGGGCTGGGCAGGTCTGGACCCCCTGGCCATCCAGAGCTGCAGGTGCCCGAGGCAGCGGGCAGCGCCCCAGCCAGACCCGCAGCCACCAGGGGGCAGCAAAACCCAGACTAACGCTGCACTCACCGCCCTGACCACTGGGCAGCTGGGGAGGACACAGGTTTGGGGCCACAGCTGCTGCGTCCCCTTATGACAGCTGTCACCCCTCCAGGGTCCTGGGCTTTCTGAGGGACACGGGGCTGGCCTGGGACACTGGGAGACGGTAGTGCTTGTCCAGGGAATAAAAGGGGGGGGGGCAGAAGAGGGGACCGGGGAAGGATCGGGGAGGGGCGCAGACGCCCAGCCCTCCCTCTCCCCTGTGCCCTCTGCGGGTCCCTGATCCTGCAGGAGCCTCAATTTGCTCATCTCTGAAATGGGGCAGTGGTGCCCCCCCACAGCAGCTGCTACACCAGGTGGCCGCCAGGGGGCGCTGGGTCCAGTCCAGGGCAAGAAGGCGCTGCCCTGGCCCTGAGCGTCCCTGAGAGTGTCCTTGTTCGGGGTCTTGACCACAGCGACGGGAAAGCGCCCCCAGGCAGGGCCCCGCCCAGGCAGCCGCCCCCAATCTCGGGGCCTGGGGTCGCCTTGGCGGGGGCAGAGCCCTGGGCGGAGGCTGGACACCAGACCCTGCCTAAAGCCCGCCCACGTCCCCCACCGAGGCACGCGCGGTCCGCACCCACAAACCGCCCGCAGCGCCCCGCCACACCCGGCAGCTCCTGCGCGGGGCCCGCCGGCCGGCCAGGCGCGGGAGGGGCCCGGCCGCGGGGCCCGCGGGGATCTCCGGAGCTTGTCCCCACGTGGTGCGGAGAAGCCCAGAGGGCGCCGGGTCCGCGGACGCGCAGAGCGAGCGGGACAGGCCGGGCGGGGTGCGCTGGGGGCCGCCCGGCACCGCCCACCGCCGCCCGCGCCCCTCCCTTCCCGCCCCCCGCCCAGCCGGACCCGCGCGCAGGGCGGGGGACCTCGGGCCAGGGCGCTTTCCCACGCCCGGCAGCCAATCCGCAGACGGCTCGGCCGACAGGCGGGCGGGGGCTGTGGGCGGGGGCGGCCGTGGGGCACGTGGGCGCGGCTGCGATGCACCCGGAAGTGGCCATTCCCGCGGCCTTCCCCGTCCCCACCCCTCTGCCCACAAGGCGCCAGACGTGTCCACTCCGGCACCCTCTGGCCACACTCGGCCATTGCCGTCCCCAGCATCGGGGCGAGGGGGCTGCACCACCAATGCTCCCCAGAGCCCTGCTGCCTCCGGCACTCGTAAGCACAGGGTCCGGCTGCCACCTCCTCCAGGAAGCCCTCCTGATGCCACACCGGGCCGGTCATCATCAGAGGTGCTCTGCGGAGTTCATCGCAGCCCCACCCCCACCGCAGCTTCCCCCAGAGCCCAGGGAGTGGACGCCACTGCCTCCCCTCGCAGACGTGGAAACCAAGAACCAGCGCTCCACCCCGGGCACATGCCAAGTGGCCGGGTGGAGCGTGGGGCGCACGCAGCAGGGCGGGGCGGGCAGCCAGGACGTGTGCCGGCTGTGGCTCCCGCGGGGACACGTGGCCGCCAGGAGGGGAGAAGGCCAGCCCGACGGCGGCGGCACCGCGCCAGGCACGGCGGCGGGAGCGGGTGGGAGCCGGGAGCCGCCCCTCCCCTGCACCTGGCATGAGAGGCGGGCGCGGGAACCGTGGGGGAGGGGCGGCGGAGGGATCTCACGAGGCCCCAGCCCTGGGGACCTGCGGACCCCTCGGCCAGCAGGGAGGCGCCTGCCCGCGCAGTGGGTCCTGCTTGGGGGTGGCCAGGTAGGCCGGCGCGCGCTGGCCGCCCCGCCCGCGCGGCCGCCCTGAATGGCCCAGAGTCCTTTGTGGAGAGCAGCTGGCGGCCGGCCCTTTATGTGGGGCTGTGGGAAAGACCCGGGCCAGCCTCTCACAGCCACTGCAAAGCCGGGATTATCTCTGGGCGGCGGGACCCCCCGGCAGGGGGGCAGGGCCACCTCGCAGAGGTCCCGTCCACGGGGCTCCGGCCCCAGCGGCCCTTGGCCAGCAAGGACGCCCTGAGCCGAGAGGCCCCGAGCCCCCGAGCCCTGCCCAGGCCGGGCCACTGGCCCCCAGGGCCGGAGGAAGGGCTCCCTGGGGGCTGACCACAGCTGGACAGCCCCGGCTCAGGTCAGACACTCAGGCCTCCCGGGCACACAGGCCGCACAGGGGCCAGGACCCCACCTGCCCCACGAAGCACCCGAGCTCGGCCGACCCCACGGCGGGGGACGTGGAGCCTGGGCCTGCCTGCCGGCGGTGTCCCCCTCGCCGTCTTCAGCCTGGGCCAGCCCCGGGGCCAGCCCCGTTTCACAGCCGGGGAAACTGAGGCCCGCGCCCAGCGACTCAGCGGCCGCTCCCGGGGGGCAAGCAGCAGGGGTGGGGCGGGGGAGCGGGCGTCTGCCTCTGGCGTCCTCGTTATGCCCAGCGCGGGGCCGGGGCCCTGGTGTGCAGGGGACAGGGCCAGGGGCTGTGGGAACAGGCGACGCCGGCCTGGCCAGATGTGCCGCCGTCCGCTCGCTGCTGCGGGAGCTGCAGGCAGCCTGGGGGGGTCCCTCCCCGCCCTCCCCGCCAGCAGGGACGACTGCCCCCCAGATGGCCTCTGGGGCCCCGCGCCGGCACACAAAGCCCGCGCGGCCCGTGCCGAATGCGTCTGCCGCCTTGCACGCGCCTTTTGTGTGGCTGGCTGCCCGTGGCGGGGCGGGGTGTGGGAACCCACCCGGGGCGCCTCCTGCCCAGGCCCCCTCCCGCCGCGGGAGGGGAGGGGGCTGCGGGCGGCCAACCGAGCGAGCGGAGGCTGGGTGGGCTCCCGTGGGCGGCCCTGGGGGCACCAGGGACTGATGGGGGCGGGAAGGGCAGGGGCCACTGGGCTCCCTCCCGCCTTTCCCACCACGAGGCAGAGGCGCGGGCGGCTCCCACAGCCTCCTCCGCCTCCCCTGGGGGTGGCTCTGGGCTGGGACCAGGAGGCCAGGGGCCAGGGAGGGGCCCAGGGTGGGGGTGGGGGCGGACATCCTGGCACCTCTCCTGGGGACCCTCAGAGACACAGGGGTCTCCCACCGGCAGCCAGGCTCTCTCCCCCCTTGAGCGGGGCTGCATCTCCGCCCTGGGGACCAAGGCAGGGAGAGCGGTGTCCCGGAAGCCCCTCCACTGACCTGTCGTGTCCTTCCCCCATGCCCACAATCCCTGGCACTCCACAAAGGTGGTGACTACTGCACGGCCAGGGGGCGGCTCCCCCCTCCCTCTGTAAGCCAGGTCCCAGGTGCCCCGCAGTGGCTGTAGGGAGCGCCAGGTAGCACAGGGCCATGGGCGTGGGTCCAGCCCACTGGCCACTGGCGAGCCCCACCAGTACCCACGCTTGGCTGGATGCCCCCTGGCCCTGGCCCTAACCGAGCGGTGCCACACCCAAAGGGCAGCTTCCAGGCGAGGGGGCAGGGCAGGGGTCCCAAGGGTATAAGGGGGGCTGGGGGGCTCCTCAAAGGTGAGCCACACCCATGTGGTGCAGCGGGTAAAGCACTGCAGTGCCGGCATCCCATATGAACACCAGTTCGAGTCCCGGCTGCTCCACTTCTGATCCAGCTCCCTGCTAATGGCCTGGGAAGGCAGTGGACAATGGCCCAAGTGCTTGGATCCCTGCACCTGCGTGGGAGACCCTGGGTTTGGCCTGGCCCAGCCCAGGCCTTTGGGCCATCTGGGGAGTGAGCCAGTGGATGGAAGACCTCTCTATCTCTTTCTCTCTCTCTCTCACTCCCTCTCTCTCTCCCTCTCTCCCTCCGTCTCTCTCTGTAACCGCCTTTCAAACAAATTCATTAAATAAATCCTTTTTTAAAAAAGCAAACTGGATATATACATTTATATAGAAAGATCGGCCAGGCCAGCCCTCCTAAGCAGGTTGGGAAAGGAGGCAAAACGCCCCCAGGCTGCAGCCGGCCCTGGCAGGACACCGGCCGGCTCAGCCTGGCCCAGGACACCGGCCCGCAAGCACCAGACACGTCTGGGGTGGGGGTGGGGGGAGGAGGTCAGGGCCAGATCCTGGGACCCAAGCCCCTCCTTTCGGCTGGGATACGGCTGCCTCGCCTGCCCCAGCCCGGGGTCCAGCTGGCAGCTCGGCCTCGGGCACACTGGGCTCAGGAGGTGCAGCCACTCCTGAGAGCAAACCTGCACGGTGCCCTGCAGAGCCCCCGGCCCTGCCTTGGGAGCAGGGGTGAGAGTAGGCTGCCCCCACCCAGCGAGGCAGCAGGTGCACCTGGAGCCAGCCGCAGCGTGGGCCGTGCGTGTCTGCACACCCACAGGGGCATGGGCGTGCGCAGGCGGCACTGGGCGGCCACACGCGTGGGCCGTGCGTGTCTGGACACCCACAGGGGCATGGGCGTGCGCAGGCGGCACTGGGCGGCCACACGCGTGGGCCGTGCGTGTCTGCACACCCGCAGGGGCATGGGCGTGCGCAGGCGGCACTGGGCGGCCACACGCGTGGGCCGTGCGTGTCTGCACGCCCGCAGGGGCATGAGCGTGCGCAGGCGGGACTGGGAGGCCACACGCGTGGGCCGTGCGTGTCTGGACACCCACAGGGGCATGGGCATGCGTAGGCGGGACTGGGAGGCCACACGCGTGGGCTGTGCGTGTCTGGACACCCGCAGGGGCGTGCGCAGGCGGCACTGGGCGGCCACACGCGTGGGCCGTGCGTGTCTGCACGCCCGCAGGGGCATGGGCGTGCGGCTGGCTGCGCTCCGGTGAGGCTTGAGCAGCTTGGGCGACTCCTCGTCTCCACACCTCCGGGCGCTGCCGGTGAACGCCGGCGCCGGTGTTTGGTGTCGGTTCGTTCCCTGCCTGGGAGGCCCACTCCCCATAGCAGAGGCCTGGTTGGGAGGGCTCAGCTCCTCCACCGCCCAACCAGCTTCCTGCTCTGCACACCAGGCAGCCAGCAGGCGACAGCCAGGTCCTCAGGTCCCTGCACTCACCTAGGAGACCCAGAATGACCCAGACTCCTGGCTCCGGGCTGGGGCTGGCACTTGGGGAGTGAATCAGCACGTGGACAACCTCTCTCTCTCTCTGTCTCTCTGTCTCTGTCTCTCTCTCTGCCACCCTGGGGCGAGGGATACAAAGCCCGGGAGAGGCCCTGCCCTCACCCCTACTCCGGACACCTTACTAAGGCATCTGACCTCCCCTGCACTTCCTGGGCAGGGACCCTATCATTGCGCCCATTTGAGACACCAGGAAACTGAGGCCCAGGAGGGGTGGCCTGAGCACAGCTGGGACATCCCCAGGAGGGGCTGCCCCGCCCCCTCCCCTCGCCCGACGTCGGGGTCCACGCTGGCCGGCCGTTCCCACACTGCGGCGGGCGGGCGGGCGCGCGGGAAGCGTGCATTAGTGCCGGGGCCTGCCTCTGAATGCCGGCGGGCGGCGGCGGGGGGCGCGGGGCGCCTCCCACAGACCATCTGGCCCCGCGCTGCCATGGCGCGGTGAGGGCGCGCCCGCCCGCCGCTGTTGGGAACGCGCTGCTCTCTGACACCGCTGGGGACGGCGACCCGGAGCTGCCCGGGGCCGCGGGGGGGGGGGGGGGGCGGGGGCGGGGCGCGGCCACGTGGGCGCGGGAGCCGCCTCCGCAGCCCGGCTCTGGGAGGGGGAGCTTGGGACTGGTGCCTGGGCTGTGCGCCCTGGCCGCCCTGGGGCCCCAAGTCCTCCAGGGGCTGGACCAGCTGTGGGCCGCAGGGGGCCCTGCGGGAGGGTGCGGACCTGCAGACCCCAGCAAGGACCCCCACACACCCTGCATTCCCTCTTGGCCATGCCCCACACCCCAAGGCTGAGCCCCACCCTCACCTGATGGGAGAAGGGGCCTTGGGGACAAAAGACCCCCCAGGTTGGGGACCGTCCTTGTCACTCGCTCCCCAGCCCCAAGAGAGGGACGGCTGTCCCTGCCCTGTCCTTGGGTGAGCCAGCCCTGAGGCCGGAATCCAAGCTGAGCAGTGCCCACAGCGGCCGTCTCTCCCCGGGTCCGAGGCTCCGAGGGCCCAAGCCCCTGGACTCACAGGCCCCAGCCCGGTGCCCAAGCAGCCGCCCTTCCCTGCCCAGAGCCCCTGGCCTGCACCCACAAAGGCCTGACCGGAAGGCCCTGTGCCGGCTTCCACCTCTGCCTGGGCCACTGGCCCAGCAGCCACAGGGACTCCCTCCGGGCTGGACCCAAACGGCATCAGGGGTCATTTACTGTCAGCAGCCTGGACCCAGCCCCGCAAGACCAAGGGGCGGCTCCGTCAGGAAGCCCACCCGACGGACAGGTGAGCCGAGGCTTGGAGACCCCTCAGCCCTGGCCCAGTAGCTGGCCCGAGGGAGGTGGACAGAGCCCAGCCAGGATGCAGCCTCCCCCTGCCACCTCCCCCAAGTAAGCACAGGAGGGCCCTGGCAGGGTCCAGCTGCTCCCAGCCCCCACACCCCAGCTCTGCGCTGGGGGCTCTGCACTGGGGCCTCACTGGGGGGCTCTGACCTGGGGGCTCAGTACTGGGGGGGCACACAGCACAGGGGAGGGGCTCTGCACTGGGGCCTCACTGGGGGGCTCTGAACTGGGGGCTCAGTACTGGGGGCTCTGCGCTGGGGGCTCTGCATTGAGGGCTCTGCACTGGGGGGGCTCTGCGCTGGGGGGGCACACAGCATGGGGAAGGGGCTCTGCACACAGGCAGGCCTCAGCCCCATCTCAGCAGGTGCCACAGGGAGCTGAGCCGCCAGCCGCCTTCCAGTAGAGGAGGGGGAGGCCACATGGGGGACAGAAGGCGGCAGATCCCGCCTTAAAACGCACGCTGCAGGCCGCCTTCTCTCTGGGGCGCAGGCACCCCAAGGGGCTGGCGGGGTCGCCCCCAGCACCCTGGCTCAGCAGCTGCCTGCGGGGCTGGGGGCTCCAGCTGCCGGGCGCAGAGGCCTGGGCAGCCCCTTTGCAGGCCAGGCCCCTCCGCTGGGCATGAGGCTGGGGTAAGGGAGAGGTGGCCCTGGTTCGCTCCTGCCCCTGGCTCCCGCCCGCCTTGCCCAGGGCCTTGGTCTCCGTCTCTGTGTGCGCTTCCCTCCAGCTCTACTGGACACCAGGTCTGAGCGCACAGCCCTGGGGAGGAGGAGCCGCGTCCCCAAGGCCAGCCCCTGAGGGCCCTGCATGTGACCGACAGCGCTGTGACCCTGGCCACGGTGGTGCCAGGCAGGAGCCCGGAGCCGCTCACCTCACTCTCACCTCTGCTTCCTCACAGCACAGTCCGGCCTCTGCAGAGTCACCCTGGGCAGGGCGCTGGCACCCACATGCTGCTGGGGAGGGGACGTTGGCTAGGGTGCCCCCTGCACTCCCCCAGGGCCCAGGACGGGCGGAAGGGGGAGCAGCAGGCAGGGCAGGGCTGGGAGCCAGCCCCCCCCGCAGGAGCCTCCACGTGTGTGTCTGTGCACATGCGTGCATGTGTGTGTGCGTGTGTGTCCGCGTGCACGTGCACCCGTGTGTCCGTGTATGCACGTGTGGGTTTGTCACAAGCAGTAAACACTCACTCAGGAGAACATGGGGAGGGGGTGTTTGGGGCAGGGCTTACGATGCTGCAGAGAAACCCACGGCCGCGTGCGCAGGTTCACCTCGGCCGCCCGGACACACCCTGGGACGTGCAGCGAGGGCTCGGGCGCCTGGGAGACCCGGGAGGAGCGCTGGGCTCCTGACTCGGGTCAGGCTCGGTGCCGGCTGTGGCAAGCATTCGGGGAGAGACCAGCAGATGGAAGCTCGCTCGCTCGCTCTCTCTCTCTCTCTCTACCTTTCAAATAAAACAGACGGACACCCCCCAAAGCTGTGCTGGCGTCTGGGGTTCCGTCCGCCTCTCTCCCATCCAGGGCAGCCCCAGGTTATCTTCCGTGCATCAGGGTCTCCTGAAACCCCAACTCCACCTTCCCTCACCTTGCGCAGGGCCAGGCCTCACCCGAACCCCTGGGCCGGCTCTTGGGAGGCCGGGGATCTCCAAGCGCGGTGGGCTGGGCGGCCGTGCTCCTGGCACCTCGCCGACCACCCTGGTGCTGCCCGGCCTTCGTCCCCGTGTCCGCCGAGCTGCCCGCCCTCTGGCCTGCGCAGCCCCTGGGCCGGGGGAGCTCCCCCTGCCCTCCCCGACAGGTGCCCAGCCCCCTTGGCTCCACAGGTCTCTGGGCTCATGGCGGTGCCTGGGCTCTGATCGCCACCCACTGTCCCGACCTGGGGAAGGGCACGAAGCAAACTGAGCCCAGCTCCCAGGCTCCGGGTGCGGGGACAGCGCACAGAGCCCACCCTGCCTTACTCACGATGACGCCGGGCCACGCAGGTTGGGGGGGACTCCTGTTCCCGCCCCCACCGCAGCTCAGCCGCGAGGTCCAAGGAGGAACCCGACAGCCGCCAGGCCAGGGCCACCAGGCGCCTGGTGTCCTCTGTGCCGCTCGCTCTCTTGCTCTTGAAGTAAATGAAAATAAATAAATAAAACGTTTTTCAAAATGCAGAGTTACAGAGAGGCAGAGGCAGAGAGCTCTCCCATCCCCGGTCCACTCCCCAGGTGGCTGCCACGGCCAGGGCTGGACAGCTGCAAAGCCAGGAGCAGGAGCTCCCTCCGGGCCCCTCAGGGGTGCAGGGACCCAAGCGCCGGGGCCGTCTGCTGCTTCCCAGGGTCTGCTTAGCAGGGAGCTGGACGGGAAGTAGAGGACCAGGGCCTCCAGCCAGGCACCGGGATGTGGGTGTGATGTGGGCGCCTCAGCCGCTTCCGCCAATGCCTGCGCCTCACCCACCTCCCGGTGACCTCCAGGAGGGGTGAGCACACGCCGGCCACGCCACCGCGCCCTCCGCAGAAACCACACCCCTGCCCTGCCTCAGGGAGCTCAGGGGACTGCGCCTGCCCTCCGTACTGCGTCCCGAGATCCGGCCCCGTCCTGGCCTGGGTCAGAATTCCTTTTTTCTATTTTCATTTTCCTTTTGCGCGAAAGGCAGAGACTGAGCCAGACTGGTTCACTCCGCTCAGACTGAAGCCAGGAGCCCGGAGCACCCATGTCGGGGGCAGAGACCCGGAACTGGGGCGGCCACTGCTGCCCGACCTCGAACCCAGGCCCTCTGACGGGACCGCGCCCACCCCTCCACTCCTCCTTCTTTTCTCCTCTAAGATGTTTCTTTGAAAGGCAGAGAGACAGAGAGGGGGAAATCTCCCACCCTCTGGCTCACTCCCGAGATGGCCGCAGCAGCCAGGGCTGGGCCAGGCCGAGGCCAGGAGTGTCCCTCGCGGGTGGCAGGGGCCCGAGCACGTGGACCACGTCCGCGGCTTTCTGGGCGCATCGGCAGGGCGTGCAGCCGCCGGGACTCCGCCCATGGCTCAGGCAGAGGCCTCCTCTGTAAAGGGGTCTCCCTTGGCCTTTCCCGCCTCGGCTGCTGTGAACGGGTGCAGACCCCCGGTGCATCCTCCCGGTGGCCGCTGGGAGGCCCTCCCCTCCCCAGGAGCTCCGGGCTTTGCCGTGAGCAGGGCGGAGTGGTGGCCCCGGGGTTGGGGGGAGGAGTAACTTACTCAGAACCGCGTCCTGCCGTCCGCAGCAGGGTGCGCCCTCAGCCCCGGAAACCCCACCTGCACCCCCCAAGGAGGCCCTGGGGCTCTGGGGGTGCAGGCAGGACTCCTCCCTCCTCCAAGCCCAGTGGGGTAGGGGACCCCGCCCTACCCCGAGGCAGACCCCAGCCTCCTCTCACAGGCACGCTCACATGCATGCACACATGCGCGCACACACGCGGGCAAAGCCTGCCAGCCCGAGGCCGCCCCACCCCCCCGCGGCGCCTCACCTCCGACGGTGTAGCCGGGAGCCCAGCCCGGTTCCCACACTTTGGCCCCATTCACGGTGTTAAGCGGCCCACAAAGGCCGGGCGTGTGCCTCGGGACCGCTGGGCTGCCATCTGGCCCGTGCTGCGGGAGGGACCCAGCCTTTCATCCTGCCGGGCCCCACACCATTCATTTCATATTTCCCACAACTGGACATCGGCTCTCCGCCGCGCCAGTCCAGGGGGCGGGGCGGGGCGGGGGCCCATGGATTTCATATTTCCCACAACTGGAGACCAGACCAAAGCAGTGCCAGTGCGGGGGGAGGGGAGGAGGGGAGGGGGAGGCAGCCCCCACAGCCCACCCACCACCCTCACTCCTGCAGGCTGCAGCCCTGGCCCCGTCACGTCCCCCTGCTCGGCACGTGTCTGATTTGGGCCACGAGCTGGCTCCGGGGAGGGGACGGGGCAGGACATGAGCCCCCGCCAACTGCCCCCTCCTAAGCCTGCAGAGGGAGCGGGGCCTGGTCTGGGTGCCGCCCCCCCATCTGGACACGGCTCTGGGTCCCTGCTGCCAGCAGCCTTGGCCAGGGCATGTGTGGGCTTAGCTGCCCACTGCAGCTGGCGGAGGTGGAGGCCAGCGCCAGCCTGGGCTCAGGCTCACCTGCCCACTGCCGCACTCCCCAGCCCCCGGCTAGCCACGTCCCCAGCGCTGGGCCCCAGGCTGGCAGGCACGTGTGAAGCGCACACAGGTGACTCCCCTCAGCCGGGAGAGCCCAAAACCAAGGAGGGGTCACCAAAGCATGGCCGCCAGCGTCACCAGGCACCCCGCGGCCTCTGGAGTCACCGCCGCCAGTGCCCAGGCTGCAGAAGCTGAGGCCGACCCCTGGGTGCAGGGGCCCCTGGCTGAAGCAGAGGCCGCCCGGCCCTTGGTACCACTGCCTCCCAAGGCCAGCCTGGGCAGGGGGACACACGGCTCCCTTCATTCCCTCTCCAGAGACGTCTGAGGTGGCCGCCTCTCCCCAGGGAGTCGCCTGCTGGCACGGGGGGGGGGGCCGCCACTGGCCGGTCCCCTGCTGCAGGCCTGGCACCATCCCAGCCCCGGGTCCCGAACGGCTCCTTGTTCCGAGGGGCTCCTGAGAGCCAGGCCTGCCCAACAGGCCTCTTGCAGCTGTGGGTCACTCCGGGCCCCCTGGTGGCGGGCGGGGGTGGGGAGCTCCCGCTGGACCCCTGGTAAGGCCCTGCGTCGCCACCCCACCTGGACGTGGCTGCCACACTCCCGCCCGGCTCCGGGGGCGTGCACTTGATCCGGCTGGGTCTCTGTCCCGGGGTGGGGGGTGGGCTCCAGGGGTCCACGGCAGCTCCCCACCCTCAGCTCAGGTGGTGCCAGGGTTATCGGCTCGTCCTGTGGGCCTCTAGAGAGTCCATCTGAGCAGACGCAGCATCTGTGTGGGCTCGGGCCTGCCCGGCTCTGCCGCCTGCTGCCCCTCCCCGCCCACTGGCATCGCACAGAGCAGCAGGAAGGCAAAGCCGGCAAGTGCCACCAGGCTGTGCGCAGGGGGCGGAGACTGGGGGGAGGGGGCTCCCTGGACTCTGTGGCGGGATTCCCAGCCGGGTGGGGTGGGGAGAGGGCCCCCCAGGTTGGGGGGGGCGCCTGGTCATTCTGGGAGCAGCTGGTAAATTGTTCCTGGGGGTGGGGTAGGGGTGCCAAGGGGCCAGACCCCGGCTCCTGGAACGGCCCAAAGACTGCTGGCCCATCTCCCAGGCTCCAGTCTCAGGACAGGGGGCCGAGGCCAGCGGGGCTGGTCACAGGCGCCTGTGGACAGGGGGGCACAGGTGCCCGTCGCTCCAGGAGCCCAGAGCCCCAAGTCCCGCCAGGCAGGGTGCGCGCTGCTGGGGGCCCCGCACTTGTTAGCTCTAGAGCTTTTTATCCGCTGCCTGTCTGAGGCCTCTGCCAGCCAGCAGTGAGGAGCCGCTGGGGAAGAGGAGGGGCAGGGAGGGGAGGGGGCCGCTCCTTCCTGCCCCCTCCCCTGCCGGCGGCCTGGGAAAAGGCAGCATATTGAGGCGCGGGGCTCCCAGCACCAGGCCCGGGGATGCTAATGCGGGCGAGCGCGTTCCCACAGCCCGGACATTGTGCGGCGCGGCCCACCTGCTCCTCCGGGAGCGCCCATTGTGCCCGCGCCAATTCACAGGCAATTTAGCGTGCGCTAATGGGCCGGCGGCTTTGTGCGGCCCGCGCAGCCATTGGCCGCCGAGTGTGGGAACGGCCGCGGCGCCCGGGCCCCAGGCGCCAGGCCGCCGCCCGCGCCTATATAGGGCCTGGCCCAGGGTCCGCGCCAGCCCGGGACGCGCCTGGCCCTGCCCGCGCCGCCTCGCCCTCGCCTCCTGCGCCAGCCATGGCCCCCAGCACCGTGGCCGTGGAGCTGCTTAGCCCCAAAGAGAAAAACCGAGTAAGTGCCAGCCCCGCCCGGCACACCGGCCGCGTGCCCCGCGTGCCCCGCGTGCCCCGCGGCCCTGCCTGACGCCCCCTCCTCCCGCAGCTGCGGAAGCCGGTGGTGGAGAAGATGCGGCGAGACCGCATCAACAGCAGCATCGAACAGCTGAAGCTGCTGCTGGAGCAGGAGTTCGCGCGGCACCAGCCCAACTCCAAGCTGGAGAAGGCGGACATCCTGGAGATGGCCGTCAGCTACCTGAAGCACAGCAAAGGTGGGCGCCCGCCCCCAGACGGCCCGCGGCCCCGGCCCCGCGCCCGCCCCCAGACGGCCCGCGGCCCCGGCCCCGCGCCAGCCCCCAGACCAGCGCCGCGGCCCCGGCCCCGCGCCCGCCCCCAGACGGCCCCGCGGCCCCGGCCCCCGCGCCAGCCCCCAGACCAGCGCCGCGGCCCCGGCCCCGCGCCCGCCCCCAGACCAGCGCCGCGGCCCCGGCCCCGCGCCCGCCCCCAGACCAGCGCCGCGGCCCCGGCCCCGCGCCCGCCCCCAGACCGGCCCGCGGCCCCGGCCCCGCGCCCGCCCCCAGGACCCTGGAGCGCGGCAAAGATGAGCGCGCCCCCAGCCCCAGCCCCCGCGGCCCCGGCCCCTCGCGCGCCCAGCCCCAGCCCCGCGGCCCCGGCCCAGGGCCCTGGAGCGCGGCAAAGATGAGCGCGCCCCCCGACCCAGCCCCTGCGACCCTCACCTCGGGCCCGCCCCAGCCCCAGCCCCGCGCCCGCCCCCAAAGCAGCCCCTGAGGTCTGACCCTGCGCGCATCCTACCCCAGCCCCTGCGGCCCGGCCCCGCGCCCGCCCCCAGACCAGCCCCTGCGGCCCGGCCCCGCGCCCGCCCCCCGCCCCAGCCCCTGCGACCCGCCGCCCGCTCACGACGCCGCGTCTCCCCGCAGCCTTCGCCGCCGCCGCCGGCCCCAAGAGCCTGCACCAGGACTACAGCGAGGGCTACTCGTGGTGCCTGCAGGAGGCCGTGCAGTTCCTCACGCTGCACGCCGCCAGCGACACGCACATGAAGCTGCTGTACCACTTCCAGCGGCCCCCGGCCGCGCCCGCCGCGCCCGCCGCGGAGCCCAAGGCGCCCGGCGCGGGGCCGCCGCCCGCGCTCTGCTCCGCCAAGGCCGCCGCCGCCGCGCGCCAGCCGCCCTGCGGCCTCTGGCGGCCCTGGTGACGCGAGGCGCCGCGCCCCTCCGCACAAGGCGCCCTCCCCGGGCTGGCCGGCCCGCGGCGGGGTCGCGCTCAGAGGGCGCGCGCGCACAGTCCTCGAGGCCCGGGGACGGCCGCTGTGTGACCCCGCGGGGTCGTTCCGCCTGCGTTTCAGCAGGCGACTTCCGGGAAGTCCCGGCGCCAGTTGCCTTTCGTAAAGGCCGAACTGCAGGTGCATCCTCATAGGAGAGCAGTGGGGGCTCATAGTGGGCTGCGGGGGCGGGGTCTCCGCCGGGGTCCTTACAGGACCGGCTGGGCGGGGCGGGTGGGGGTGCGCGCGGGCACGACTTTGTACTGGGAACGCGAACTCCTGGTCCCGTGGGGGCCGCCGACTGCGCGGAAGACTTCAATAAAACCCGAGTGCCCACCTTGGTGTCCTCTCTGGTGTCCTCGCAGCCAGCGGGCAGCGGAGCAAGCGGGCGCGTGCCCGTGCTGCCCCTCGGCGCTCGCCAACAAGGGAGGCCCGGACGCGGGGCGAGCCGCCGGGCTGCAGGGGCCGCAGGGGGCTGGGGGCTTCCCTGGCTGTGTGCCCGCGCAGCCGTGCACAGCCTGGGCTTCCCGCCCCAGGCCTGCCCACTAGCTCCTTACAGATGGGGGGGGGGGGCTGGTGGCAAAATGGCAGCCCCAGGACCCCTCTGCTGACCCCTGGAAGGGAGACCAGGCCCCAGACTGCCGTGGACCTCCGGCAGCACAGGCGTCTTGGCTGGGCAAGTGGACCCGCGGTCAGCCCGCAGCCCCTGAGCCTGCTCCTCCATGGCCTGGTGGACTCCCAGGGCTGACCTCCCAGGGCCGAGTCAGGCGGGCCGTGCCTTCCTCGCTGAGGGGGCTGGGGGTGTCGGCTACAACCTGGACCCGTGGTTCAGAGCCCAGGCTCCCCAGGGGCAGAACCCAGGGCGCAGGGCGGGTGGGAGCTGGGCCCCACCCTGCAGCAAACGTCTGGGCGGGCGTCGCGTCCCGTCACGCGTGCCGAGCACAGGGCCGGGTCTCCCCTCCGCGTGTTTACTGCCAGTGCTATGGGTGCATCAGCGAGGGGTCCGCCGCCCGGCCCGCCCACCGCCCCGGTGCCGCGGCCGCCAGTACAGTCCTGCCCCGGGCACTGCAGGACACGGCGCCCTGGCCTCCGGAGCTCCGGGGGCTGCCCCACACGCCGCGTTTCCGGGAGGCCCGCCAGGCAGCTCGCGGACGGAGGCTGAGGGCCAGGGACACGCAGGAACCGGCCCGGGGCACCCGGGAGGCAGGTGCTGAATTCAGCCCGCCCGCTTCCAGCGAGAGCTCCTCCCGAGGGCCTGCCGACAGCCCCTGCACCCCCGCGCGGGCCCGGGATGCCGATCCGGTTCCCAGAATTCTCGCTTCCCCCGCACTGCACTCTATGAGGAGTCCCCAAACTGCAGGGACAAGTGCCCGTCCAGCTTAGCCCGGCCCAGAACGCGTGCCGAGCTCCAGCGAGCCCGGGAAGCGGCGGCGGCGCTCCACCTGCGGGCACCCGCGCCCGGCTTCTACCGCCAGGCCGGCGCGGGCCCGAGCCGCCGGAGGAGAGGGGCGGGCCTCATTAGCATAATCTATGCACGGGGCGTTTAACAGTCAAATATATGCGCATATATCTCCATGGCTGATGAGGCCGGCCGGGCACTTTCAAAATGGCGGAGTGTGGAGCGAGCGGCAGCGGGAGCAGCGGGGACAGCCTGGACAAGAGCATCACGCTGCCGCCCGACGAGATCTTCCGCAACTTGGAGAACGCCAAGCGCTTCGCCATCGACATAGGTAGCGGCGGGCCGGACGCCCGGGGCTGGCAGCCGGGACGCGCGGGGCGCCGGCGGCGAGCGGGGGCGGCGGGAAGGACGAAGGGCGGGGGTGCGGGCTGCCGCGCACGGACTTACGGGTCGCCGCGCGCCGCCTCACGGGACTTGTAGTCCCCCGAACGCGCTGGCGCGCCCGCTGGGGCAGCGGACGGACTACCGCTCCCAGCAGGCGCCGCGCGTGCCGGAGCGGGGCATGCCGGGACTCGTAGTCGGCGGCGGCCGCTGTGGAGGAGGCCGCGGGCGGGAGGGGGCACCGGGGGAGGGTTGGCGGCCGCCGGGGGCGGGGGGCTGACGGCCGGAGGTGGCCGGCCTGAGGCTTGGCGTCCTTGCCGGGGCCGGCACGAGGACGACCCTGGCCTGAAGCCCCCGGGGCCGGGCCCGCTGGGACCCCTGTGCCGCGTAAAGTCCGCGCCGCCCGCAGGCCTCGCCCTGGACCGTTGACAGCTGGCGTGAGTGCGCAGGACCGTGGACGGGCCTCGGGGACTCGCGCCGCCCTCGCGTCCGGGCGCCCCCGTCGTTTGCCCGAGCTCTCTGGGGCCCGGCTCCGCCGGAGACCCTGCGCCCCTTCCCCTCCCCCCCGGCCTTGCGTTGCGGGAAGGTGACCCCCTTGGCCCGCCCCGCCGCGGGCCTGGGCGCCTGCTGGTGCCTTGGCTGCGCCGGGGGCTCCCGATGCTGGGGGAGAGGTCGTGCCGCCGGCCGCTTCCCGCGGGGCAGTGTGTCCGGTGCGAGTCGGAAGGCAGCCTGCGGCGAGGGGTCCAGGCGGCGCGCTGGGGAACGGTGCCGGCCCCGACAGCGCTGGGCGCCCGGGCCTCCTGTTGCACAGCCAGCAAAGCCGCGCGTCTGCTCTCCAGTCCGAGCGGCCGGCCGCTGCCCCTCCGGCTCCGCCCCTCTCCACGCCCCATTGCGGTTCGGGTCCCCGAGCGGGGGGCCGGGGCGTGGCCTGGGTCCTGAGCGCCCCTCACCGCGGAGGGCGTCCCGAGGGTCGGGGGTCCCCGGAAGCGAGGGGGTCTGGGCCGGAGGGGAGCCTGCAGGCCGCGCGCGCCCGCGACCCCGAGGGGCGGAGCAGTCAGGGGCTTCATGGCAGAGGCCGTGTTGGAGAGACCCCCGCCCGCGCAGGCCCGGGCGGGCACAGCCCAGGAGTGCCCGTGGCCAGCGCGCTCAGCAGGGTTTAGCAAGACCCCGCCCCCGTTCCCCTTCCTCGTCCTGATCTTGGGGTCCAGGCCCCTCGCCTGCTCTGTGCTCCTCTCGCCTGGGACCCGGGTCAGCCAGTGACTCGGCTCTTTGCAAACAGCCCGGAAGCTTTGACCTGACCTTGGGCTTCTGCGGGGTGTGTGTGTGTGTGTATGCGCGCGCGTGCGTGCACGCAGGACAGGAGGGGCCCAGGGCAGTGCGTGCTGTCCTTCCCTGGGGTCGGGGTGACCCCGTGGGTCAGGGTGACCCAGAAGGTGTGGCCCAGGTGCTGAGGGACACCCAGAAGTGACTGCACCTTCCGCGAGGCGGCCGGGCCCCGGAGCACGGGCCGTGGCGGCACCTGCCGTGTGGGTGACCGGGAACCCCGTCCGGATGCCTTGGGTTCCCAGGGATCCCTGCCAGCCGCAGCCCTGCCGCTGAGCCCGGTCTGGCCCTCTTGTCCCCGCTGTTTCCTCCTGGGCTGGAAGTAGGAGGAGCCCCCAGGCCTCCGTGGCCTCTCACCCCCCCGGGGCTGGCGTTCGGCGCAGCGCTGGAGGTGCCGCCTGGGACACCGCCCCGGCAGAGTGCCGGGGTTCCAGTCCCGGCTCTCCTTTCAGACCCCGGCCTCAGCCAGCGGTGACGACCCCCTGCCGCCCACGGGAGACCGGGCTGGGTTCTGGGCCCTGGGCCGCGGCCGCGGCCGCGAATGGCAGGTCTCTGCCCGCCTCTTCTCTCCCCTCTGTCGTTCAAAAAAATTTTTAAAAGAAAGTTACACAGAGAGAGGGAGGGAGGGAGTCTTCCATCCGCTGGTTCACTCCCCAAATGGCTGCAACGGCCAGACTGAACCGGTCCGAAGCCAGGAGCTTCCTCCAGGTCTCCCACTCGGGTGCAGGGGCCCAAGCACCTGGGCCATCTTCCACTGCTGTCCCAGGCCACAGCAGGGAGCTGGATGGGAAGTGCTGCAGCCGGGACTTGAACCGGCACTGCAGGCGGCGGCTCCACCTGCTGCGCCACAGTGCCAGCCCCTCACGGAGCAGAGACTGCCCTTCGTCCCTGAAAGAGCCGGGTCCTAACCCCCTGCTGCGTCCCTGCCCACCCCACCCCCCTGCTTCCCTCGCCTGCTCCCGCTGCGCGCGCGTCCTTATCGTGCCCACCCTCGGAGCACAGCCGCGGGCCCTCCCTTAGCTGGGGTGGGGGGCACTGGGGGTCCCTGCCTCGGGGTGGGGGACTCTGGGGGTCCCTGCCTCGGGGTGGGGGGACACTGGGGGCCCCTGCCTCGGGGTGGGGGGCACTGGGGGTCCCTGCCTCGGGGTGGTGGGCTCTGGGTGCCCCTGCCTCGGGGTGGGGGGCTCTGGGGGCCCCTGCCTCGGGATGGGGGGCTCTGGGGATCCCTGCCTCGGGGTGGGGGGCTCTGGGGGCCCCTGTCTCGGGGTGGGGGGCTCTGGGGGCCCCTGCCTCGGGGTGGGGGACACTGGGGATCCCTGCCTCGTGGTGGGGGGCACTGGGGGCCCCTGTCTCGGGGTGGGGGGCTCTGGGGGCCCCTGCCTCAGGGTGGGGGGCACTGGGGGTCCCTGCCTCGGGGTGGGGGGCACTGGGGATCCCTGCCTCGTGGTGGGGGGCACTGGGGGCCCCTGTCTCGGGGTGGGGGGCCCTAGGGGCCCCTGCCTCGGGGTGGGGGGCACTGGGGGTCCCTGCCTCGGGGTGGGTTCGGGTCGGGAGGAGGGATTGGTGTTTGCTTTCTCCTCTTCCTACGTGGCACCCACGGGGCTCTCACGTTCAGGTGGCCCCAGACCCCGCGTCTTGAGGGGCCCGTCTGCCCTAGGTCGTGTGGGCGGGGCTGAGCGCCCGTGTGTCCCCGCAGGTGGATCGCTGACCAAGCTGGCCTACTACTCCACAGTGCAGCACAAAGTCGCCAGAGTGAGGTCCTTCGACCACTCGGGGAAGGTGAGGCCTGCGCACCGTGGCTGCCCTGCCCGTGGCCCGCGTGGCCCGCGGCCCCGCTCCGTCCCCTCCACGCACGGGCCAGGCGTCTGGTCCAGGTGCTGCCTCGGCACGTGGGGTTCCCGGGCTGCAGGCCGGAGCCTGGGGGCGGGGTGTGCGGGACCCGTGTGCAGCCCCGCCCTGCCTCGCAGGACACGGGGCAGGAGCATGAGCCCCCCTACGAGGTGTCGGTGCAGGAGGAGGTCACCGCACGCCTGCACTTCGTCAAGTTCGAGAACACGTACATCGAGGCCTGCCTGGACTTCATCAAAGCCCACCTGGTGAACACCGAGACCAAGGTCATCCAGGCCACAGGGGGCGGGGCCTACAAGTTCCAGGACCTCATCGAGGAGAAGCTGCAGCTGAAGTGAGGGGGGGGAAGGGCGTGGTCCCCCGCCCAGGTGGGCAGGAGGCGGGGGGTGGGGGGGCAGGGGCAGGGGTGGCTCCTGGCCGGGCGCTCAGGCGCGGGGGGAGGGGAGGGGTGGGGGCGGCTCCTGGCCCAGGTGGTCAGGCGGGCGGGGGGTGGGCGGGCGCTCAGGCGGCAGGGGAGGGCAGGGGAGGGCAGGGGAGGGCAGGGCCAGGCGCTCAGGCGGGCGGGGGGGGCGGGCGCGGGCCGGCCGGGCGCTCAGGCGGCAGGGGAGGGCAGGGGGAGGGCAGGGCCGGCGCTCAGGCGGCAGGGGAGGGGAGGGCCGGGCGCTCAGGCGCCGGGGGAGGGCAGGGGTGGGGGCGGCTCCTGGCCCAGGTGGTCAGGCGGGCGGGGGGGAGAGGGCAGGGCCGGCGCTCAGGCGGCAGGGGAGGGGAGGGCAGGGCCGGCGCTCAGGCCGCGGCTCCCTGCAGGGTGCACCGCGAGGACGTGCTGAGCTGCCTGATCAAGGGCTGCAACTTCGTGCTGAGGAACATCCCGCAGGAGGCCTTCGTGTGCCAGGGAGACGCCGACGCCGAGTTCCGCTTCCACAGTCACCCCCACGGCTTCCCCTACCTGCTCGTCAGCATCGGCTCGGGGGTCTCCATCGTGAAGGTGAGCCGGCGCGTCGGGCGAGCGGCGGGGGCGGGCGCTGGGTGGGGGCGGAGCCCGGCATCTGCGCCCCCGCTCTGCCCAGGTGGAGGCCGAGGACAGGTTCGAGTGGATCGGCGGCAGCTCCATCGGAGGCGGCACCTTCTGGGGGCTCGGGGCCCTGCTCACCAGGACGAAGGTACCCGCGGCGGCAGAGGCTCGGGGGCAAGGCCGCTGCGCGCTGGCCCGGCCGTCTCCACGCGGTGCTGTCCCTCGGGGCCGGCCCGGCCCCCTCCCTTCGGGGCAGCCTCTGGAGGCGGGCGCCTCACCCACTGGCTCTGCCCCGCCCACAGAAGTTTGACGAGCTGCTGCAGCTGGCCTCCCGGGGCCAGCACGCCAACGTGGACATGCTGGTGCGGGACGTGTACGGCGGCGCCCACCAGACCCTGGGGCTGAGCGGGGACCTCATCGCGAGCAGCTTCGGGAAGTCAGCCACGGCCGACAAAGGTGCCAGCCGGGCCCTCGTGGAGAGGCGGGGCCGTCCTGCCCGTGGGCAGCTGGCCCCACCGTGGGGCAGCGTGCTGTGTCCTCGGGACGGCCGCAGGACGCATGAATTAGCAGCAGTTTGGGGTTTGGTCTCTGGGTTTTATTGAGGCTTTTTTGGTTCCATTTCTTTAAAGTTTTATATATTGAAGGAGTCAGAGAGGGAACGAGAGAGAGAGACGTCTTCCCTCTGCTGGTTCACTCCCCAGATGGCTGCAGCGGCCAGGGCTGGGCAGGCTGGAGCCAGGAGCTTCCTCCAGGTCTCCCCCACGCGCAGGGCCCAGCACTTGGTCGTCTTCCAGTGCCTTCCCAGGCCGCGAGCAAGGAGCTGGGTGGGGTGGAGCAGCCGTGCTCCACCCCCGCAGCGCCATGCGGCCACCGCGTTTGCCCATGGAAAGCAAAGCCTGATGCATGCAGCAGTGAGGCACCTGTCACGCAGGTCACACGCAGGTCGCACGGGCCGCGTGTGCCGGGCGCTGTGGCCCCCTCCCCGTCTCCCCGCCTCCCCCCCCGTCACGCGTGCCCCGTGTGCTTGTGCTCAGAGTTCTCCAAGGAGGACGTGGCCAAGAGCCTGCTGCACATGATCAGCAACGACGTGGGGCAGCTGGCGTGTCTGCACGCCCGGCTGCACGGCCTGGACCGCGTGTACTTCGGGGGCTTCTTCATCCGGGGCCACCCCGTGACCATGCGCACCATCACCCACAGCATCAACTTCTTCTCCAAGGTGCGGCCGCCTGCACACGCGTGTTCCCACGGGCGGCCGCTGGCGTGGGCCTGTCCCGTGCTCCGCTCGCCAGGAGGTGGGGCCCTGTGTGTCCGTCCATGCTGGTGACACGCGTGTGGCCACACGTGGCCTTGGGTCTGCAGGGGGAGGTCCAGGCGCTGTTCCTGAGGCACGAAGGCTACCTGGGGGCCATCGGCGCGTTTCTGAAGGGAGCTGAGCAAGACAGTGAGCGGGGGCTGGGCTCCACTCCAGGCCGTGCAGGGCGGGGGCAGGGCGGGGGCAGGGGCGGGGCCCGGGCTCCACTTGAGGCTGTGCAGGGCAGGGGCAGGGTGGGGGCAGGGGCGGGGGTGGGGCGGGGCCTGGGCTCCACTTGAAGCCGTGCAGGGCGGGGGCAGGGTGGGGGCAGGGGCGGGGGCAGGGGCGGGGCCCGGGCTCCACTGCGGCCGTGCAGGGCGGGGGCAGGGCGGGGGTGGGGCGGGGCCCGCGCTCCACTCGAGGCTGTGCAGGGCAGGGGCAGGGTGGGGGCAGGGGCGGGGCCCGCGCTCCACTCGAGGCTGTGCAGGGCAGGGGCAGGGTGGGGGTGGGGTGCGGGGACCCGGGCTCCACTTGAAGCCGTGCAGGGCGGGGCCCGAGCTCCACTGCGGCCGTGCAGGGTGGGGGCGGTCGTGAGGCCTCCAGGGGGACGAGAACGAGGGGGCAGCTTCTGGCCCAGCCGCTGGCCTCTTGTCTCCGCAGACCCCAACCAGTACAGCTGGGGCGAGAACTACGCCGGCAGCTCCGGGCTGAGGAGCGCCTCGCCGGGGCTGGGCCCCACGCAGCGGGCCCGGAGCGGCACCGTGAGTACTGGGTCCCGGGCGGGCACCCGCGTGTCTGGAGCAGGCCCCTGCCCAGGGCCGTGTGCACACCGGCGCTCTGCCATGGGTTCCTTCAGCGACAGGGTCCGCTCTCCTGGGAAGGTTCTGAGTTCTTTCCCCAAATCCCCACTCGGGGTGAGGCCCGTGTCCTGGACGGTGGCTGGCCGTGGCCTGAGCTGGGTGGAGCAGAGTCGGGCTGCCGGGTGGGCCCCACTCCCCACGTCCCCGCGTGTGCCTGCATCAGCCGCTCGAGGGTTTCCCACGGGGGCCTGGCGCCCTCTGCAGGGGGCTGGCAGAAGTGCAGCTGGCGGAGCCGGGCGAGTGCCCGGCGTGTGGGCGGCTGTAGGGAGTGGACGCTCTCAGGCCGTACCGTCTTCCTGGTGCAGGTCCTCTGGCCCGTAGGTGGCCACGGGTGGTCGCTCAGTCCGGTTAACACGCTGAGCGCACATGTGGTTACGCCCTTCCCAGCAGGGCAAGTGGCTGTGGCTCTGATGGCCGTGGGCGCCGTGGAGTGGCCCAGCCCTGGCCGGGTGGAGCCGGGGCGCGGCGAACAGACGTCAGCCCTGCAGAGGGGCCACACAGGCCAGCGATGGGGCCACGGGGGCAGGCTGGAGGGCCAGAGCCCCGTTCACGTTGGGCGGAGGCGCAGGGCCCTTGAGCACCGGAAAAGCCCCTCGCCGTCTCCCCTGGAGACCAGAGACACTGCCTGGCTCTGGGGGTCGGGAGGGGGGCGGGGAGAGCTGGGGCTGCAATGGACACAGGCCACTGTGGGAGGTGGCTGTGAGGACCCTTGGAGACCAGAGACAGCCTGGCTCTGGGGGTCGGGAGGGGAGCGAGGAGAGCCAGTGCTGGAATGGACACAGGCCACTGTGGGAGGTGGCTGTGAGGAGGGCAGGCCGGCCCCCCCTCTCCTCCGCTGCTAACCACGGGGTCGGCCGGAGGGCGGAGCCCAGCGCGGCACGGAGGAGGTGTCGGCGGGAGGGCGGAGCCCAGCGCGGCACGGAGGAGGTGCTGGCGCTCCTGTGTTCTTGCGGGGAAGCTCAGGCTTAGGCAGTCGGGTTGGGGTCTTTCCGGGGACCACGGTGATCTCCGCCCCTGCTCTGTCCTCCAGTTCGACCTGCTGGAGATGGACCGGCTGGAGAGGCCACTGGTGGACCTGCCGCTTCTCCTGGACCCGGCCTCCTACGTGCCCGACACGGTGGACCTCACCGACGACGCCCTGGCCCGCAAGTACTGGCTCACCTGCTTCGAGGAGGCGCTGGACGGGGTGAGGCGCGGCGCGGCGGGGCCGGGGGGCGCAGCGCCCGAGTCCTGGGGCTGCTGTCCTGGCTGTCACTGCGCGTCGCTGACGGGTCACTGCTGTGCGGCTCTGAGGGCAGGGCGGGGCCGGACTCCCCACAGCTCCCTGCGCTCCAGGAAGCGCCACCTGTGCCGGGCGCCTTCCTCTCTCCCAGGCCGGGGCCCCATCCTGCGGCAGCTCAGGGCCAGGCCCTCACTACAGCACCTCAGCGGCACGGGGGAACTCCAGCTCCAGGCCCCGGGGGCGGAACGTGAGACCTGCGGGTCCAGCCGGCTCTGCCCCGAGTGAGGGGCTCCAAGGACGTGGACCTGAGCCCCAGGGCGGCCGGGGAAGCCCCGTGCCCCTGAGGTCCTCCGCGGGCAGAGCTTGCCGCGAGTGCCGTGAGCGCGGCGGGGCCCTGCTGACGGCCCGCCCTGGCAGGTGGTGAAGCGAGCCGTGGCGAGCCAGCCCGAGGCCCTGGACGCGGCCGAGAGGGCCGAGAAGTTCCGGCAGAAGTACAGGGACAAGCTGCAGGTGCTGCGGCTACAGCCCTTGTGAGTGCCCGGCCCCTGCTGTCCGCGTGCGCCCGCCGGCCTCGGGGGAGGGCAGCCCCGTGACCACCGTGGCCTCAGCGCCTCACGCCTTCTTGGGCTTCCTGGCCGCCGTGGGGCTGGCCCCGGACGGAGAGGAGCGCTGGCTTGGTCGGCCTGCTCAGCCCCTCTGCCCTGGTCTGTCCCCAGTGCCTACGGGAGCCTGACCGTGCGCAGCCTGCTGGACACCAGGGAGCACTGTCTGAATGAGTTCAACTTCCCGGACCCCTACTGCAAAGTGAGTGCCGCTGGACAGCGAGGGGTGCACGGTGTCGGGCTGTGTGGGTCTCGTGGCGGCCCTGACTTGGTGCTGGTGTGGCAGTGCACGGGAACCCATGGACAGCTGAGAGCCGGTTAGGCTGCCGGGCGTGTGTGGAGAGGGGGGCCAGTGTGCGCACGGCCCCAGCGGGTCCCCTAGGGGAGGGGCAGCTGCTGCCCTGGGCTTGCCCGTGGCCCCCCAGGAAGCTGAACCCACTAAAGGCTCCCCTGTCTCCCTGTGGCTGGGGCTGTGTGGCCTCCAGGGGTCAGCACTGGGCTCGCAGAGCCGGCCGGGCGTCCGTCTAGCTCACAGGTGGCAGAGCCTGGAGGTGCCGGCCCTGCTGTGCTTCTCCGGCCAGGAGGCCGCGGGCCTTCACCCCCTCCCCTGGGCTGGCCACTCACCACGCCCCCTGCCCCGCCCCTGTGTGCCCATGGTGGCTCCCGTGGGCGGGGCTGTGCCCCCCAGGCCCCACTCAGCCTGGCACAGCTGTGGCAGGCAGCCCTGGGCCTGAAGCCCCCGGGGGCGGGTGCTGGTCGCCGCCTGCAGCTCTCCCCCCGCCCCGCCCGCCCGCCCGCAGGTGAAGCAGCGGGAGAACGGCGTGGCGCTGCGGGGCTTCCAGAGCGTGGTGCGTGCCCTGGACGCCCTGGGCTGGGAGGAGCGGCAGCTGGCGCTGGCGAAGGGCCTCCTGGCGGGCAACGTCTTCGACTGGGGGGCCAAGGCCGTGGCCGAGTAGGTGTCCACGCGGGGTCACGCGGGCTGGCCGCCGTGCGAGGGAGGGCGGCCCCGGGGCCCAGGCGCGGACTGGAAGCGGGGTCTGACGAGATGGAGCTCGGCCCCACGCGTCCCCGCCCCCGCTCCCCCGTGGGCAGCTGTCCCTCACGGGGGGCGCCCACGGTCCTAGGGAGGAGCTGTGCGCACCCTGCCCCCCTCACTGCCCTCTGGGCCGCCCGTCCAGCAGCTCTCGGGGGGCCGTGCCGGGGTCGCTGCCCGGCACCCGTGGCTGCCCGTCTTGGAGACACCCCCGCCCCACGGGGCTGACTTTTTCTTGGGATTCTGCTGTCCTGCGGAAACGCACGGTGTCGCCCGGGGGCTCAGCGGGGGCCGGGGGTGGGGCTCGTGGCTGTGTCGTGGGTGACTGCGTCTCGTCCCCTCCCAGCGTCCTGGAGTCCGATCCACACTTCGGGTTTGAAGAGGCGAAGAGGAAGTTACAAGGTAGGAGCCGGCGCGCGTGTCTGAGGCCTGGTGGGGGAGGGCCGGGAGAGCCCGCGGCCTGGAGCCCCCCAAGGCCGCCGCGCTCTGGCCCCCGAGCGCCGGCCAATCTCGTCCCCTCTGTGTCCACGCAGAGCGGCCCTGGCTCGTGGATTCCTACGACGAGTGGCTGCAGAGACTGAAGGTGCGTGCAGGTGCCCTCGCCTCTGCCCGGGGGCAGGGAACACAGGGTCAGGGCCCAGACGGGGGACACGGAGCCAGCGGGAGTGGCCCAGGACCCAGGCCGTGCGCACAAGCCCCTCCCGGCCTCCGCGCTGCCGAGGCCAGACTCTGCCTGACCTCCTGCGGTGACCACTTGCCAGGCCAGCTGCCCCTGCACACACAGGCCTTTGGTCTGCCTCGCTGGAAGGGGTGGGTGTGGCCTCTGCAGGCTGTCCCTGTCCCCAGTGCCTGCCGTACCTCTGGGGCCGTGACGCCCGGCCCCTGCCCCGGGAGTGGGTGCAGTGGGGTCTGAAGTCTTGGACGCGCCTGTTCCCAACTGAACGCCCTGGTTTTGTCTTACAGGGGCCCCCTCATAAATGTGCCTTAATTTTCGCAGATAACAGTGGAATAGACCTCATTTTGGGAGTCTTCCCCTTTGTCAGGGAGCTACTCTTTAGAGGGACAGAGGTGAGTGAGGAGGCTGTGTGGTGGGACCTTCCCCTGGGCTTCGTGGCTCTTGGTGGGGTTGGCGGTGCTGGGGGCCTCTGGCAGCCGTGGTCGGAGCTCCTGGGGGCACAGCAGGTAGGTGCAGGTGCGCGCGAGGCTGACGGGCGACCCCGGCCTCCTGGGTCATGGGTCTCCCTGCTGGGGCTTCGGGTCCGACCCCACAGCTTCCTGGGAAGTTGTTTATGGTGGCCTGGGGTGACTGTGGCCAGGCCCTGAGTGCAGCTCCGCCCCTCTCGGGCCACAGGACCTGGCCCCTCGGCGGCCGGCAGCTGGCAGGCCCTGGTGGGCGGCTCTGCCCTCGCTGGGGCCCGCCGTTGGAGAGCCCGGCCGCGTGCAGGCCAGCGTTGTGCCGGGCAGCAGGGCCCTAAAGAGCCGGCCTCCCCCACAGGTCATCCTGGCGTGCAACTCGGGCCCCGCCCTCAACGACGTGACGCACAGCGAGTCCTTGCTGGTGGCCGAGCGCATCGCGGCCATGGACCCGCTTGTGCGGTGAGTGCGGGCGGGCGCGGGGGGTGGGGGGGCGCCCTGCGCACTGTGGGGCCCTGACCGCCTTGTGCCCCGCAGCACGGCCCTCAGAGAAGAGAAGCTACTGCTGGTGCAGACCGGCTCGAGCTCCCCCTGCCTGGACCTCAGGTACGCGCGCCGCCCGCCGCCCTCACCGGGGCCTGTGGGGGCAGGGCTGCCGCAGCCTGTGTCCCCGTGGTCACTCAGCTCTGGCAGAGGCACCCTGGGCGCCCTCCTGGCCTCCCTGCGCCATCACTGATTTCCGTGCCTGCGGATTCCAGGGGAGAGCCCGGCCTCGGCTCCAGGAGCGACAGGTCCGAGCGCGGGGTCCGCTGGGCCCTGGTTAGTGCACCCTCGCCCGACCTTTGTGTGTTTGAGAGGCAGACAGAGAAAGAACAGACGAGACGACTCCGGGGCCCTGGTGCGCTCCCAGATGTCCTGGGGCTGGGGCTGGGGCTGGGCCAGGCAGGAAGGGCACCAGGGCCCCAGGTCGGGGCAGGGACTGGAGATCTGAGCCCGCAGGTGCACGCCAGCAGGGCCCTGGACCCCGGCGCTGGGCCTCAGGCCCCTTAACGGCGCCCAGCCCCACTCCCCCAGCGGGGAAGGCCGTCTCCAAAGTTCAGACGAGGCCCCGCGTGAGGCCGGGGTCTGGGGGAGGAGGCCGCCCCGCAGGGCTGGGCACAGGAGCAAGGAGGGTGGGGGTCCACCCCGGGGAGCAGCTCGGGGTGCAGCCCCTGCCCCAGCCTCACTGCCGCCTTCCTCCCCAAAGCCGCCTGGACAAGGGGCTGGCCGCGCTGGTGCGGGAGCGTGGCGCCGACCTGGTGGTCATCGAGGGCATGGGCCGGGCCGTGCATACCAACTACCACGCGGCCCTGCGCTGCGAGAGCCTCAAGCTGGCCGTGCTCAAGAACGCCTGGCTGGCCGCGCGGCTGGGCGGCCAGCTCTTCAGCGTCATCTTCAAGTACGAGGTCCCCGCCCAGTGAGCGCCGCGCCCTCCAGTGCTGGCCCCGGGCTGCTGCCCGACGGCCGGCCTGCGCGGCACACGGCGGAGGACATGTAACTGTGAAACAGCCTTTTGTATCTGTATAAATATATAAATACACACAGACGGCTGTGGGGGCGCCGCCGCGGCACACGCGCAGTCCGGGAGCGGGCGGGGCCCTTGCTTTCCCCAGAACCTCACGGGTCTGACTCCCTCGTCCCGGACCCCTGCCCGCCCCGTGCCTCCTCCCTCTGGCAACATCACTCCGCGTCCCCGCTGCGCCTGGGGCCAGAGCGAGGCCTGAGGCCGTTGCCTGCAGAGCAAGCGAGGCGTCGGTGGCCCTGGAGGGCTCTGGGAGCCGGAGTGGCACAGACCCCGCCCGGGCAGCGCTCTCTGCTTGTCGCTGTGGCCTGTGGCCTGGGACAGCTGCAGGGCCCAGGTCCCCTCGGCTGGTGCCGGCACCCAGGGAGGGGACAGCAGGACGGGCTCCCTGGGCTCTGATGCCTGAGCCGTCCAGTGGACCCCGGGGTGGCCAAGGCCCCCACGGTGAGAGGGCTGAGCCAGGCCAGCATGGCGGCGCCTGCTGGGGACAGTGGCTGCCACCGCATGGCTGCCCCTCGCTGCCCACCAAGTCGCCCAAGCCTGGGCACTCCTGTCCTGGGCAAGGGGGCGGGGGGCCGGATGCCTCCCACAGCTCTGCTGGGCAGTGCAGGGCCTGCAGGCCAGCCGGAGCCAGGCCCATATCACCCTGCTGTGGTGATGCCGCGACCCCTGCCAGCCACACTGTGCCCCCACCCTGCCCGCCATGTCCCGGAGGCCCACGCTTCGCCACTGTCTGGGGCCTGTCACCCCCACCAGCCCCACCACAGTCCAGCCGTCCCAGGGCGGCGGCCTGATAAGGAAGCCCCAGCTGGCCTGCAGGTCCTGGTGGGCGCCCCTCACCTCTGGCCCTGGGCTGCCTGGTGCAGGACAGCTGGCCGCTCACTGGGCCCCAGCGCCAGCCGTGTAACGCACGTGCCAGTGCCCAGGCTTGAGGTCTGCAGGCTCCTCTCCAGAGCCCGACAGGGCCTTGCCGAGCTTGGAGAACGGTGATCCAGAGGCTCCGCGTGGCTGGGAGCAGGGGCCGGGCCCTACCAGCGCCCCAGTGTCCCGGCTGTGTGCCCTGGGCCCCTCCCCAAAGGGCCATGCTTGTCCTGTCGGGGTCAGCCTGGTCTTACAGACGGACCCACATCCTCCCGGGCAGAGCCCAGGTCTCTGCCTGGCTCCCCCGGGCTGAGAGGCAGGCTGGCAGCTGCCGGGGACGGGAAGGAGTGGC